>NC_134483.1:107836735-108176735 GCF_040206685.1 Ascaphus truei | reverse complement strand
TTTACAGTAACTTCTAGAATAGATTCATCGTGTAATATTAAAATGTTAATGTGTTCTGATGAACAAGTATTAAGTGCTGTCTCCCACCTTTCCTTTAACGTAATATCGGTGAAATAAAACGAGGGGAATGTTTGTAGTCTCAAACCCCTTGGGATCAGTTTATTCTGTAGGTAGTAATCTAAAGCAGTTTTGTTCCACTATACTCTGAGTCTCCTTTGTGACAGAACTTTAAAAGATTTAAGAGCTTCAATTCTTTCGGTATTGATACCAGAACAGTGGCTGTATCATTAGAGGAAACAGAGAAAGCCTCATTAGTCTTTGCTGTTCCAGACAACCAAAATTCATGATATAAGAATAGAGATAGAGAAAAATAGGTGGAGCCAATCAGAAGTGCTCAAAGAAAAGCACAATCATACAAAACACACACAGAAAATACCGCTGTCAGGATCCGTGATCGGCGTTCTCAGCACTCACCTCAACCTGTGATTTCCCCCGCCCCCCGCTCCTTCTGGACTTTGTACTATGCATCATATTTGGACTGTGTCTTTATTGTGACAGGTTATTTTTGCACTTCATTAATGTTGTAGGTTTATTGCAGTTATGCATTCTGGACTTTATTTCATCATCTATTGCCTATAGACTCTGTTGTGCATTAGACAGGATATGTTTGCATCTTACTGCTTTTTTCATTGTGGTTACATTATTCAACAGTGTCTAATTATATACTTCATAGAGACACTCTTAATCTATTAGCAATCTTGCTACTCTATAGCTGAGTATGTACAGTATCTACTTTGTTGCGAATGTCTGCAGTTCTTACCAGGCATGCAAGATTACTTTCCCTGAATGGTGTTTACAGATTTGAATAGGGCTGATTTACTACATATGACATTTATTTATTGTCATTTCTGTCCCTTATATTGACAGCTTTATCTTGTGGACAACTAGTTCTATAGGTCATTATGTTAGTCCATTTCAGGATTTCACACATACACCTTGTCAATTGACAGATGTGGACTAAAGCCTAGTCTTGATGTCTTGCTTCGTTTATAAGTCCAACATTTCCTTGTCCCTTCAGCGAGTTGTGTACGAGTCCGCGTCCTTTCAACACTTTCTCCCTTGTTTTTATTGTTCGATATATATATATATATACAGTGTATATATATATATATATATATATATATATATATATACATATATATATATATATATATATATATATACACATATATATATATATACACATATATATATATATACACACTTATATATATATATATATATATACAGTGTTCGACAAACCTATACATTTGCTCGCCCCGGGCGAGTGGATTTAACCCCCGGGCGAGTAAATATTGGCCCAAGTAGCACACGTTTGGTACTAGGTGGCGAGTAGATTTTTTTGTGTGGCGAGTAGATTTTTTGGTGATTTGTCAACCACTGTATATATATATATATATATATATATATATATATATATATATATATATATATATATATATATACATATATTTATATATATATATATATATATATATACATATATATACATGTAGAGGTATCAGTACCGTGTTAGCCGAGCTTCAATAATCAAAAAATAAATAGATGATACCGTTCTGTGGCTAACGAAATGCTTTTATTTGTGCGAGCTTTCGAGATACACTGATCTCTTCTTCCGGCGATGTTACAATGAATGAAGCAAGGATAACTTAAAAACAGTGTCTCTTGGAATGTTATCTGTGCTTGTCCTTCCCCCGGTGTGGATGTGTTTTATGGCTAGAGGTGTCAAAGGGTAACTGAAAGCAAGTGAAGAAAGACTGTGTATGTGTATCAGTGTGAATAAAAATGAATGGAGAGCCCACAGTATAAACAGTGCTCTACACAAGGTGTGTGTGGAGTGAGAGGGATATAAATGGTGTGGGTGGGTGTGGAAATGTGAGAGTTTGTAGCACAACTAAAAGTGTGTGTGGATACTATGTGGTCCCTATTGGTGTATATGGATGGAAAAATAAGGAGTATTAGTATGTGTGAGAGACAGCTGTGTGTGCATACATATAGCACAGTATGTACAGACATGGCCTTTAGTTCTCATGGGAAGAGAGTTCGCTAGTGTCAGTAATGACTCATAAAATTTCGATCTCTGTTTAGGCCACTGCTAAGTGTCCCGAACAGTTGCATAAATTTGTATTCATGCAACCGTCTCTCTTTCGGGGTTTTAAGATTACCTTTGAGCATGGCAACCCTCAGATCGTTCATCTTATGGCCAGAGTCAGAGAAATGTTCGCCAACAGGACTGTCTCTTGTTCCGCGTGTGATGCTGTGGCGATGCAGGTTCATTCTCGTGTTTAGCCCCTGTCCTGTCTCACCTATGTAGTAGCAGCCCCCTGGGCATTTCATGCACATGATGAGGTACACGACATTGCTGGAGGAACAGGTGAACCCTCCTCTGATTTTGTATTCCCGATTCTTGTGTGGTATTTGTATTGTGTCCGCTGTGTAGAGCATTGCGCAGGTTTTGCATCTTGGGTCCTGGCATGGTTTTGTCCTGCATTCAGTTGTACTGCTGAATACTTTACTCCTCACCATAATATTCTTGAGATTATGGGGTTGTCTGTATGATAATAAGGGTGCTTCAGGGAAGACCTGTTGCAGTCTTGTATCTTCCTGGAGGATGGGTTGTAGTTTCCTGGCGATCTTGCGTAGGGCTCCTAGGTGTGGGTTATATGTGACCACCAAAGGAACCCTGTCGCTTGTCTCCTTCTGTTTGTATTCAAGGAGATCACTTCTTGGTATTCTGGTGCCTTTGTGAATTTGCTGGTCTACAATTCTGTGGTTATATCCACGGTTTATAAAGTCTAATCTCAAGGCTTTAATCCGCTGGTCTCTGTCTGCTGTGTCGGAGCATATCCGATTGTATCGTATGGCTTGACTGTAGATGGTTGCATGTTTGGTGTGTGTCGGGTGGAAGCTGTTGTCCCTCAAATAGCTGGCTCTGTCTGTAGGTTTGCGGTATACAGAAGTCTGTAGTTGGTTGTTCTTTATAGTAATGGTGGTGTCTAGAAAATGTACTTCATCCGGGAAATGGGTGAGTTTGAGGTTGATGGTCGGGTGGAAAGTATTGAAGTTGTCATAGAACTGTAGGACCTCCTACAGTTCTATGACAACTTCAATACTTTCCACCCGACCATCAACCTCAAACTCACCCATTCCCCGGATGAAGTACATTTTCTAGACACCACCATTACTATAAAGAACAACCAACTACAGACTTCTGTATACCGCAAACCTACAGACAGAGCCAGCTATTTGAGGGACAACAGCTTCCACCAGACACACACCAAACATGCAACCATCTCCAGTCAAGCCATACGATACAACCGGATATGCTCCGACACAGCAGACAGAGACCAGCGGATTAAAGCCTTGAGATCAGACTTTATAAACCGTGGATATAACCACAGAATTGTAGACCAGCAAATTCACAAAGCCACCAGAATACCAAGAAGTGATCTCCTTGAATACAAACAGAAGGAGACAAGCGACAGGGTTCCTTTGGTGGTCACATATAACCCACACCTAGGAGCCCTACACAAGATCGCCAGGAAACTACAACCCATCCTCCAGGAAGATACAAGACTGCAACAGGTCTTCCCTGAAGCACCCTTATTATCATACAGACAACCCCATAATCTCAAGAATATTATGGTGAGGAGTAAAGTATTCAGCAGTACAACTGAATGCGGGACAAAACCATGCCAGGACCCAAGATGCAAAACCTGCGCAATGCTCTACACAGCGGACACAATACAAATACCACACAAGAATCAGGAATACAAAATCAGAGGAGGGTTCACCTGTTCCTCCAGCAATGTCGTGTACCTCATCATGTGCATGAAATGCCCAGGGGGCTGCTACTACATAGGTGAGACAGGACAGGGGCTAAACAAGAGAATGAATCTGCATCGCCACAGCATCACACGCGGAACAAGAGACAGTCCTGTTGGCGAACATTTCTCTGACTCTGGCCATAAGATGAACGATCTGAGGGTTGCCATACTCAAAGGTAATCTTAAAACCCCGAAAGAGAGATGGTTGCATGAATACAAATTTATGCAACTGTTCGGGACACTTAGCAGTGGCCTAAACAGAGATCGAAATTTTATGAGTCATTACTGACACTAGCGAACTCTCTTCCCATGAGCGCTAAAGGCCATGTCTGTACATACTATGCTATATGTATGCACACACAGCTGTCTCTCACACATACTAATACTCCTTATTTTTCCATCCATATACACCAATAGGGACCACATAGTATCCACACACACTTTTAGTTGTGCTACAAACTCTCACATTTCCACACCCACCCACACCATTTATATCCCTCTCACTCCACACACACCTTGTGTAGAGCACTGTTTATACTGTGGGCTCTCCATTCATTTTTATTCACACTGATACACATACACACTCTTTCTTCACTTGCTTTCAGTTACCCTTTGACACCTCTAGCCATAAAACACATCCACACCGGGGGGAAGGACAAGCACAGATAACATTCCAAGAGACACTGTTTTTAAGTTATCCTTGCTTCATTCATTGTAACATCACCGGAAGAAGAGATCAGTGTATCTCGAAAGCTCGCACAAATAAAAGCATTTCGTTAGCCACAGAACGGTATCATCTATTTATTTTTTGATTATATATATATATAGTATACAGAGTCAGATGGCACTCGCAAAAATGTTAAAGATAGGTGCTTGTCCCATACAGTAAATCAATAAACAAAAATAGAAATTCATTACCAGGCAGACCGGGAGTCCAAGACCACACAGCAAGAAACGAGACAGCACTCAGTATAAGTATCAGAAGATGTATTGTAAGATAGGCACATACAACCGACGTTTCGGTCCTCAAACAGGACCTTTCTCAAGGGAGCACTCCCTTGAGAAAAGTCCTGTTTGAGGACCGAAACGTCGGTTGTATGTGCCTATCTTACAATACATCTTTTGATACTTATACTGAGTGCTCTCTCGTTTCTTGCTGCGTGGTCTTGGACTCTTGCTGCGTGGTCTTGGACTCCCGGTCTGCCTGGTAAGGAATTTCTATTTTTATATATATACATACATACATACATACATACATACATACATACATACATACATACATACATATATATATATATATATATATATATATATATATAAAAAATGAAAAGCAGTTGGCACACTGAAAACAGATTATTCACTTATGCTTATCCCATATATGCACATACACAGAGAGATTTTACCAGATGGAGATCCAGGAAAAACGAGAAAGCACACAGTCAGGGAAATCCAAAGTTGATGTATTCAGAATAAATACATAGGCACTGCATCCAACGTTTCGGTCATCAGAATGTGACCTTCCTCAGGGACGTGCAGTGTGTGAATGCTAGTGCATACCCTTATATACCCACATCTATCAAACCCAAGTGATAATTAATCATGCTCACCTGTGTAAAATAAAAAAAAACACCAAAAACCTTGCATAACTAGCTGTTGTGGATCGCAGCCCTATGCTGGAATGCACCACCATCATGTTTAGGAAGTAAAAATCAGTCCTGGTGTACTATGAGTGCCCACAAGGCTCATTCAATCCGATCAGGGTTTACTGCGCAAGCGCGACGCGAGCGCTGTGTAATACAGTAAAATAGCCTATATATTAGTGGATATAAGGTCCAAAGCTATTCAAAAGCCCCAAAACATGTTGCAATATCCAAGCAACCATCCATGGGGTTTGCACAGCAGTCCTAGCACACTAATACAGCTATAGCTGCTCCTATGCGCCTTAAAGGGCCAGTGCACTCCCAAATGAGATACATTGCTGCCCAATATGTACTGCGCATGTGCACAGCGTTGTGTAAAACCCTGTGGATGAAGTCCAAGACTGGCTCACTGTAAATTACACCTTTTACTGTTTAAAAACATATTTATGCAAAAAAGCATCTAAGTGGAACTCAGGGGCCACAAGTCACACAACAGAAGTATACATAAAAACACCATATAGTTTAACGTTAGACATCAGTTAGTCATAAGTATGGGTTCACTTAAGTAAAGTTAACACGAACCTGGATGTTATATATAATAAAACTAATTGCATAAAGCACAAGACTATGTAGAGATTGATACTATGCACTTTAACCATAATGCATAGAGGAAACGCATGTATGTCTATAATAAATATATCTACACATACAGTATAGCACAACTTGTTTAATTAATTACATAAAATTAATTTACACAAACTCTATACGTCCTAACACTGCTCACATATGTACCGCAAATAAATCAACATATTTTATTAATTACCAGAACCCATTAGACATGCCACCGCACAACTATTAGTGCGTGTATAACCAAAAAACCACATGGATAAAAAGTGAACATAAAGAATCATAAAACAGAAGGAATCAATCTGCAATAGAATATAATCATCACAAAAAGCATCCCAGATATAAGTCTTCATTAAGGCCAAATGGAGCCATCGTCCGAAGTTCAAAAATATGTCTAGCCTCACTTTGTAATAAAAGTCTAAGTCCCCCCCTCAATTGGGCACTGGGATTTGCAAAATGGGCATGCATCTGAAGGTTGCCAATGAATATTTTTTATCTCTAAAATGCTTGGCAACCGGAAGGCATTTGAACTCCTGGTCATTTGCATCCGATAGCAATGCTTTGCGTATGGTTGACCTGTGAATGGCAATACGTTCTTTTAACATTCTAACTGTTTTTCCATTATAGACCAACCCGCAAGGGCATTTGATCAAGTATATTACAAATTTGGATTCACAGTTAAGAAATTGTTGTATTTTAATCTTCACCCCACTATGTGGATGACAATATGTTGGTCCAACCTGCATATATTGGCAGTTGGTACAACCCTTACATTTGTAAAAGCCTGGTTTGAGTGTTAGCCATGTAGTGTTTCTGGAATATTTCTCAACTGGATTGGATTGAGTAATCATATCTCCAAATGAGGGTCCCCGCCTGAAGCAAAAAAGAGGTGGTTCTACAAAATAATGCCCTATCTTATCATCTTGTGCAAGGACATGCCAGTTCCGCTTCACACTACGTTGGATTTGTGTGGAAGCCGTACTAAATGTACTGATCACATTGAATCTGGTCTGTTGTTCCACCTTTTGATGACTGCTCACCAGGGATTTCTCATCCAGTGTGTTGACTCTGTCCAGTGCATACTTAACATCTGCAGGGCTGTACCCCCTCTCCAGAAAACGATTTGCCATGGACATCAGAGCTCCCTCCATTAGACTTGGATCACTTGTAATACGTTTCACCCTCAGAAGTTGGGAATAGGGTAAAACTTTTTGAGAGGAACCGGATGGTGACTTGTTGCGTGGAGTAAGATATTCTTGTCCGTTACCTTCTGGTATAAACGCGTAGCCAATCTATCGCCACTCCTGTACACCAATGTGTCTAGGAATGATATTTCCAGATCACTATAGCACATAGTAAATCTTATTTTGGATGGTATATGATTCAGATGTTCCAAAAAGATGTTTAATTCAGTGTGATTCCCACTCCATAAGATAAAAATGTCATCAATGTACCGTAAAAACATTTGTATGTGCTGTGCATATGGGGCATCATATAAAATATGGGTTTGCTCATAAACATCCATATATAGATTGGTATATGAAGGTGCCATGTTGGAGCCCATGGCTGTCCCACTCAGTTGCAAATAGTATGTGCTCTCAAATCTGAAAAAGTTTTTATTTAGAATGATCTCTACAAGAAGTAACTCGGATGGTGGCCCACCTGATGTACTTCTGTTCGTCAGTTTGCTCCGAATGGCATCCAAACCCTCACAATGTGGGATGTTTGTATATAGGCTCGTTATATCAAGCGTGACCAATAAACTGTTTGATGGATCAAACGCCAATGTGTTGATACGTGCCATGAAGTCTGTTGTATCCTTGATGTATGTGGGCATACATGCGACCAACGGCTGCAGGTGGAAATCCACATATTGGGATAGTGGATGGCATAATGAAGATCTAGCAGAGATTATTGGTCTGCCCGGTGGGTTGGTGACAGACTTATGTATTTTTGGGATGATATATAAAACTGGCATTTTGGGATGCTGCTGTGTGAGAAATTTACCAGTATCATCGGAAATCCACCCATTCACCACTCCCAATCGAATAATTGAATCAACTTCAGCTTTATAAGTCAAGGTAGGATCTTTTGACAGACGTATGTATGTTTCTGCATCTCCCAGTTGGCGCAAGACCTCGTTCTTATAATAAAGATAGTCCAATATAACAACCCCTCCGCCCTTGTCGGCAGCTCTAATGATGATATTTTTATTTTGCCTTAAGGTCTTATTGGCCTTCTTTTCATCCATAGTGAGGTTTTGAAAGCTAGTCTTATGAAACTTAATCATACCTCTGGTTTCTTTGCTCAACAAGTTCATGAATGCAGAGATGCTGTAATTGGACACTTGTGGGTCAAATGTGCTCTTCGGTTTAAAGCTGGTGCTCATCGGGTCAGGTGTGGGGGACACTCCAGGTCTGGAAAAAAAATCTTTTAATTTCAGATGACGATTCAATTTGAAAAGATCAACTTCCCATTTGAATGGGAACTGTTTGTGGGTGGGTACAAAACCCAGTCCTTTGTGCAGGATATTCGTCTCAGCCACTGTAAGGATATGCGAAGAAAGATTAAATATTACCGTCTCTTTGGCAGTTGTTTCAATCCCCTTCCTCTGTTTGGATAACGTTCGGGATAACGCCTTCTTTCTGCCTCCTCGCCTGGTCTTCCGGCGACATCTGCGGTCCCCAGGGGTGGCTTTGTTCTCCCGTCTGGTCCTTGGCCTAAAAAAGACGGCTCGGCTGTTGCGTTGTCTGGGGTGGTATCTGTGGCATCTGATAGCTCAGTATCACTTGTAGTGTACCCAGATTTTGTGTACCCACCACGTCTTCTCCGCGATTGTCCTCGCTGGCGACACTGCACACCTGTAGGTAAATCATTCAAACCCAGCAGCCACCTATACACTTTCCTGTCTTTGTAGTCAGACTCTACAATCTTCAGTTTTTCCCTTTTGTATTTTACTAGATTACTCCTGTATGGGTCAATTGAAGTTTGCATCTTGTCAATCCAATTTGTCGTCGTATCTGCCTCTAAAGTCTCTCCATGTTTGGAGTTTATAACATCTATCTCTTTCTTGATCTTTAGTATTTGACCGAAACGTTGGATGCAGTGCCTATGTATTTATTCTGAATACATCAACTTTGGATTTCCCTGACTGTGTGCTGTCTCGTTTTTCCTGGATCTCCATCTTGTAAAATCTCTCTGTATATATATATATATATATATATATATATATATATATATATATATATATATATATATCAGCGCTAATATGTTCGAGGGCATGCCTAACTAGACAGTGGTCTTAAAAACAGCCCCTCAGGGCAGAAGGATCCTGCGGTATATGGTATAACCTGCAAAATCACTGTAACAAATACACGGAGGTAGCTGAAATCATGGTAGCAGAAACAATATCACTACAATGCTACATTCAAAATGAAAAGCTTCCCGCGTGTGTGTGAAAGTGTGTGGCTGACTCCCGCGTTTCATGTATGAACGCTTCTTCAGGGCTTACGTGTCGGATCTTTCTGCCCTGAGGGGCTGTTTTTAAGCCCACTGTCTAGTTAGGCATGCCCTCGAACATATCAGCGCTGATATATTAATGATCAGCGCTGATATAGGGGACTATGCGTTGTTAGTTCTGCTATAATGTGTTCTACCGTATTTATGTAAACCCAACCCTTTTTGTCCTGCTGAGTGGGGGTGCAGGAGGGTTTGGATCTACTTAGACCTTACCTCACGGCACTTGTTCCCTACTGAGGTTTCGAGTCCATCAGCTGTTATTACCGGCGCTTTAAGAAGCACTATCGGCAGCTTTTTGTTGATTTTCAGTGGTATCCATACCAATTGAGCCAGGAGTGGTTATACAAACTATCTATGGTTGTCCTAATTGGACAATTAATTACTTTAAACTACCACTCAGGCTCACAGTATATCTTTAATGGGCTGTGCATCTGCTACAACATTCTGGTGAATATATTATACTTACCCGCATACTCCTATATCCTTGTTGAGGGGTTCACGTGGGTGACGGATCTTAAGTTACCCGCTGCACGGCATTTACCTCTGGCATGGGAGCCACTTGTATCAGCTGTTAGCCGGTGTATATTAAGAAGTACCCTTCGGCTGAAACCATTCTGCGCTTCACGTAAACTACTGACCAGAGCCTGTATTTCATGTGCAACACAGTGGTCTTATCTGACCAACAAATGCACATGACTATATACTAAGGCTGATATCTATCTTTACTAAAGCGTTATAAGGGGTGTTCGTGGACCGCGGGTCTACATTGACCGCAACGCATGACACTTACCTCTTTGCTGCAGGAACCAGACGGTTTTCAGCCTTTACTTTATCAGTGTCTAGGTAAGCAGCACCTTCCAGTCACCAAGCTGACTTCAATACAACCTCTATCACGCTCATATACTACAAGTGATAATCGCGCTTTGCCTACTATGCATTGTGTATAATATTTACGTTTTGCGGAGGCTATCTCTAGTGCTCCGCCTATGCCAAATATTTTGGATGCGAACCTCCTAGCGTCTACACAGCACATATTTGTCCCAACCACTCCCTTTGTAAGCGCTGTGAGGGTTCATACTATATACTAGGTATCTCCTTTACTGGAGACTAGTTGTACTTATACATCTTTGAGGATATATCACTATCCTCTGTATTAGCCTAACAGCCGAGCCAGAGTATACAATAATACATTTATCTGGTTGGCTCTATATGCATGATTACCCTACTGTGGGGATTTACACTAGCCATTTAACTGTGCATACTATGTCATCCTCTGTAGGCTAAAATGGCGTAAGGGGAGATACTTTTATCAGTGTTCCCCTCTAGTGATATCCTCACAGCCTGACATCTCGCCAAGCAGTATTAAAGAAGGTTACCCTCTGGTTCAGTATTGACCATTTATTACAGGTAGTTTACACAGATCAGACCTGCCTTCGCTACTAATGCCCAGGATTATTAACATATATACCAGACTAAGTCTACGATTACAGTGCGTTTACAATTACACGCTCTGATACATGTATATTGGAACAAGATTTTATCTACACAGTGGTCCCACTACGGCCCCATTCCTATATCTATAGGCGGCTATAAGTATAGCACAAGATCCTGAATATCAATAAAGGATCTCCATATGTATAATCAACCTAACTACCCAGAGTTATGTTACAAATGACACAGTCACGGGCTGTTTGATATACATTTTATTTTAAACCCCCGTTTTTTATTCATTGGTTATTAATAAAGTATTTTAACATACTCATTATACATTTAGTTGTGACAGAGTGCTTGCATACTAGGTTTCCTTTTCTCTATGATATCCTCCAAATACAGATAATATCCAGACAAAAAACGAAGAGGTGCAGAATGGGGAAGAAAAACCGGGAAAGTCACTGGCTCCGACAACAAGAGGAAGAAATACTTTTAGACCCAGCAAAGAGCAAAGTTATCAACATCTCTGATACAACTCTGACACCACAACAAACTTTACTTTTGAATAAAGGACTTAACTTCACCCCCCAGGAGGACTTTGATCTATTTTCTACTATCATTGATCTTCAAAAATACACGAGGAAACTGGCACTAAAGCAACTATTCTCTAAAAAGGTTCATGCCTTCCAGAACTTTAATGTTGATCTTGATGATTGTGATCCTGATAGCGCGTTGATAAATACAAATGCATGTTCTTTTGGGGAAAATGTCTTTAACCTTGATATGGAAGCTCTTTACGATGAGGGATGTACTGACACTCCTGTTGACCCCCCCCCTTTTTTTTTGGTCACATAGACTCTGGTCTTAAGAGACGGTCATCATTCATTCCCAATAGTTCCAAGGGTCTCTGTGTTTCCACCTTTGAGAGGTTGATAGACAGGGACCTGAGGCTGTTGGCTAGGGGTTATTCCTTTTCTTGTTCATCTACCATATATAATAATCTTACCAGACAGGAGAGGATGGATCTCGACATATTGAGACATAATAACTCCATCACTATAAAAAATGCAGACAAGGGGGGAGCCATTGTAGTGCAGTCATCCATTAAATACAGAGAGGAAGCTTTAAGATTGCTAAGCAATACTAACTTCTCTCTCAGATTGAGGACTGACCCCACTAGGATGTTTCTTGGGGAACTGCAGAATTTATTGGAGCTGGGGGATGTGCTATATGTCTTAAATGCTAAAGAGAGACAATTTTTGAAATGGGATTTTCCTGAAACACCATCTCCCAAAGATCCACAAATCACTGGAGAACCCTCCTGGGCGACCCATCGTCTCCAGTATTGGATCTTTGGGAGATGGTGTTTCCCGATATGTAGACAGGTTCCTCCAACCGATCGTGCAGACTCTGCCTTCATATATACAAGATACCACAGCTCTATTAATTGCTTTACAGGACATGGTTTGGAAAGATGGATATAGATGGGTCACCATGGATGTCACGTCACTCTACACGATTATAGAGCACCAGCACGGCTTACAAGCCATTTATCACTATCTTCAGTTATCTTCACTTTCTATAGCACAGACACCTTAATTAATGATTCTATTTTGTTTTTATTAACACACTATTATTTTCTTTTTGATTCACAATTCTTTCTTCAAAAACAGGGCACGGCTATGGGGACTTCTTTTGCTCCTTCATATGCCAATCTTTTTATGGGCTTGTGGGAATCTGTTCACATCTATGGTAGCACTAATATTTTCCGTTCTAATATTATTTTTTACAAACTATACATTGATGATTTGATCTTTATTTGGGATGGTGATTTAGATAGCTTACACACCTTTATTCACATTTTTAATACTAATGACGTTAATCTTAAATTCACGTTTCAAACAGATACAAACACGATTAACTACCTTGACGTGACACTCCATGGTGACCCCAATACAGGTATACAAACAGACATTTTCACCAAACCTCATTCCAGGAACTCCTTTTAACACGCTAGGAGCAGCCACCCCATATCCCTTATCCGCGGGATCCCCAAGGGTCAATTTTTAAGGTATAAACGATTGTGTTCTAACAAAGAGACATTTGTACTGCACGCACAGGAACTCAGCTCGAGGTTCTTAGCGAGAGGTTATTCTCATGAAGACATACACAACGCCTATTTGAATGCTGAGTCTATGGATCGGACCAGTTTGGTCCAATACAAAAAACATGAAAAGAATACATTTAGTGATAGTACTTTATTTATAACCAAATTCAGTAAACAAGCACAACAAATTCGAAAAATTGTTTCAAAGCATTGGAATATACTGAAATTGGACTCTGATCTAGATTCTATTACCCGACTTGGCCCAAGATTCGCATTCAAAAGGGCTAATACTTTGTCGTCTTCCATATCTAGAAGTCTTTTTCAGTCAGGACATCAGCAACATGTGGGTAATATACCAAAAGGATTTCACAAATGCGGTTTTTGCAGGTGGTGTCAATTTGCACAACCTACCAAGAGAGTACATACACTATACCCTGAGACTAGATATAGGATAAGAACCTTTATTAATTGTCATACTAGTTATGTGGTGTATGTCATTGTTTGTGGGTGTAACAAAAAGTATGTTGGTAGGACCATGAGGTCCCTACATATTAGCATTTCTGAACATACAAGACACCACACATCCAGTGTCTAAACACTTCACTGAGTGTCCACTTGGCGGGTTGAAGAATTTTCGATTTTTTGGTATTGATAATTTACCCCTCAAAATCAGAGGTGGCGATAGGCTTAATTGCCTCAATAAAAGGGAAATGCAATGGATTTTCTCTCTCAATACCTCCATCCATACGGTTTAAACATAGAATGGGAACTTCAACACTTTCTGCATGATTAATTGTGTTCATTTTCCTTTCCCCCCTTCCCCCATCTTCCCCCCCTCCCCCCTCCACCTTCTCCCCCCCTCCTTCCGTCCCCCCTCCTTCCGTCCCCCCTCCTTCCGTCCCCCCTCCCTCCCCCTCCCCCTTTCCCCCCCCTCTCCCCTTCTTCCACCATTTCACTCTTATATACTACATACAGTTTTCTTTTTTACCCACTCCATTCTTTTTTACCCACTCCATTCTGTTCATTATGATGATCATTATATTTCATGAATGTTTTCAGTCATTGTTTCGTTGCTACTCATCATTCAAGTTTTGGGTTTTGTTTTCATAACATTTTTCATTTTTTCAGCATATAAGTACTAATTTTTTCAGCATATATATACTTATTGAGATTATTTTATTTGTTTTTAATATTATTGTGACCAGCTGTTTATTCTTTTTTCATATTTGTGTCATTGTTTCTTTTACATTACACATATATTGAATCAATGCTGTATGTATCTGGTCCCATTTTTATTTGTATATGTTTTATTTCCTGCTTTACACATGTCACTCTTCACACCTGCTGCTCATCGGCTGATGATCAGAATACACAGGTGTTTAGATTTTGACATGGTATATCAGGATTTCCAGTCCACTGGCGGATCACTCTTTGACAAAGGCCTGCTGTGGCTGAAACGCATCAGAGGATCCGCCAGTACTACACTATGCTCCAATAAAGTTTTTTAGTCACCACTTCAGCCTTCTCCGGTTTTCTTCACGGCTGTGCATCGCTTCTTCCACCGGTGGGAGGAGTTTTCTTCAGTTCCTGTTTGCTTCCGGTGGCACGCCGGGTTGCTGTCTCAGCTGACAGCGCAGCCACCGCCGGTCACAGACCACCCATCGCAACGGAGGAGTTGCTTGAGGGTTGGCGGTGCATCTGAATGCTGGAGGACTTTATACACACAGGCTCGGCGCAACACGCTTCATGAACCGTGAGTCCCTCTATCTCAATATTATTAGTGCTCTAAGGTGAGCCAATTGCTGGAAGAGATTATCATACTCACTTATTTGGAGTTTTGCCGTGACCTTTAATATATATTGAATCAATGAGCAAGATTCAGCAACTTTCCCCCACTTTTTGAGTGCCTGGTTGGTTAACCCTTTGGTTTCCCTGTCTATACTTACATGCATAGGAGATACCGGCACCCCATAATGGGCCTGTATCTCGGGAAGCAGGGGGTCCCCAGACCTGAAACCAATGCGGGTCTGCTCCGGAGAACCTCAGCTCATCTAAACTAGTCATAAATGTAAATTAAAATATATAGGTAAAGCAATAGGGGAGCCCCTGCTTCTGCCAGTTCAGTGACAGAAGCAGGGGCTCCCCTATTGCTTTTCCTAGTATTATTAAGGTGGTCTTTACCTTATTCTGTCCCTAGCTCGCCCTATACCCATATAACCATGTCAGGGTTCCTGTCTGGTCTACCTGATTTTCAAACATGGCAAAAGGAAGCAGAGGATGTTTTCGCCAGCGAGTTTGAGGAAGAAGATACCTCTGCACAACCTAGTATCTCAAAATTCTTCACAGAGCTTGACAATACTTACAGACAACGTATAAGAGCGTGGTGGGAAATATTTAGTTTTGAAAACTATCTGACGGCTGAACTCATCCCTAGAGGCTTACGTGCCAATGTTGCCCCAGCACATAACATAGTGGACGAGGACTTTATTAGATCCTGGGAACTGGTTTTAAAACAGTGTTCAATCATGCTGACGAACTTACTATTAGAATACCAGAAAGACAAACTGAAAACCATATAGAGTGGACTTGAACTGAAATTATCAGAGGTCGATACATGGAGATCTAATCCTAAATTCACAGAACTTGAAGGCAAACTAGATACTAATCTAGACAAATTTGCCAAGGAACTAAAGGAACGTAAGCGTATAAAGTACGCAAGAGATAAAAAAGATTTCCAAGAAAATAAGATCTTTCGCTATAAACTTGCAAAAAAGAAACCCAAAACCAGTATACCAGATCAGGCCTCTTCCACTGAATGGGAGAAGTCAGATAGTGAGGATGAAAGAGCGAACTCACTCCTAACTGAGGGCATGGTGAATCAGATAGCCACTACCTCTCACCTTCCCTCCCAGGTTCCTTTTTTAGAGCAAAACAGAACGGCATCAGGCCAAAGAGGAAGAGGAAAACCAGAAGAGGGAAAGGTCTGGGCACTAAGGAGTCGGGCCACGGGACAACAATATCCCAAGAAGAGGGGGAAACCCCCGAGATATTAGACAATGAAAAACTACAAGTAGTGAACCTGTCAGATATGATAATGAATGAACACCACTTGAGATTACTCAGTAAGGGCCTATCCTATTCACCTACAGCAAGCATGGACCTATTTGAATGGGTCAAAGATACCAACTTATTTGGGAGGAAGCTTAAACTTCATAAGTTCTTCCGTATGAGAGAAATCAGAATAGCTAACTCTCTTGAAGTTACACCTCTCGACACCCAAGACTTAGAGGTATACCATAATCTTGAGGCATTACTGGAAGAAAGTAACAGAACACCAGGGGAGGGCCCATACACTGATTTAGGTCCCAACTCCAAGTTTATACCATTTAGTGAAAATGTTGCTAACATTGATGTGTTTGTTGATCTGGTCACCAGGGATCTTGAACATCTGACCCTGGGCCGACTAGCAGATAACCTTACAGTTCACGAAAGAAAAGCACTTAAGGAACTGATTATGAACGATGACATAGTCATCAAACCGTCGGACAAAGGGGGCAATTTGGTGATCCTACGCAGTAGTGATTACAAAACAGAAAATCTGAAACTCCTAGCGGACCCAAAATGCTATGAAATATTGGAGGGAGACCCTACCATGACCTACAATAAAGAACTAAGCATCATTCTTCAGAAAGGCCTTGAAGACAAAGTCATTAATAAAAACGAACATGATTACATTTGGGTTAAATTCCCTAAGATTGCTACGTTTTATAGCTTGCCTAAACTGCACAAAAACAAGACTCCCCCACCGGGTAGACAAATTGTGTCAGGGATAGGCAATCTAACCGAACCGGCCAGTTCCTATATTGATAGAGTACTAAGACCTTTTGTGATGACCTTACCGTCCTATCTTAAGGACACCAAAGATGTCATCAAAAGATTGGATGACGTATGTATCAGTAATGACACCATACTTGTGAGCTTGGACGTAGAGGGACCATACACAAGCATAGACCACGAGTATGGCCTCAGAGCAGTCTCTCACTTCCTAAACACAAGAGGTGGCTGGCATACCAAACACAACACCTTTACTTTGGAGATTCTCAAATTTGTATTAACCAGAAACTTTTTCCTCTTTGACAAAAAACTGTATCATCAGCTGAGGGGCACAGCAATGAGAACCAAGTGTGCCCCAACATACGCTAACCTCTACCTGGGATGATGGGAATCCCAGGTAGCATTCCCAGAGGAGGTACACACAGAGCACATTGACCTCTGGGTCCGCTACATCAACGATGTGCTTGTCCTGTGGCGAGGCTCAGAGGCAGCTCTCAAAGAGTTTATCAAAGTACTAAACACTAACATGTACAACCTCCACTTAACCTTGGAATACAACAGAGACACTATGTGCTTCCTAGATCTACAGATATCGAGAGGTACCGATGGTTTCCTTAACACTACCATTTATAGGAAAGCAACAGCCACAAATAACATTCTGGAGGCAAGCAGCCACCACCCAAAAGCCCAAGTCAATGGTATACCTACTGGTCAATTCTTAAGGCTAAGACGTAATTGCAGCACGGATCAGGATTTTGAGGCACAATCCCTAAATATGAGCCAACGATTTGAGAACAGGGGCTACAGTAAAAGAAGCATCAAAAAGACATATAAACGAGCCAAACATACTACTCGGAGATCACTCATCATGGATAAACCATTGAATCCACAAGAAAAAGTGATACGATTCATAAGCACTTTTAATAGGAATGGCCTCAAGCCCGTAACATCCTTCAGAAACACTGGCACATCTTAAGAGCTGATGAGTTACTCACAGGGGTCATTAAGGACTACCCATCCATGACCAGTAGACGAGCAAGGAATCTGCGAGATCTACTGGTCCAGAGTCATTTCAAGGAGGAGACACCAAGGACCGGGCTTCCACCAAAACCCACTGGATCGTACACCTGTCAAAGATGCAAGGCATGTCAATACATGAAAATCACTAAACAATTCAACAACTGGAATAACACTAAGACATACCAAATACGTGGTTTTATTAACTGTCTAAGCACAAGTGTAAGATACCAAGGCATCTGTAAGTGTGGGAAGGTTTATGTAGGAAAAACCAAACTGTGTCTCAAACAGAGAGTACTGGAACATATCGGTACCATTAGGAACAACGCTGATAAACCTCTGTCCAGACACGTCAATCTGTGTCATGACGGAGATCTTAAGGCGTGGCATTCTGTGGTATTGACCACCTGATCTGAGGACAGAGAAAGGGGGACTGGGATAGAATCCTCCTCCAAAGAGAGTCCAAATGGATATACACGCTTGGTACATTATCACCCAAAGGCCTCAATGAGGGATATCTGTTTACCCCATTCCTGTAACAGTTCATAGACAGTCCTTTATCCATCACAAAGGGGCAGCATTAGAACCTACACTCTATATGCACTTCCCTATTGATCATCATATATTAACCAATGCCATGTTTACATCAAGTAGCTACCATATCCTGACTAAAACTACTACTCAGTGGTGATCATCACTTTTTTGTTAGGGCATCTCTGGACCCTTATCCAATTAACATGATTATTTATACTGTACCTTGTTATTTATCCTGCCCTTGAGGCGCATAGAGAGTATAACTTATATCTCTCTCTGTGTTTAGTCTGACGGATCAGTATATTCAGACACACTACCTTAGTGAGTGAGACATTACTACCTTTATTGTGCTAGCCATGCAGTCATACAACAGGATATACAAACTGTGCGCATTAGCACAGCTTCCCGCATGCCCCAGCACATCAGGGGTTACTTGTGACGTCATTAACTTGTAGGACCTATATATACCTGCTCACCTGCAGCGTACTCTTACGATTACGTACAATTTTGCCTTGAGAAAGCCTCTCGCGAAACGCGCGCGTCGGCAGCTCTGTCTCCATACGTGCACGCGTGGGTTCTGATTATTACCGTATTCACAGTCTCACACCGCGAGTTGATGCGGTTCCCTGCCCGTGTGATTTATACAGGCTTTCAGAGTGCCCCGATAGACATTTTGAGCCTCGTTGATAAGATCTGATACAGGCAATTGTTGCTCTATATTTGGTTTTAGTACTTAGTTTAGTTTGGTTCCCCTGCTGTATTGCAACTTTTTGAAGTTGCACTGGATATTGCTTTTACCCAGGGATCTCCCTGACAGCAGTCCAGGGGTTACTTCAATTTACCATATACTCTACTGTACTCAGCCTCCTTGTCTGTGACCTACCCGTGTGTCGGGATTCCCCTGAGAAGGACTATCACAATCCTGTGTTAGTCTATGACACAATATACATTGTCCTCAACATCTGGGTATACTTACCCTGTCACTGCATACTAAATCAGGTCACTTCAGGTTAACCTGACACAGCACTGTATATACTATACTTATCACAGAAAGAATGAGCTGAGAGCTTACTATACGCAGGAATCATTATTGGCTCCCGTATACCTCATGCACCAGTCCTACTATCTTTACACACACATATATATATATATATATATATATATATATATATATATATATATATATATATATATATATATATATATAGTGACATAGTCCAAAGATGTTAGGCAGCTTTCTGCCCCATTTTAGAGCAGAAAGTGCAGGAATAGCTAAAAATGATCCGTTCCACAGCTTCACATTAACTCAGGCAGCTGGATGGAAAATCCAGACCACAGATTACAATGGCTCTAGTTCTCCCTC
Source organism: Ascaphus truei (assembly GCF_040206685.1). Classification (NCBI taxonomy): domain Eukaryota; kingdom Metazoa; phylum Chordata; class Amphibia; order Anura; family Ascaphidae; genus Ascaphus; species Ascaphus truei. The sequence goes on along the minus strand of NC_134483.1, from coordinate 108,156,776 downwards.
ACCTGCTCTTCTAATCACATGCACAGGTATTTAGAGCAGAGAGGTTTTGCATTTCACTCTCTCTCCTTGGAGCCTGGGGGCTGGGGGTGTCGCTACTCTCCTGCATCCAGTATCGAGGTTGACGGCCTCTCCACGTATCACAGTACCAGAGGATTTGCCTGGACACCCCAAACAGATAAGACAAACAAATGGTTACTGCTGTTGCTAAAAGACTGTGCTGTATCTTGTGACCCTAAATGAGAGAGCATTGTTTTAAGCTGGGGAACCAGTTTAGTTGGCCAGCAGCTGTTAGAGAGACTGATTTTGATGTGTAGTTAGATCCCTGAAAGGGATAGGATTTTGTTTATATAATTTGGTTTCTTTTTACTTGAAATAAGTGTGGAAAATACTGTAACAATGAAATGAGTGAACTGCTGAATGAAAGTATCTGAGTACCTCTAACCTACACATGTTAAAGCTGCAGTACCTTACTTGGATGAAAATAAAGCAGGCAGAAGCCTGAGTTAAGCAGCTTAATACTTTGCATGATCCTGTTTTTGTATTAAATAACCCTAGAAGACTGTGTCGGGAAGAACCCAGACAGACGTCAGCACTACAAAAGAGGGGCGTTTGTCACATATGGTGGAGAATGCGGGCAGACACTAAAGTCTGTGGGTTTGCAAATAAATGCGGGGGTTTAAAATGGCCGCCCAGCTGAAGTAAAATACAGATGCTATGAGTGAAGTCTGTTCCACTGTGTATATCAGTTGTGCTTCTAGCATACACAGAGAATGTGCGAAGTGTGGATGCAATAGCACCCTGAACCCAAACAGAAAACCAAAATGTTTTGCTGAAGAAAAAAAAAAAAATTTTTGCATCTAGCAAGTGCTGTTTGTAAAGCTAATGCCTTCTGCTGAAGTGAGTGAATTTGCAGCTAGCAAGTGCTGTATGTAAGTTGCTGAAGTGAGTGAAATTGCAGCTAGCAATTGTCCCTGCTGGGTTTCTAAAATGGCCGACGTGAAATGTTTGTTGTGTAATGTACGTAACCATACAAAACAGTGTCCCTTCAGGCCATACTATGATCACGACCCTGGAGGAGAGCCGTACCCACAGATGAATTTAGTATGCTGGGCCTGTCGTGAAGTAGGTCACATGGAAGATGTGTGCCCCAAAATTTTCAAAGACAAACAGCTGCAAAAGCAAGCAACGCCCTGTGAGTGCAAGCAAGATGTGGAAGCTGATAACAGTGAGTGTGTGCCCAGGACCACTGATATCTCTGGAGCAAGTCACAGGGGAAGTGACCGAGCCACTTGAACCTGCACTGTCAGGACATGCGTCAGAAAGGCGCCGAGATGAGCAACAGCCCATAGGGCCTGGCGCAATCGTCCCAGGAATGACGACACGCCTAGAGAGGACAAAGGCTACTGCTACCATCATAGGCAGAGAGCCAAGCGAATCAAAGAAAACAAGAACTGACTGGAAACTATGCTATGAGATGTCCCAGAAAGATGTGCAAAACTTCATCACAGAGTTGGGGGTTTCTCGGCAAGAGGCTAGCGCGCTTAAAGCAGAGCTGGAACTCTTACGCCATGAGGTCTACGCTCGCAGCACAGAGCTGTGTACATTGAAGGAAACCTATGAGAATACCCTGAGTAATTTAGAGACTGTAAAAAGAGAGAATGTAAGTCTGACACAGAAAAATTCAGACTTGACTGACCAGATCAGTGAAGGTGATGAGAAACTTCACCAAGCAGAAAAAGTGGAGAAGCAATTGATCCAGGAAAAGTTAGAAATGCAGGAAGCACTGCAGAATACAGAATCAGCGGCGATCCAGGCGACACAATCTGCAGAGCTCCAAAAAATGGAGGCGCTGATGCAAACCCAGAGCAAGCACCAGAAAGAGGTGAAGACCCTGAGGGAGGTCTGGCACGATCAGGTTGGAGAGCTGCAGAAGCAGATGGCTGAGCGCGAGATACAGTGCGCCAAGAGAGAGGAGGTGTCCGTCCGTCAGGTGGTTTGCCTGACACTGCGCTATAAAAGCGAGATGGCCGATATCTACAAGCAGCTGGACCACACGGCAAATGAGGGGGCCCGGCTGCAGCTGGAGCTGGACAAGACCCGGGAGGAGCACCTGCAGCTGCAGGTCAAGAATAGAGAAAATGAAACAGAGTTAAACCTCGCTCTGAAACAGATGACGGACATGGGAGAAGCGGCTAAAGTGGTTCAGTCGGGCTATCAATCCTACCTCCTAACCAAGCAAGCGGTACGTTCCTATACGTGTATCTTTAATGCTGTTGCAATATTACGATTTGCTATAAAGATGAAGTTGGAGAAAGAGATTCCAAGGCTAAAAGAGACACGGTCACAAAAGGAGACCAGGGAAAGTAAACTCAATGCCCTCACTGATGACAAAGAGGAAGGAGAAAGAATTGACTTTGATTGTGCTGCTGTTATTCCAGAAACAGATAGGCACCCTCCTGAGAATATACTCCCTGATCTGGAATTCAAAAATCCAGATCCTCAATTTCATTTACGTTGTCCAGAAGATTATCAAACTAGTGGACACACCCAGGACAACACAGAAGATGTTTTAGCCAAGTGGGTGGCAGTTCCTGAAAACACAAACTTGTTGACAGATCCTGATGACATGGTTAATATGGACTACGTTTGTACAGAGGCAACTAGGTCTCCAAAACCCAAAGGCCTGGTAATGGCCACAAAAGGGAAATCAAAGATTGAAAAGAAAAAACAACGAAGGTTAACACGGCGCCTGAATAGTTCCATATCTCACCAATCTGGACCACACTGTGGAGCCAAGGAGAATCTGGTCCAAGGGTCTCATCAGAAGCTAAAGAAACAGTCCAGTCATTTGCAGGTTGCAGCGGGCTATGAAATAAAGTCAAAGGATGCAATAGACTGGAAGTCAAAAAAAAAAAAAAAAAAATGTTTGGGGGAACTGACCGATTTATTTTTTTTATTACACGTGTGGACTATGTCACGGACACTTAACTATGCAAATAAGCATTTTGTCAATATTACAATGTTATATTGGTTCTCTGTGTTGAAAATGTAGCTGAACTACAAATTAATATACAGGGTTGATGGCCCTTAAGATTACAAGGCTGTAGTATAAGAGAAAAAATATTGGTAGCTTACAATATGGAAAAAAAAAAAATGCCCTTTTCGGTTGGTAAATTTATAATGAAGTTCATATTCGTATCATGTGAATACTTAATGTTGTACTGAGGAGTTAGCTCAAGTATTTCAGGTAGGACGCTCACCCCAGTGAGGTCCATGGCCGCTCACCCCAGTAGGTGTGAGCTGGGGAAGGGGATATGTGACATAGTCCAAAGATGTTAGGCAGCTTTCTGCCCCATTTTAGAGCAGAAAGTGCAGGAATAGCTAAAAATGATCCGTTCCACAGCTTCACATTAACTCAGGCAGCTGGATGGAAAATCCAGACCACAGATTACAATGGCTCTAGTTCTCCCTCACCTGCTCTTCTAATCACATGCACAGGTATTTAGAGCAGAGAGGTTTTGCATTTCACTCTCTCTCCTTGGAGCCTGGGGGCTGGGGGTGTCGCTACTCTCCTGCATCCAGTATCGAGGTTGACGGCCTCTCCACGTATCACAGTACCAGAGGATTTGCCTGGACACCCCAAACAGATAAGACAAACAAATGGTTACTGCTGTTGCTAAAAGACTGTGCTGTATCTTGTGACCCTAAATGAGAGAGCATTGTTTTAAGCTGGGGAACCAGTTTAGTTGGCCAGCAGCTGTTAGAGAGACTGATTTTGATGTGTAGTTAGATCCCTGAAAGGGATAGGATTTTGTTTATATAATTTGGTTTCTTTTTACTTGAAATAAGTGTGGGAAATACTGTAACAATGAAATGAGTGAACTGCTGAATGAAAGTATCTGAGTACCTCTAACCTACACATGTTAAAGCTGCAGTACCTTACTTGGATGAAAATAAAGCAGGCAGAAGCCTGAGTTAAGCAGCTTAATACTTTGCATGATCCTATTTTTGTATTAAATAACCCTAGAAGACTGTGTCGGGAAGAACCCAGACAGACGTCAGCACTACAAAAGAGGGGCGTTTGTCACAATATATATATATATATATATATTCACAATTTGGTTCAGATAGTCTCAGCTATAACTGACTGTTCATACAACCTCTTAATCTGTGAATTCACCTGAGAAAGAGTTTCACAATTCCGTGTCAGTTTGCCAAACTGAGCAAACAGCCTTTAAACTGCTGCTACAAAGGTTATTAGAGGGTATACTCACCCCATCACTGCAAACTGAATTAGGTTACTTCAGGTCAACCTGACACAGCACTGTATATACCATACTTACCACAGAAGAATTAAGCTGAGACTTACTGCACACTGGAATTATTCTGGCTTCTTTCAAACCTCAATGTACGAGTCATTATAAGACCTATTACATATATATATATTTTTACTATTTGGTTCAATCAGTTTTTGCCATTAGTGATTTGCAGCTATCAGTACTTACCAAAGAGCACACCCTGTAAGATTTGTTCCTTACCTCAGATCCTTATAAGGACTGTAGTTCAGTGTGCTACTTGAATCTCATAGAACACACTACTACTCTAGACCCTGAACCTATACGGTTCCAGTATTGAAGGTCAGAACACCTTCAGGTCGTTGTTTTTAATACCCAATATTTAACATACTTGTTGCAGTTAATAAAGTTATGTTTTAAACCATTCATTCATCACCAGAGTGTGAACTTGAGTGCTATATTTGGGTTCTATCTCTACCCCACCTTCTTCAATTAAAATATATAGTAAGCACCAATAATCAACCCACCCCCTGTGTCCCTAATTTTTAGACCTGCTAAGGAACAGATGATTGTTATTATGTCCTGATATGTAAAACCATAGATTTCAAAGAGGCTGTACTTTCTTTTTCACACAATTGTATATATATATATATATATATATATATATACATATATATATATATATATATATACAGCAGATATTACCAGATCTTGATCCGGAAAGAAGAGACAGCACACAGCCAAGTTGAAATGTCAATATATTGAGGTAACAAAACCAAGGCACTATATCCGACGTTTCGGTCAGCTACATGTGACCTTTCCTGAGGTCTGCAACCCTGCCTTTCCCCATTATCACCCAGCATACAGTACTTCCACTGCAGCAAGGGATTCTGGGAAATGACATGTAAATGAGCACACAGTGTCACTTTTTGCCTCAAAAACCATTTTTAACATGGTTCCCTATAGGCTTAAGCTTGCTGCATGGTCAGAGCTTTGAGCACAGCCAGGGTTAAGGTGCATATATGCATATATATATATATATATATGTATATATATGCATATATGCACCTTAACCCTGGCTGTGCTCAAAGCTCTGACCATGCAGCAAGCTTAAGCCTATAGGGAACCATGTTAAAAATGGTTTTTGAGGCAAAAAGTGACACTGTGTGCTCATTTACATGTCATTTCCCAGAATCCCTTGCTGCAGTGGAAGTACTGTATGCTGGGTGATAATGGGGAAAGGCAGGGTTGCAGACCTCAGGAAAGGTCACATGTAGCTGACCGAAACGTCGGATATAGTGCCTTGGTTTTGTTACCTCAATATATTGACATTTCAACTTGGCTGTGTGCTGTCTCTTCTTTCCGGATCAAGATCTGGTAATATCTGCTGTATATATATATATATGTATATATATATATACAATTGTGTGAAAAAGAAAGTACAGCCTCTTTGAAATCTATGGTTTTACATATCTATGGTTTTACATATCATTACATTATTTCCGGACCTAACTGTGTATATATAAATATATACACAGTTAGGTCCGGAAATAATTGGACACTGATACAAGTTTTGTTATTTCGGCTGTGTACCAAAATAAAGTCAAGTTACAGTTAAATAATGAATATGGGTTAAAGTGCAGTCTATCAGCTTTAGTTTGAGGGTATTCACATCCAAATTGGAGGAAGGGTTTAGGAATTACATCTCTTTAATATGTAGCCCCCTCTTTTTCAAGGGACAAAAAGTAATTGGACAATTGACTCAAAAGCAATTGACTCAAAAGCTGTTTCATGGACAGGTGTGGGCTATTCCTTCGTTATTTCATCATCAATTAAGCAGGTAAAAGGTCTGGAGTTGATTCCAGGTGTGGCATTCGCATTTGGAAGCTGTTGCTGTGAACCAACAACTTGCGGTCAAAGGAGCTCTCAATGCAAGTGAAACAGAGCATCCTTAGGCTACAAAAAAAAAAAGAAAATCCATCAGAGAATTAGCAGGAACATTAGGAGTGGCCAAATCAACAGTTTGGTACATACGGAGAAAAAAAGAACGCACTGGTGAGCTCTGCAACTCAAAAAGGCCTGGATGTCCACAGAAGACAACAGTGGTGGATGATCGTACGATCCTTTCCATGGTAAAGAAAAACCCCTTCACAACATCCAGCCAAGTGAAGAACAATCTCCAGGAGGTAGGCATATCATTATCCAAGTCTACCATAAAGAGACTTCACAAAAGCATATACAGAGGTGCAAACCATTCATAAGCTTCAAGAATAGAAAGGCCAGATTAGACTTTGCCAAACAATATCATAAAAAGCCAGCCCAGTTCTGGAACAGCATTCGTTGGACAGATAAAACTAACATCAACCTGTACCTGAATGATGGGAAGAAAAAAGTATGGAGAAAGATTGGAACGGCTCATGATCCGAAGCATACCACTTCATCTGTAAAACACAGTGGAGGCAGTGTGATGGCATGGGCATGCATGGCTTACAATGCCACTGGGTCACTAGTGTTTATTGATGATGTGACAGAAGACAGAAGCAGCCGGATGAATTCTGAAGTGTATAGGGATATATTGTCTGCTCAGATTCAGCCAAATTTAGCGAAGTTGATTGGACGGCGCTTCACTTTACAAATGGACAATGACAAATGGCCAAAACATACTGCGAAAGCAACCCAGGAGTTTTTAAAGGCAAAGAAGTGGAATATTCTGCAATGGTCAAGTCAATCATCTGATCACATCCCGATAGAGCAAGCATTTCACTTGCTGAAGACAAAACTTAAGGCAGAAAGACCCACAAACAAACAACAACTGAAGACAGGTGCAGTAAAGGCCTGGCAAAGCATCACAAAGGAGGAAACCCAGCGTTTGGTGATGTCCATGCGTTCCAGACTTCAAGCAGTCATTGCCTGCAAAGGATTCTCGACAAAGTATTAAAAATGAACATTTTATTTATGATTGTGTTAATTTGTCCAATTACATTTGAGCCTCTGAAATAAGGGGTCTGTGTATGAAAATATTTGCAATTCCTAAACTTTCCATATGATATTTTTGTTCAACCCCTTGAAATAAAGCTGAAAGTCTGCACTTCTATTGCATCTCGGATGTTTCATTTCAAATCCATTGTGGTGGCGTACAGAGCCAAAATTATGAAAATTGTGTCAGTGTCCAATTATTATCCGGACCTAACTGTGTGTGTATAAATATATATGTGTGTGTATATATACTGCACCGACACACTTTATTCGAGCAAATACCCGGTATGTACCTGGCAGATACCTGGAATGCGCCGCTCCTCACCTCTGACAAGCCCCGTTGTGTTTGCCTTCCCAGCCTGGGTTCATGCCTGGCTGATGGGCGGCTGATCTGTTAAATGATAATGATTAGGATTTAATAGGCTGCAATGCTTCGCGTGTCTACCAGATGGCATAAATTCATGAATTGTAATGCAGTATATATATATATACTGTGCAGTATTGCAGCCAGCGGGAATAAAATGCTTCAATCCCTGCCGGAAAATAACTCAATGCACTCGGGCAGAAAACAGTCACAAACCTCAATACACCCGGGTATACCCGAATTCGTGGGACTAGCCGAGCTCGAATAAAGTGTGTCGCCAGTGTACATGATAATACTGCTCAGAAATCCTCTCTCTGTGAAATGACATGGAAATAATTACACCTGTTAAGTTATTTAAAGGGTCTGAGATTCAGTTGCATGGCAGATAATGTAGTAAAATTAAATCTAAGCAGCAACATGTTTTGTGTAGTACGTGTACATCTGTATACAAAGCTGTCACAGGGCTATATACTGTAGATTGCTCATGATTTAGCACAAATGAACATTCTAGTTAAGAGGGCTGGCCACTAAACTGGCAAGAAAATGTGCTAGGGCATAGAGCAAAGTATTATTCTTTTTGCTTTCTAAAAAGATAATTTTTCAATGTGACTAGTTTAATTGAAGCCCATGTTCCACATTTGAACCAACATATAGAGAGACAGATACACACATGCTCATACTCTTTTAGAGAGACTGTCATGCCATACAGTCACCAATAATTAAAGCTATAAACTTGTGGAGCATCTGAGGAAGTGTTTCAACAGTTCAACACGTTATCTCTTTGATATTATTTTCTGGAATAAGCTAGCACTACATAATATTTGATTACTTCTAAACTTGGTTTGCATTGTACACATTAGCTTACTTTACTTCATTTCAGTGTTTGAGAACATCTGCTACTTATTTTCACCCAGTATACATTTTTGATATTATACAGAACATCAATTGATCTTCAATTGTTTATACAGCATTTATAAAAAAAATTATTTTTTAAGTTAATTGTTAACATGCATGCTAAGATTGGTGTATTAGTTATCCTCATAATGGCATCACACGCAGGACTAAAATAAATAAGGGAAAAGATAAAATAAAATAAAAAACAGACAGCTTTCAAACTCCCTCTAGTTTACTGATTTTACACACTGTAGTTCGATAAAATATTATGCACAGGAGGATTAATTAACCAAGGTCAGTTCCTGAGACGTACTGTAGGATAAGAAGAGCATTTGGAGGAGAAAGGTGGAGGTCATCTAAACCACCCAACATCACCATACACCCTGGACTACTCAAAAGCCTTGCACTATCTACTGAATGTTGGTGGAAAACTCTACAAACCAGCACACCAACCACTGCTCACTCTAATGGAAAACACCACAAATGTACAACTTGCAAACAACTACCCAAATTTCTAGTCATACTATTACTCTCTCTAGCAGGTGATATTGAAACTAACCCAGGTCCTCCCAGTTCAACTCTGTCCCATGTCCCTGTGAATTCCACCTTTAAATTCCAAAAAGGGCTATCTGTCGCCCATATAAACATCCGGAGCCTGCTGCCCAAACTGGATGAACTAAGGGCATGGTGCCTTATGCATAAACCCAAAGCCATCATTCTTACAGAAACATGGCTATCCCCTAAAACTCCTGATGCAAATATCGCCATTCAGGGATACTCCATTTTTAGGAGAGATAGATCAAAGAGAGGAGGAGGGGTGTTATTTTATATTGCAGACACATTACAATTTACACTGTTAAATTGCCCACCAAGTCCACCCACTTTTGAAACTCTAGTGGGCAAAATCTGCCTCCCCTTTTCTAAGCCCATCTTGCTTGCTGGCATCTACCGCCCCCCTAAAGCCCCTCTACAATCCTTGACTGATATCACCCATTTTCTTGGCTCCATTTCCTCTCTGAATGAGAAGAGTGAGCTGCTAGTTCTTGGGGATTTCAACTTCAATTGGCTTGACCCTAAAAACCACAAAATCCAGATACAACTCAAGTCACTTAACCTATCGCAACTCATTTCCCAACCCACACGGATAAACCTGAAATCGCATAACCATTCCTTGCTAGACTGGATTCTCTCCTCAAACCCCAGCAGAATCCAATCCTCTGGCATCCTTCCTGATATTTTCAGTGACCATGGAATAGTGTACTGTGTAAGGAAAATTAAACCGCCCCATTCAAGCCCTAAAGTTCTCGTCACTAGAACATTTAAAATTTTTAACCCACAACAGTTTCTGGATGACCTTACCAACTGCCCATGGCACAGAATCGATTTAATTCCCGACCCCGATTCTGCGCTCGACTATTTCCAATCCGAGTTCTTAAAACTCTGCGATACCCATGCTCCACTACGCAAAATAAGGGTACGGGGGGCCCACCTTCCATGGGTTACACCTGACCTTATAGCACTCTACCAGTTCAGGGATGCCTTGTTGAAAAGCTACAAAGTAACTGGCACTACCAAGGATCTCAATCACTACAGATGCATGTGGAACATGTGCACAAGGCAAACAAGGCACGCAAAAGCACAATATTACTCTGACAATCTCCACCAAAATACATCAAACCCAGCTAACTTCTGGAAGGTTATCAACAATATATTCCAGCCTCCTAACCATCAACAACCAAGTAATATCACTAAGGGGAATATTACTCTGACAAACCCCATTGACATTGCAAATGCATTCAATGATTACTTTGTGGGGTGTGCCACTAACTTATTAGCAAAACGCAGCACAAACCCCAAACATGAATCTCATCCTGGGAGTATCCCTACAGTCCCACCCCCTCCCAACACTGCCCACAATTTTCAATTTGGCCCAGTATCTGAAGAGGAGATTACACAAGCGCTCCTCAAACTAAAACTAAGCAGCCAATGTGGACCCGACTTACTACAATCTAGGTTCCTACGAATTGGTGCCCCAGCCATTGCCAAACCAATTGCGTCCATAGTCAACTCTATCCTGTCTGCAGGCCATATCCCTAAGACCTGGAAAACTGCCAGAGTTGTCCCAATCTTCAAAAGTGGGGACAAAAACACTGTCTCAAACTACAGACCAATCTCACTTCTCCCAATTCTATCCAAAGTAATTCAAAAATGTGTCCACTCCCAATTAAGCGATTTCTACACCAAGACAAATTTCCCTAGCCAATTCCAGTCTGGGTTTCGTCCCAAACACTCCACCGTAACTACCCTGCTAAAAGTTTGTAATGAAATCCAGTGTGGAATGGAACGGGGACAACTCACTGGTGCAGTATTCCTAGATTTTGCAAAGGCTTTTGACACAGTTGATCATGTTATCCTGCTTAACAAACTCCAGAGCTCTGGAATAGGGAAACATGCTTTAAACTGGTTTCAGTCCTACCTATCAGGAAGATCCCAACATGTGTCCATCTCAGGCTATAATTCCAACCCCCTGGATATCACCTGTGGTGTCCCGCAAGGCTCTGTTCTGGGGCCCCTACTCTTCTCAGTGTTCATTAATGATCTTCCCACAGCTTGTAAGGAAGCCTCAATACACATGTATGCAGATGACACAATCCTATATGCACACAGCCATAGCCTCTCTGACCTTCAACACATACTTCAGTTTGACTTTTTGAGACTCGAAAACTGGATTTCCCAAAACAAACTGTTTTTAAACACTGACAAGACTGTAACAATGGTATTTGGGACCAAGACTAAATTTGTAAAGCTTCCAGTGACTGAGCTCCTGATTAGAACCAACGCTAACACCACCCTAACACCTGTCACTAGTTTTAAATACCTGGGCTTATGGTTTGACTCCCACTTAATATTCGGGATGCACATTGATACCCTGACAACCAAGACCTATGCCAAACTAGGGGTACTTTACAGGAACAAATCCTCCCTAAGTCTCCTGGTCAGAAAGCGTATTGCACAGCAGATGCTAATGCCAATTATTGACTATGGAGACATAGTATGTGGCTCGGCTCCTCAAACCCACCTTAGCAAACTTGACACCCTCTACAATTCAATTTGTTGTTTTGTTCTCCAATGCAACTACAACACACATCACTGCGAAATGCTCAAAGAACTAGATTGGTCATCACTAGAGTTCAGGCGCAAAGTTCACCTTTCCTGTCTCACCCTCAAATACTTTCTGGGCAAGCTACCCAGCTACCTGAACAAGCTCCTCACCCCTACCACATGCAGCACCTATCACCTGAGATCAGACTCCAAAAGACTATTCATGGTCCCAAGACTCAACAAAGTATCCGGACGTTCCTCCTTCTCTTACCGTGCACCCCAAAACTGGAACAACCTACCAGAGACTCTCATATCCACCACCAGCTTAAGTTCTTTCAAATCTAAGACTGTCTCACACTTTAATCTGGTCTGTAACTGTTTCATACGCTCATAATATATATTTTCTTTAACTGTGCACGCAATGTCTTGTATATAATGTATACCTTGTTCATTTATGTAACTGTATTTGTAACCATGTATTTGTTTTACTCTGTGCCCAGGACATACTTGAAAACGAGAGGTAACTCTCAATGTATTACTTCCTGGTAAAATATTTTATAAATTAATAAATAAATAAATAAATTCCTAAAAGGGTTTTCCCTGACCTTTAAAGGGCACTGGTTATGCAGATAGGTGGTGGTCTGGCTTCCGGTAGCAAGTAGTGCAGAAGGGAGCAGGCAAGCGAATCCTTGCCTTCAGGCAAAAGAGGCAAACATGGGAACAATGCATGTTGTCTGGGGCTAGTGGGGACAAGGAATTTTTCCCTGGCTGAAATTGAAAATGATAATAAGAACTGTCAGAGGTAGCCCGAAGGTGGGCTGTAAAAGTATGAGGGTCTTATAAATGGGCACATGGCAAAGGAACAGCCGATCTCCATATTGCAGTGATGTGGGGGATGGGGGTGAGGGGAAGAGTTATCTTACACATAGGATATTTTGAGTATTCCAGATAGGTTTTTGCTGGCAAGTGATCAATTTAAGCTTTTGAGAGAAGTTGTGATACAGGGAAGTTTGGAGCAACAGGATAGGTTAGTTCTGTTACAATTAAAGGATTATAAGTGGGCCTCTTTTTTGGGGTAGGGAAAAGGTCCAATAATAAATGATAGATTGTCAAGTGGTTTGTCCGTGGAAAAACATATGGGGAGGCTATCTTGGTGAGTGGGAAACCGGAAAAGCACATTGACTGATGTTTTGTGAAGATGGGGTACATACAGTAGCTGGGGACCAAAATGGGATGTCAATTAGCTCTGACCTGTTTGATTAGACAAATGGAAATACAATTTCAGATAGCTTTTAAAACACTGATTTGTGTGATTCCTACATTTCTGTGGCAAATCCTTAGGTAAAAGCATTTGTGTTCAGTATAAGAAAGATTTGGAGGGGTGAACATGTTTTTTATTTATTCATTTATTAAAATGTTTTACAAGGAAGTAATACATTGAGAGTTACCTCTCGTTTTTAAGTATGTCCGGGGCACAGAGTTATAAAAAATACATGGTTACATTAAAAGAACAGGGTTATACAGTGAATTCACAGACATTTCATGCACAATGTTGCCGGCTAACACATGGACTGGCATCAGTGACTGAATGATGTCAGAGCTGAGACAAACAAGTGTCAAAAGTGATGTCAGCTACTGATACGGTATGAGACAAACACCTCCCCTGTTGCAGACAATCTCAATGCCCTATTAGGTAGTAGAAATTATAGCTCATAGACTGACTTTTAATTAATTTATGCGTACATATTCACGAATAAATATTTAAATGCCATATTTGCCTAGTGACCTTGTTTTATTTATCAACTTAAGTGTATGTGATGATAAACATTACCAGGGTTAGTTTAAACTTTCTTCTAAACAAAACTTAGAGCCATAAGTTCAAAATTAAGTTGGGTGTCAAGCTATACAAATAGATAATAAAGAAAATAAGGAATACCAAATATTGACTCCAAAGCTCTTCATAGTACAATATACTGTGTATATTATGTAGCCGGGTTCCATTAGCCCTCTTACCACTGGTGCGGGGAAGGGGGAGGCTGCGGCTGCTCTGCTGAGGTGCGTGGTTGCTGGGACTGCGCATGCAGGGAGCCACCAAGTGGAGTTGCTGCGGTCAGTGGGAGCTCTCTGGTGCCCCGGAGATCTGCGACGGTCTCATCTGCAGGGGGTATGCCATCTTGGATTGTTTGCACATTCCCAATGACAGTGTAGTGGTGGCGGCAATCTTAGAGTAGCTCTGCAGGGGAACTACAGGTCTCAACAGCCCCAGGGCTGCTTATCTAGTGATGTGCCACAGCCAATAGGGCTCCCCGGATCTCCTGAGGCAAGATCGATACATTTGGCGCACTAGGGCCTTGCACACAGTTGGGAGCAGGACGGCGACTGAGCAGGTAATGTCCAGGGAGCTGTGCTTCCCTGGACTAGGCCTACATTTGCCCCTCAGGCCCCAACCATTGTTAGTTTGTGGCTGTTACTGGGAAAGGCCCCCTGAGAGAGATATTTCCACTGTAGCCTTATCTGTGTTAGGCACCAGTACCGAGACGCTGAGCGGTGACTTGTGGCTTGTGGTCTGGGACCAGACCACCACTGAACTAAGAGAGTCTTATTGGGAGGCCCTCCAGTGGGAATTCACCCAACACAGAGACGGACATCTTCGTGAATGGACCAGACTGACCTACGTCGGGGATCAGACAGATCCTTTGTGTTATTCGGCGGTACCCGGGTACTTGAGTGCCCGGGAAGGTACCACATCTAAGTGCACCAATGGTCCACAGAGGTAGCGCTACACCCTACACTTTGGGTGGGGACTTACATTGGGGGAAAGACATCAGGGGTATTGGTGCTCCGCACCCTATGTCTTTGGGGACACTCACCCTGTGTTATTGTATTGTGTATGTATGTTATACTGTGTGGTATAGGTTACTGTATCCTCTGTTTAATAAACCAGTTGATATATACCCGGTGTGTGTTTTTACTATTGTTATTGGTTCCTGTGAGGGGTTTATCCCGCTACGCTGGGATACTTCGAAGGTGGAGGCACATCACTGAGGAGATCGAGAACGTACACTGGCGACACACTTTATTCGAGCTTGGCTAGTCCCACGAATTCGGGTATACCCGGGTGTATTGAGGTTTGTGACTGTTTTCTGCCCGAGTGCATTGAGTTATTTTCCAAGCAGGGATTGAAGCATTTTATTCCCGCTGGCTGCAATACTGCACAGTATATATATATATACTGCATTACAATTCATGAATTTATGCCATCTGGTAGACACGCGAAGCATTGCAGCCTATTAAATCCTAATCATTATCATTTAACAGATCAGCCGCCCATCAGCCAGGCATGAACCCAGGCTGGGAAGGCAAATGCAACGGGGCTTGTCAGAGGTGAGTAGTGGCGCATTCCAGGTATCTGCCAGGTACATACCGGGTATTTGCTCGAATAAAGTGTGTCGGTGCAGTAGCACATGCTCCCAGTGGCGGAGGCTCAGGCCTTCTGTTAGCCAAGCTGGTAACGGCAGCACCTGCAGTTCCTTTAGTGACGGGGAAAGGGGGATACATTTGGAGACGCTGCTGAGATTCAGACCTGGGGTGCCCGAACAAGTAGTTTAAATTAGTGACATCATGTTTACGCTGTCTGCTCAAGAGGTCCGTCAGTGGGCCCTTGAAAATTAGGAATCTCCCCACCATGTGGTCGCGGTGAGGGTTGTCCCTGCCACCACACCCCCACACCCCCACACCCACACAGGCTGTCTGCAACATCTTGAGCCAATTCCCCGGGTTCACACGTGCCCGGTATGTAGGCCGCAAGCGGCACCCTTCATATCGCTGGACTATTGTTTTAGTTAGTGCTGGCCATGAAATACAGGAGGAAGATACCCCCTTAGCCCTATATTTCCCAGAAGCCCTGCCCGTGGGTATCCCATTGATCTTCCCGGAGTTTCCCATACCCATGACCACTTCGAGTCCGGAGGCCCTGACAGAGGTACCGTATAAAGCGGAAACTCTATATCCTTCCTACACCCCAAGAAAATACGACACATTGCTCATGGGGCCTTCATTAATCTATTCTGGCCCACTTCTATCTAGGGTAACTTTCAGTCCAGGAACTACGCAAGAGATGCCTCATCGGGCTGAGACCCCACAACAATCATATACTCCCAGAGGATGAGGGACTAGTCTAGAACAAGTCCATAGCCGCCGATCTGAACACCCCAGCTGCCTGAACTGGAAGCTCAGACTTGGGGGTAACACTACCTCAACTGGTGGAGGCCCTTGCACAGTCTTCACAGTCCCAGAATTACCGCAAGCTCAAAGCATTCTCCGGGATAACACCCACACCCATGGGGGAGGAAGGTTTTGAGGCATGGAAGGAGCATACCTTCCACGTGCTCGCGAGTGGTCAAAAGAGGCCGTAAAGAGGCAGCAACTAGTCAAGTGTCTACAACCGCTCAACATGTGCGAATGCACTGCGAAACCGTGGGAGATGTCATGGATCTTCTGTATGGACAGTTTATACCCATCTGGCATAAATATAGACTGGGAATTAACCCACTTTTTATAGATGGGAACATCGATTTTCCTTCTGCTGCATATGCAATTGCTGTATATAGGGGGGTTTCCTTTGCATTACAGAGAGGGGGCCCCTCTATGTCTGATAGATTATATACAATAGGTATTTCTCTCTACATTTATTAGATACCCAAAGAAATTCTGTCTTTATTTAAAACAGATATTATATATTCTATACAACGGCCCATAGTGATTGGATATAGGCTAGATTATGATACGGATCAGGGGTTATCACAAAACTCAGGTTCTCTCTAGAAATGGATATTTTCAGTGTTTCAGAGAGACGGTCCCTCACTTGCTCTTGGAGGGAATATTAAGTCTAAGGGGTCTATGCACTAAGCTCCGTTAAGTCGTTTTAACATCGCAAAGTGCTCTTAGAACGTGATGTTCCGCCGAACACGATTCACTTAGCCACGCAAACAGGCACTTTTCGTTCTTAAACTGACTTTTTCCTGGAAATTTTTCAAAGTCAAACTTTGCTCGTACGATAACCTGTTTGCGTTCAATTCTGCCCTTCTCCGGGATTCACTAAGCTACGCAAAGTTATCGTACACGAAGGTTGCATTCAAATAAGATCGCCAGCTCAAGGCAGGTGATAAAAAATTTTGACTTTGAAAAATTTATTTGTTTACATTTTTGCGTGCGCAACACCCATACAACAGGCTGGCAGGTGTCTCCGGCTGACACCGCGGGGGTCCCCATGGGAGGCCGGGGGTCACGCGGGTGTCCCCGCCTGACCCCGCAGCCATCCCGGGGTCCCCGCGGGCCTGCGGTACCAATGTTGTGCCTACAAAAATACTAAACATTATTTCAAACTAAATACACCCCCCTAACACATACAGTACAATAATGTGCAAAATAACTATTATCCAGATACGGATAATAGATTATTTGCCCATTATTAAACACTGCATTAGCATACCTAAATAAAGTAAATAGCTAAAGTAGCCAGCTAATCCAATGAATACAAGCAGTAATAACATCAACAATGAATTAATTAAACCATTAACCAATGAAACCAATTAATTCCTAAACCAACTCAAAATGAATACTAACACTAACCAATCAAACCAATGAATTACTAAACATTAATGAATGTAAACATTAAAAGACAAAGAAATAAAATTCAAGCAGTATCTGAAATAACCATAAAACGCATTAGCTAACATAATTCAACATTAACTACAAATGAACACCAATCGCAAACATTTTATTACCATTAAGCAGGAAAAAACAAACAATCACATCCACATAAGAAATTGAAATTAAAAAAACCAACAGCAATACCAAGCCACAAATGCCCCCCAAATATTGTCGTAAAGTGGTACAGATTAATATATTATCAGTCAATGGGCTCTATGCAGTAAGCGTTGATAAGTGTTTTTTCGCCATTTTATAGCCAAAATTGGGTTTGAGATTCAGTAAGCGCCGATATGTGCTTGATTTCGGCAGGTTTCGTATCCGATAATTTTGTTATGGCCAGTCTGCTGTCGATAAGCCTGTTTTCAGCACTTATCGCCACTTTTTTTATCGGCTGTATTCAAGTACCAAAATCAGCTTATCGGGGCTGATCGGCACTAAGAAATTGAGATGTTATGGCCAATTTCTCCCGCCAACTAAAGTTGGCAAGTTGGAGGGGAGAACGATCGCTAAGGCTGCACATCATCTGCACATCAATGGAGTCAATGGAGCGGGGACGTATAACATTATAGTACAGTTTACGTTCCATTGCTCACAATACAAATGTGATTAGCATTACAGTGTGGGGGGCATTCACTGCATTGTGTCATACCTGACGTGTATAATTTCATTTACATTGTACTTTTAGATGTTTTCAGCATTTGCGTGTCACATTACTCATCATGTGATGATGTGTCAAGGGAAAATCCTATACTCAACTCTTAAAGGAGAACCTCACATCATATCACACATTTTACTGAACTGAGCGACAATTATTTATATGATGTTACACATGTCACACATCTAACACATACACGTATATTCATGTTGCTTTACATTACACAATGCTTGTAATGTGTAACGCATCTTTAAACGTTCATGTACATCTTTCTTCTCATGTTTACCTGTACTTTGGGTCCTCCCTTTTTTCATGACGTCACTTATTGGACACTCAATCACATTGCATGTTCACATTGTAACCGTTGCATTACAAGCACTTCAACCTAACTTATACACACATGTACAGTAATTAATCATTGTGACACCTTTCAAACTGATTCGATAGCAACTATCCTCATTACATAAATGTATGCATATACACACCACAATTCATTGTTGTGAACATGTGACAATAACATGGCTAATTACACATGTTGCAGCAAACATTTTACACGCCAATCTCAGGCTTTTTGTCTATTTACATGACTGACTGTTGCGTTCAGAAGTGTTACATGCATTGCACATTACAGTAAGAATTTTCAAACAATGTTTGTACAAAGCTTCACGTTACATCATTGGCAAATATCATGATTGCCTGCTCAATACACAGAACAAATAATTCTTTGTTCAAATGGACACAGCTTGTGAGCAAAGTACTTTAATATGTTAATGTAACACCTTGCTTTTTACTATGTCATCTGACATCATCACATACCTATTTAAAGGACGCCCATTACCTGCTCATTCACAGCTACTCATTTCAAAATGTTGCGATTGTTTAGGAGACGGAGGAACATTCTTTTTTATGACACGCTTGCTGATGAAGAGAATGACATAGGGTAAGGGAGGGACAGAGCCAGGGACAGTGACAGGGACAGGCACGCGGATACGACAGGGACAGGGAGAGGGACAGTGTGAGGGACAGGTAGAGGGACAGGAGATCAGAGGAGAAGACAGGGGAGACAAGTTGTGCCTCGTCCGCGTGTGTACAGGGAGAGAACCCTGTTAGATGGGATGAGTGAGGAGGAGAAGTCAGTCGCTATCATTTGAGTTCAGCAGCAATCTTATCTCTTTATGAAGAGATAAGGGGATATTTAGATTTTGTGACAGCCAGAGGTCGTGCACTCCCTGGCCGTGTTAAAATGCTGTGCTCATTACATTATCTTGCGTCCGCGTCATTCCAGACAACTGTGGGCATAGTGGGCGGGGTCTCGCAATCTACATTCTCGCGGGCCTTTACCCAGTTTCTCTATGCACTCAATAGACGCGCTAGGAATTATATTCATTTTCCTACAGAGGCGACAGAGTGGCTGGAAGTCAGGACTGGCTTTTATTATATATAGCAGCACATGTTGCTTTGATTGCACCTAGTCAGAGTGAGCATGTTTACCGCAATCGTAAGCACTACCATTCACTCAATGTACATGTGGTATGTGATGCCACGATGAGGATAATACATGTGGTACCCAAATTCCCTGGTTCCAGTCACGATTCCTCTATCCTGAGGAACTCTTCAGTCTTCCATGCGTTCGAAGAGGGACATTTTGAACATGGTTGGCTGCTGGGTGAGTACACATTTGGATGTTGTAACACAAAACACATTTTTATTTAGGAATGTTTTCATTGTAGAATCTTATCACTAATGTAAGCTTATGTGTGCTCCATTGATTATAGGTGACTCAGGATACGGAATTAGGCCGTGGCTCTTGACTCCAGTGCTAAACCCTCAAACTGAAGCAGAGGAGAGGTACAATGCAGCCCATATCTCTACAAGATCTGTTATAGAGAGGACATTTGGCCTACTCAAGACCAGATTTAGGTGTCTCGACAGAACTGGTGGGGCTCTTCTATACAAGCCTCAAAAAGTGTCTGATATTATTATTGCCTGTTGCATTTTGCACAATGTGGCACTCAGACACAATGTACAATCAGACATAGCTGAGCCTTTGGTAGACGAGCATCCCACCCATGTAGCTGCTGAAAATGAACAAACAGCCAGTGGAGGCCATACACGCCAGAATCTCATAAATTCGTTTTTTTCTTGTAAGTAAAAACATATATGTTCCTAGTACTACTTTTATAGATTAATTATGTTATATTAACAATAATGTTTCTTTATATAACCTTCTGTTAGGACACAGATGAATATGGGTTGCACACCTTTCTTTTCTCTGCTGTGTGCACAAAGGGATGTGGCACCGGTATGTTATTGTTGCACAGGTTATATAATCCCTCTTCCATTGTAAATTAGTTGTGTGTATGTGAATACAACTGGTGTAACAAAGCAGTAATATTTAACCTTTTTGTTGTTCGTTATGCAAACACAATACACATAGTATGGCCATAGTCATTCATTCTTGCAGTATGGTTACATACAATGTTATTGTTGCAGTGTAATATGTATTCCATATGATGTGTACACCAGGCTGGTTTACATTTTGAATGTCATTAAATATACATGGTGTTGCACATTTAACACCAAATACACACTTTGCTGTGTTGCTTACGGTACTGAAGATGGCATGTCAATGTTTGCAATTTATATATTGTTCCATTGCATTATAGGTATATCTCCAGTATGACTGCTCATGGTATGTATATTTGCTGACATATGTCATAAGATGTGCCTACCTCAATATTCGTATAAGTATTTGAAGTTCAAATCCAACATATTGGTCAACGATAAATGTTACATACATGTACTTTCTGTATTATGTACATGCATTTAGCTACTAATGAGGTTTAATGTGCATTGTATTATAAAATGATTACTCCCATTTCATCACATTTAATGTATGTTCACTTATAATTTCCATTAATGTAATATAGAGGTGTTTGGAGAGAAGGGGATAAGTGTAGAATTTTTTTTACTTAGGGGAGCTCATTAATCACGGATGCAATTGACTGATCATAACACTCCATGCATGAATGCCTGTAATCACAGCAATGCGTTGTACATCTTATATTTAGCAATGTAGGTGATTATTAATGCTATAAATTATTTGTCAACATTAATTAAACATTGTCACATGTGTATGTATAAGTCACACATGTGTGTTGATGTGACCTACATGTAACAAGTGTCAAACTGTAATCAAAACCACAATTGTGTCAGAAATGTAAGTGTAATTTTGCATGAATAATTACCCACAATCACAATGTTCTTAATATATTTGGAATGTCATTGACGTCACTTCATCATTATCATGATGATAATGAACAAGTATTCTCAAAATATAAACGTCAATCACATGCACATTACCATAGGCACACTTTTTAAGACAAATGTTTGTGTCTGTATCAATTTGTTTATGGTCCATGTATAACACCGACAAATGATAACAGCAGGTTTATTATGGTAGCTTATATCATCATATTGACTGTACTATTTATGTTTAGAAAGTTTAATGAACACAGTAAACTATACTTAGCTTGTTACATGAAATATACACATAAACGTACTTCATTACATGATGTTGATGTAATATTCATAACATCATGCATTGTAGGGGACCACAACAAGTACGGTGTGCGTTCAATACATGTTGTAAATACCAATAAGCATAAAATATTTATTTCTAATACAATGAAGGAGAAACTACATTCGTTCTAAACGACTACATCTGTATTCTTTTTAAACAGACGTGTGTGGACAGAAAGCACGGCCGATAACACAATGCGCAAATGCAATACGTGTGACGTCATGTTAAGCCAGCGTGAAGCGCACGCAAACACTCCTCCCACTCAATTAACATTCGGCTAACGCCCAGTGCACGCCCACAAACACAGACGCGCACGCAAGTTACCGTAACTATAACAAAACAACACAGCCAATAGGCTTTGACGCGCGCACGTCGCTTGGGGGCGGGACTTACATCCGTAATCCTTTTTAAGGACGCCTTGGCACATGACAAGGGTCCCACGTCATACGTGATCGACCCGTTTTTTTTTAGATGTTGTATGAAAAAAAAAAACAGGTGTGTGTTACAGTTATGGTAACATGTTGCTAATATGTTTAAAGGGATAGGAAATTACGTATATTTAGTCCGTGAGCAATGTGTACTAATCTTTCTGGTTCTACTATATTGTAATAGGAAACAATGTGTTTGTGATCGCTACATGTTATGCAGTCTGCAATGTTATGCTGTATCCACGCATTTAAAGTAAAAATGGTGGTTACAAAAAAAAAAAAGTTTTACCGCTGAATCAAGGCATAACGATTTTTATATTTACCATTCTTGTAGAAGTAACACTTTGTCTGCCTGCAACTCTTCGCTCCAGAAAACCAATGCATTTGCATCCATGGTTGATCCAAACGCTGAATCCTTTATGACACACATCTCCTCCATGAGGCGCTCATAGGAATTGCCACTGCCTTCTTCAAACAATTGGTCCGGAGGTAGGTTCATTTCTTCGGTTACCCATTCGAATGCGTTTGCAGCAGAAAGGCTTGCTACAAAATCATAGTAGTTATGTTCTTGTAGAATGTGTGTTTCAGGAATGGAGGGTGCAGATATTGCAGCAAGTATCGATTCACACGGAACAGTAGTAGCGGATCCATTGCTATTGTTATTAGTAATAAATATGCTATTTAGCAGAATATATGTGCCGTGTTCCACGGTGATTTTATTTTCCTTAGCAATCTGCCAAAAACCATACCTTTCTTGTAGGTTATCCTGCACACGTTCAAAACATTCATTAGTTGATAAAGTGAATCTTACAGAGGATTTAAAATTTCGCGCCCGCCCAGTTTCTTGGTAATAAGGATACTTTGTTCTAATCAAATCATAGATTTGGCCCACGTTGGCTTTCTGTTCCGCAGTTGATACGATCGCCTCAGCTATCATCCTTTTATATCCTTTGTGTGGATGGCTGTTTTGAATCATATCGTTAGCCATTGCAGCTTAACACAAAATCTGACTGAACTTGAATCTTTTCTGCTCAGAATGGTCAAACTAGTATAATGTTATCTATTTAGTGTCTTTGCATTCAAGGTCACAAAATGTTTCTTCTTTTACTCCTGTTCTCTAACAACCAATTGGAGTTGTACAAATAATTGGTTCACATTTGTGGTTTCTGATAGGCATTTCAGTGTGAATGCCACATTAAGCAACATTTATCTACTTTCTCAAAACAACTGTAACATTTTAATTAAAAAACACTGTGGGTTGAGGAAAGAAACATTGAATGCTTTATGAAAATAGTGCTTTCACAGCCATATAATGAAATACACAGACACCTGCAAATGTTGTAATCTTTTTATTTTTAATACATTTCAGTGTCTATTTTTCAGTCTGGTTAACTCCCTGACTGCATCAGAGTTTAAGTAAGTGTGTATATATATATATATATATATATATCTATCTGACTCATAAATATATAATATATATATAAATATATATTATATATATATATATATATATATATATATATATATATATATATATATATATATATATATATATATATATTACAATATACATATGTATATGTGTGTAAAAACAAACTTTTAATGTGTGTGTATATTACAATATTTAATGGCTTATATGTAAAGAGGGATTTTAATATTGGTGTGATTTATTTAAAGGTTTAAATAATAGAGGCTTACAATGTTGTATGGCCTTTGACATTGGCTTGTGAGCAAGTGTGATTTACCATCAAACAACGCCTTTTTTTAATTGAGAAGGCCTGTAGTGTTACAACCAATAATATATCTATGTAATCCAGTTCTACACAGATCATATTGATGGCAGTAAGTAGGCCTTGTATAAAACCTAATTAAATGGTGGTAAACATGAGTGAATGAAGTGATTATTAATTGTTTAACGCCCATACTGTTATAGGCTCACAGTAAGTATCTTTCACAAACAGTAGGCCTGTATTATTACAATACTGTGTTTTGAGAAGGAAGCATTAAGTGTATGTTTTCTGAAAATACATGTATACCAGTTTAGATAGTACAAATAATATATATATATATATATATATATATATATATATATATATATATATATATATATATATATATATATATATATATATATACACACACTGTGTGTGTGTACATATATCCATACATACTACATATATATTACTAAACATTCACAGATATGTTATTGAAAACAGAACTCATAAATGATGAAAGAACAAAATTATAATGTTCAAGCAAGGTGAAGGTAAGTAATATTTAACACTTAATCATGCTATACACTGACAAGAAAGATGTTAGCAGTTGAATAGATGTGTGTTTTTCATTGCATGTGAATAATATTTACATGCAATGATTAAATCAAGTAACACACCCAAATACAATGTTTTGCAGGTAAGTAAATGGCAGCTTCTCTAAACATAGCAAGTGGGTCCTGGTGGACCATTACTGAGCAGATGATTAATACATAAATATTAATAACACCATTCATTAGGACTGTTAACATTTCCAAAACTTCACGTGTACAATGACATACTTGAATGTTTGGAAACAACAGGTCTTCACCATACATACAATATTCATTAGATAATCTGAAGTCAACAAAACAAGGCCAAAGACATATTTACTTAATTATAACATTTATTATTTTTTTTTCCTTTTGAGAGCGAGTCACAGGCCTGCTTGTTGTCTCTTGGATTTTTCTTTTCTGTTTGGCTACGACTTGAGTAACAACAGAGCCACTTTGAGTGGCCTGTGGCACTTCACGGGCAGGGCTTGTGGCCAGTGACTGATCACGGGCAGGGCTTGTGGCCAGTGAATGTTCATGGGCAGGGCTTGTGGCCAGTGACTGGTCACGGGCAGGGCTTGTGGGCAGTGACTGTTCACGAGCAGGGCTTGTGGCCAGTGACTGGTCACGGGCAGGGCTTGTGGCCAGTGACTGTTCAGGGGCAGGGCTTGTGGACAGTGACTGGTCACGGGCAGGGCTTGTGGGCAGTGACTGATCACGGAAAGGGCTTGTGCCCACTGACACATGTGAGCAAGTTGGTAGACAGTGCACAACTGATGGTTGGTCCGTTTCATGTTTGGCTTTTTTTGTTTGTGTCCAAAAACTGGTCAGTAGTAACTGCTTGTGCTTCTTTGTTTTTGCCGCCTCCTTTGTATGTGTCAGCTCCAGAATTTCTACAGATGGCAGCGGTAGGATGTTGTCAGGAACATGCACAGAACTTTCTGCTACTTGACCGGTAACATCCCGACCTGGGGAATGAACATCAGATGCATGGGGTGAAAAATGAGCACCATGTAAAGATCCTTCCTGTGATGTGTTGAAGTTGAAATTTGGTACTGTAGTCATTCTCAAGTAATTAGCTTGGGTTTGCTGAACAACTAATGCTTCTAATGACGTGTTTATTTTTTGCAATTGTTTAGGCACTTCAATGAAGACTCTGTGGAGATGTGACAATTGTGATATCGTTTCTTCCTGCAGTGATATCATCCTTTCGTACACTGTCATCAGATCAGAATGGCGACGATTTTCAGCTTCAACAATTTTTACCTCAGAAGCTACTATTGCATCGTATGTGTTAGTTGATGGACGATTTGGCTGTGTAACTGTTTCAATGGGAACCTCTTCATGGTCACTTGATTGTATTTCTGTGTCTATGGCGGCATCATCATCATCTTCATCATCATGTTCTAAAAATAAATGTACACATTATGAAATGGCATGTTAATCTCTGCTGTTTTACTATGTAATGATACTGTGTCATAAGTAACACCTAACATGTTTCCATACGTTTTATAGCGTCACATTAAAAACTACCTTGACTTACGAATAATGTTTGGACTCAGTATGAAATATGAATGAATGAAAAGTTGCTCTAAACTCACAACTCCTACATGATACTTAACATCACAAACACAATACATGTTGTCTTAAACTTCATTTTCACTGACACTAAATAATCCTATTTAAAGAACATGTGCAAAACAAATAATGAACATGACAACATAACATATAGAAGTGCACATATTATATGGGCACCACCTCATACACTCACCTTCTAGGTGTGTTGAGCTGCATGACCCAGGTGAAGACACTTGTTCCGTCTCAGGTGACACATGTCCTCCAGGGGCAACTATATATAACAATAACATCAGTTGTACATTTACATGTGTAAATATTGAACAAACAGTTATTGTATGTTCTGTATTTATGAGTAACTAACAGCATCAGTTCCTTAACCGAAAATGTGTGTGTGAAAGTGAACATAAATAGTTGTAATAACAATGTACATGCCTGTGTACTTAGAACATTTGAGTTCCCTAACATACAACATACTATGTTTCTGCAGTAATGCGTTAGGATAAATTGATTAAATTTGTACATACAAATCATATGTTGTGTAGTCATATCAGTATCATAATGTACATAACTATCATGAGATGAACATTCACAATGGTTATCATGAAGGTGGTCATATTGCAAAAAGCTTCGTTTTTTGTAGAGGATATGTGTGGTACATTAATAGAAGCTGTGGCACACCTGAATGTGGCTGTCACTCAACAACACAACACATGCAGTGTGTGATAATGTGTCGTTGATATCAGTTGAACTATAGATATGAGTGAACGAATGTGTGACGTACGGTTTCATAACTAATGACTTGTTGGGGGATTTAGTACCTAGAGTTAAGCTTTCAAATGAGTGTGATTACCTTCAGTTTTGCTAGTCAGGTTGTAAGAACGGTATTCCCTTCCCCAAAAACCCTAATCAGGCAGACCTTTCAATTACTTCAAACAGGTGAAAATGGTGTGAACTAAGTTGACCGTAAGATGACCCTGTAATTTGGGTGTGTGCTGAACCCCACCCCCTCTGTTGACGTGTATGCTGTGATGACATATTCATTGCAGCTGCTTTAACACAACGGTAGAGGAGCTAAATAGTCGTCTGCAGTGTGGAAGTTATGAACACAATGACATAACATATGCTACGTGTGCCTCATTATGCTGTCTGTATATGACATCAAGCAAAAATGGACCTTTTCATAAACAACTATACATTTGTTAGTGCAAGTGATGTTTGTAGGCCGTTGCATGCAATATATTCGATACATGATTAGAATAGGCAGTAATGTCGTGTTTGTAGGAGTAAAATAAATAATATACACAGTGATATTATACATATTTATGTTCTGTACCTGTAGCTAGTAATAATTTCTCATTAGCATGTGTTACACATGTGTACTACCCTGTTGTTCCCCATCTTCGCCCACCATCAATTGCTTCCACTGCAGCAATGCATTTTGGGAATTCACATGTAAATGACCACGCAATGGCACTTGGTATATTAGTTACTGCTTTTAGTAGGACTACAACATATATGTATATTTTGATATATATATATATATACAGTATCAGACATATACATATATAGATGTAGGTATGCTTATATTGTGAAGACAGTATAAAAAGCAGCGGAAATATGTAAAATAACTGTAAGCAACGACACGCCTAGTACAGTAATATTTCTTACCTGGTGGAAATTGTGAGGGATAAATTCCAATGTCCCGGTCACCGGCCAAGCCCTCCACGACGACGGGAAGTAATTTTCCCCGAAGCAGCTCCTCCAATGGAGTTAATATCAGACGTTGTGGTGGCGGGCCACCTCCAGTGCCAGAAGCATGCACGCGTTGGTCTTGTATTTTCTTTTTCAATTTTGACCTAATATCGTCAAATCTTTTGCGACAATTCAGCTTGTCCCTGACACGATTCCCACACGCATTGACACCAATTATTATTGTGTCCCACATTTCATTTTTGCTTGATGAACTTGTCCGCGCTTGAAATACAAACAAAATATATGACGTTAATTCATAATAATAGAAGCACCAGTTTCCTACACTGCTAGCTGTTCCAAGAGATAGCAAACATGCTGTTTTAGGTGTAATATATGAAGCACATGAGCATTCACTACTAAACCTAGACATGTAAGCAAGCTTGCATTAATATTGTATGCAGTTATCGCAAATTGAACGCCTGTGTTTAGTTGTCCTTGTAACGCATGATAAAAAGCTGTGTTTCCACAATAATTAACATAGACAGATATTCTGTACCCATATTTGCATATTAACAAAACTCACATGACCTAGGATCACATGTATTTGAAGAATAAATGGAAAGGTACACTTACCTACTAAATGTCCATAGAGACTGTCATAGTGCTCCAGAATCCCAGTGACAAGAGCCCTATTTTCCTGGTCATTGAAGCGAGGATTACATGGCTTCTCCACACGTTTCTTCTGAGCAGGTTTAGGCTCAGAGCTTGGCTGCTGCTGACTGGACTCTCCTTGTTCCAATGGAAGAGACTCCAAAAGCTGGTCACCAGCAAGCACGCCACCACCAGACACCCCATCAGCAACTGAGCCACCAGCAGCACTCCCACTCCCACCAACAGCACTCGCACTCCCAGCAACAGCACTCGCAGCAACAGCACTCCCACTCCCAGCAACAGCACTCCCACTCCCAGCAACAGCACTCACACTCCCAGCAGCAGCACTCACACTCCCAGCAACAGCACTCCCACTCCCAGCAACAGCACTCGCACTCCTAGCAAAATCACTCCCCTGAACAGTACGTTCACTCCGACGCGTACTCGCACGAGTAGCACTACCACTCACACCAGCATCACTCTTCCCACGCTTTGCGGGCATACTTACAGCACTCACAAAAAACAGAAAACAAATGTACAGCCAATCACACGAAACACTTCCACATAGAAAACAAGACAAAGATGTAAACAAAACAACAAAGGACAAAGCTTTCACAATACACAACAAGTCTCTCAGTCAATATGCAAATATTAAATCGCCCAGCTCTGTGCGTCTCTCTCTCTCACTCCCAACAACACAGAGAATGATTAACACTACACGTTGCCTTTAAATATGGCGCGCTATCCAATACATGCTGCCTTCGCCTGATTCAGCAAGATTTTTGATTGGCGAACGTAACAGCACCCCGCCACGCACGCCGATACACCTGTGTGTGATCGGCAAATCATCGTGAGAGTGGGCGGATTTGTTTTCGTCTTGATTTTGAAGGGATTCGGCACTTACTGCATACGGAGAGGGAAAATCGCCAATAACATGCCTAATCGGTAAGCTTGCTGATTTCACATATTCGTCACTTACTGCATGAGGCCCAATGTGCCTCATCCAAAATATCAAAAAACACATCCAATGAAGAAACCTGTAAAAAGAGACATTTACAAACATTCAATATATTACTAACTAGATATATATACTTACAATATATATTTATATATATACTTACTATATATATTACTTACAATATATTACTGGAAGCGGTGGCCCTCCGACTCCCGGGGTACCAGGAAGCTCACGTACCTTGAAGGCCTCCAACAGCATCCGATGCCATCCGCCATGAAGATCTGGATCAGGTACCCAAATCTTCTTTTTTCTTTCTTTAATCACCTTCTTCTATCTTCATCTGTCACCATTTCTTGATCTTCTTTATCTTCTATCTTCATCTGTCAATCAAAAAAAACCCCATGGTAAATCCCAACCAATGTTGTCTCGTCGTCTTCTTGGGCTCAAATGAGGCGTCACGGCCTTAAATAGGGCTTGTGGCGTCACATTTAGCCTCAAAATGGTTAACAGCCCCCTGATTGGCTGTTCAAACCATGTTCCGACTTTAATTTTTTTTTTTACATGACGTCACTTAAAGGGAATGATGCCAGCCAATCAGAATGATGCCAACCAATGCTGTTCAGCTCCGGAGACCCCCTGCTCATGTACACTATTATTCAAATGTATTTATTTAGTGTACGATCGCCTGTAACAGCCTTGCATGGAGATGGCAAATCTCCATGCAAATGTTACATGCGGCTTTTTTTTCTAGTAGCTAGCGTACGTGAAGTTTAAGAACGCTAGCAGGGAGAAAAAGCTTGTACGTACGATAAGCCATTTTTTGGCCCGGCCGAGAGAAAATGGCCTCAAGGCCTTAGTGAATCGCGTCTCCGGCTTCACTTTGTATCAGACGTGATTTTTGATTTCAAACAGACGCAAAAACACGGAGCTTAGTGCATAGCCCTCTAAGTCGCTTGACTGTGCTTTGTGTATGCATTGCATCATATTGAAAGAGATGAATATGGATGTTCAGATTTATATTCATGGTGCTCCAGGTCAGGAAAAAAGATCATAAAAAAGATCATACATAAACAAGATAAAAATAAATATTGGGTATATAATGGGGTTTATACCCCATTTTCCTCATAATATGATTAATATATGTCCACACACTATGTTTAATTAATTTTCTTATACAATAAGGTTAAGAAGGAATATTATCACCACATCCAATATGTGGATAATATGTTATTTATATAATTAGCTTTTTGCAAAGGACATGTTTTTTGTTTTTATATAGGTTATATTTATACATAGAAAATAGGATTTATTTTTAGTTATATATAATTAATTATTTTTGATTTTGTTTAGATTATAGTTTTGCTTTGTAGAGATTTAAAACATTACTCCCTTTTTTAATTTTTCTTTTCTTTTTCCTTTTATTCATATTATATTTGTGATAAGTTTCTTTTTGTTTATCATTTTTTCTTTTTGGTTTAGGATTTATATTTATATTTACATACATGGTTTTAAATTTAAGTATGTTTGTTTTGGAAGCTTTTTTTTATCAAGTTTGGGTAAAAGATTGGATACAATATTGGCAACAACATATTAATAATGTGGCTGCTTTGTGTTATTGTTATGTGTCTGTTCTGTCATACGACTACATTTTGTATAAGGACAGTGAGTGACAAATTACATTTGTAACCGTCCATAACTGTTAATGAATTAATATAACCAGCATAAGAACTAAGCATAAAGAATGTGGATGCATCTGCTGAAATATATGCTTGCTCACAGTGCGCAGGTGCACGGCTTCCTTCCCTCTGATTAGATCAGTGGTAGTTAATCACCAGGTGTGGAGATTGACTGGTGGCGGTTCTCAGTGCACCTGCACACGGGGGAGGAGGCTATTAATAGTGTTGTACTCCGATCTAGAATCACTCTTTGACAAAGCGCCCTAGAGGCGAGAAACGCGTCAGAGGATTCTCCTTGTGTGTTTTTAAACTTTTGGCTGTCATGCCATAATAAAGTAATTTCTACGCACTTGCCTCCAGCCTGCTCTATTTTTGCTGTGCTCACTCCATATCCCCTTTTTAGCAACTAGTCAAGTGCCTACAACCGCTCAACATGTGCGAATGCACCGCGAAACCATGGGAGTTGTCACCGCTCAGGAGTTGGTTGAACTCCTCATTCAAGTCTATACTGCCGAGGATGAACTCCTGGCTCAGTTCTGTGCGCTCCACCAGAAGGAAGGACAAGAACTGTTCCCGTTTGCCGAAGCCTATAACTGTCCTCATGGGGGTTACTCTCCAAGAGAATTATCCCTGCCACAGTGGTGGACCAGTACAGGTTCAAACAGCGCATGAAGGGATCTGTACCTCTCGTGATGCGAGGCACCCCCCAGCCTCATGGAGTTGATGCACCACATAAGAAAACAGTTCACTTTTTCAGTTACACTTCTACACCCCCAATAAGTCTAAAGAATCTAGACAGAAAGTGCCAAAGGCACCCCTCCTTCAGCAGCGCCTGTCTCCGCACAATGGGTGCTTAGGAGGTCGGTTCCTAATTCTGGCCTCGATGTCAACCCGGATACACGTTGCTACAATTGTGACTGAGGTGGTCATTTCTCCAGGGACTGTGCAAAGCCAAGAAGACTCACCACTGGGGCCTTATCGCAGACGACGCAATCACTCTCCACGCTATCGGAGAGCGTGACCAGGGAGGCGGTCAGGCGGTCCCCCCCCCGCCCGCTTTGTCCCCTTACATAACCGAAATAACGACAGGAGACGGTAAACTGGAGGTAAAATTGGCCGCGGCTATTTTATTTACATATAAACTACGAGGGGTAAATGCCACTCCTCGCCAGAGTGTACTTTCCCCAGGAGGGGGAGGGGAGGGTCTGCGCGAGCTGGTTATCGATGTCATGAATATCTGACCTCGCCCACTCGTGCTCCCCCCGGGCTCAAACGGCCCAGCTCCCAGTCTGGCAAGAACAAGCACCTACCCCCCACGAGCCGCCACCGACGGCCCTATTTAACCCCCCTTAAACTAGGGTCGTGCCGCCAACCACTCCAGGACCCTCTCCAATCCCTCCTGTAGACTGAGATTAAACAGGTCAATCCCTACGTCTGACATGTGTACTCCATTAGCCCTCAACAAACCCCCTGCGCTAGCATCAAAATTCAGGTGTCTTATCCCCCAGCCCCCGCACTGCGCAACAAACTTGCCCACCGCCCTATTAACCTTTTTTCGTGCCTTATCTACCGCGCGCATCGACCTGGCCCCGCGCCAGGCCTCTCTATATACAATGTCTGACCAAATAAACTGCACCGGCCAGCGCATGAACATCTGCGCCACGTCCCTCCTTATGGTCTCTATTAACTCAACCGTCAGCACCGCCGCCACGTCGTTCTGTCCCGCGTGGATGAGCAGGATCTGTGGTGGCTTTCTATCCATTGCCAGCACCAATAGACACGGTAGCAGCTGGTTCCACCGTAGCCCCCTTCCTCCCCACCAGAATACTCTCGCCTGCCCGCGCAAACCGAGGTCCGCTCCGTATGGCCGCCACACCGCCCGTTTCTGGGCCCAGTGTATTAACAATTCACCGATGATCCAGACATCCATTGCCTCGGCCTCTGCGGTTGGGTGGTGGGGTGCGGGGGGGATTGTGGGGGGGGGGGTTCGGAAGGAAAAGAAAAATGGGGAGGGGGGGGAGAAAAGAGAGAGAGAATCATACCGGCGAGACCCGTTCTGCGCCTGCCAACAAAGGCCTGACGTAGGACCGATACCTGTTGGACTCCCAATCCTCTGTATCACCTCCCCTGCCAGCCCAGCCCGTGCCGCCTCTGTCGCGGCCCCGATCCTGAATGAGTGAGTCCCGAAATGAGCCGCCTTCATCCCCAAACGTTCGAGGCATACCCGGAACACCCGTGAGAACTGGTACCTGGATAACGGGACGCAGTCGCTGTGAATGAGTAAGGGGCCCTCGCTGGCAGGACGTAAGGCCAAATATGCCCTAAGCGCCTCCACTGGGCATATCCTCCTCCCTGGTACGCTTAGCAGCGGGACCACCGCACCTCTACCTGCTTGATCCGTTTTGGAACGCCGAATAAAGAGCTGCAAGGAGTCCGAACCGAGCGCCACATCCCCCACTTGCAGGCCCCCGCCCCCCCTCTTAGAAGCGCAGACTAGCTCCCCTACTCGCAATGCGCCAAAGAATGTCAGTGTAAATGCCGCGCTGAAAAGAGTCACCTCAAATGCTGGAAAACAGACTAACCCTGTCATCTTAACCAGCCCTTCCAATAAAGCCGGTGACACCGGCCTCCTGGCATCGCTGGTCGGGGCCCCCCTTAACAACCCCGCCAGGGCCCTCTTTACCACAAATGCCTTGGTGATGTCCGACTCTCCCACCAGCCATAGGAAAAAAGACACCCCACTCAGCTTTTTGCTTATATATCTCCCCGCTAGTCCCTTGCGTCCCAGTGCGACAATGAATTGCATCATTGTTTCGACACTCTCCGTCTGTCCCCCACCTTCACTTGCGAAGCCCGAGTACTCCCGCCATACAGCCGCATAAGCTTCCCACGTCCCCGGCGCCACCGATGCTCGCACTAAGTTGGTCACCGCAGGGTCCCCAAAGCTCATAACTCTGTCGGGCATGGTAAGCCGTCCCTGTCTGCTTCTGGTGCCAACTTCTGAAACTCCCCCATCTGCAATCGGGATAAAGAGTCGGCTATGTTATTTAATATCCCGGGCACATGGCGCGCTCTGAACGATATGTTCAATTTCAAGCATGAGAGGACGAAGCAGCGCAAAAGGTTCACGACCGGTGGGGAACGTGAACCAAAGCTATTCACCGCTTCAACCACTCCCATGTTGTCTGTCCAGAAAACCACCTCCCTGTTTGCGAGGTCATGACCCCACAAGCGCACCGCCACCAGCAATGGAAACAGCTCTAGGAACGTAAGGTTTCTAATGAGCTGGGACTTCTGCCACTGCGCGGGCCAGCGCTCCGCGCACCAAGCGCCATTGAAATACGCCCCAAAACCTACCGATCCTGCCGCGTCTGTGAACAGCTGCAGCTCAGCGTTCCTTGAAGGGCGCACCCGCCATAAGGTTCTCCCGTTGTAAGCCCCCAAGAAGTCCAACCAGACCTGTAAGTCCTCGCGGATCTCCCGGGTGACCCGGATGAAGTGGTTGGGGAATCTGACGGCGGCGGTGTCCGCCGCCAGATGCCTCCAGAAGACCCTGTCTACCGGCATGATCCGCGCTGCAAAAACTAGGTGGCCCAGCAGAGATTGAAAATGACGCAGTGTGGTTTTCCTCAGGCCCCCGAACTCTCGTAGGAGCTCCTTTAGGGTCGCCAGCTTATCTGGCGGGAGCCTGTATTCCATCCTCGCTGAGTCAATCTCAATACCGAGGAAGCTGATGACTGTTGTTGGGCTAACCGTTTTTTCGTCGGCCAGCGGGACCCCGAACTCGCGAGCCATGGCCGTAAACTCAAATAGCCATCTAGCGCACAGCTCTGATCCCGCCGAGCCTACGAAAAGAAAGTCATCCAGGTAATGCATGCACCCGGCGGCCTGCACCCTGTGACGCACCACCCATTCGAGAAACGTGCTAAAAGTTTCAAAATAAAAACATGATAGCGCGCAGCCCATGGGGAGGCACAAGTCGACAAAGTACTGACCGCCGAGCATGCAACCCAGCAGGTGGAAACACTCAGGGTGCACTGGTAGCAGCCGAAAGGCAGACTTAATATCCGCCTTTGCCAGCAATGCGCCCCTACCGATATCCGCCACGAGGGCTGCTGCCTGATCGAAGCTTGCATAGCTGACTGAGCACAACTCACGATCAATGCCATCATTTACCGATGAGCCCTCAGGGTAGGATAGGTGCTGGATTAACCTGAACGCCCCTGGGTCCTTCTTGGGGACCACACCCAGAGGTGAGAACCTCAAGTTAGGAAGAGGGGGATAGGCGAACGGATCCGCCATCCTTCCCAACTCAACCTCCCTACCCACCTTTTCCCTTGCCACTACGCTGAAGGTCCTTGCTGATTTTAAATTCCTCTCAACTCCAGATCCCGCCTGGTGCACAAAAGGAATCCTGAACCCCTCGGAAAACCCGTTTAGGAGCAGCCGGGCCGCCTCCCTATTAGGGTAGCTTTCCAGCCAGGGGATCAGGTTATGGACGTTTATCGGAGAAGGCGCCTTGCTGTCCAGCCTTCCGCCCACCCTCCTTTGAATCGAGCCCCTTGTTCTTAAAACATTTTGCCCACAGATGGGCCCCTCCACAAGTGATGCATTCGTGCTTGAAACGACAGTTTGCATATGTGCACCGCCTGTCGTTAAAGGCCCAGCACAACTTCTGGCGGGTATTGCCCTGTTTGTCTGTATTCGCGGAAGCGCGTCCCGCCTCCGCTCCTCTCTGAAAGGGCGTCGGCCTGTCTGATAGGCCAATTAAGTCGATCCATAGGTCTGTCTCTTTCATGTCCCAATTTATTTTCCCTTTGTGCGCCGCCATCTTCTGCCTAAACCTCTCATCATAAACCCACCAACCCTTACCCCCGTGTCTCTGATGGGCTTCCCCTATCATATCCTCGTACTTAAAAAGCATCGAACATAAGTGGGGAGACTTCTCCCCGATTACTGCGGCTAATATTCTAAAGGCACGGGCCCAATTGGCGTAGGTGCACGGGAAGAGACGCTTCTCAACGTCGTCTTTCCTAGCCTCCCCTTTCTTATCAGATCGTGCCAGCGCCTCCCTGTAATCGGGTAGTTGTGACAGGATTTCCACAAAATCCCCCGCCCAAATAGTCTCTTTTTCTTCTTTAGTTAAATGTGTGCCCAACTCATTAGTGATGGACAACTGTGGAGTTGAAAAGGCCCCTGCCGGAAGCGCTACCTTTGGTGTTGAAGCGGCATCTGTGACCCCGGCCGTGAGAGGAGACACCGGGGTCGCTGATGCTGGGGGAGCTAATGAACCCGGGACCCCGGCTGCAATGGGGAGTGAACAAGCGGTGCCGACGACCCCGGCCATAGAAGGAGACACCGGGCTGAAGGCTGCCGTGGCGAAGTTTGATGCCGCCGCCCCATCGCCGATGTGCACCCCCCATGCAGCTGCAACTCCTAACGCTGCGCCTGCCTCACCTGCCCCCGTTGAAGTCCCTGCACCGAAGGAGACTGACGCCTGTGGCTCCAAAGCCTTCAGCATGCCTACCAAGGCTGATGTGAAGCTCTCCTTCCCCACTGCACTAAGCATCGATGGGTCCAGGGATGGCCCTGGCGCTGCCTGCCTTACGCCTGCTGCACCCCCTGAACTGTCCCTCCCAGCGGCCTCGCCTGTGCCCTCGTGCCCTGTGCGGACCACCTGTGATGCAAGCCAACACCTAAAAGCGTTCGTTCTGTCGTGCAGCCGCCCTCTCTTTAATTCCGCAGGTTTCTTACCCATCCGTTGCTTCCCGTGAGGAAGACACCTGGGCAGCGACTTGGTTCGCCCTTCACCCGATGCCGGCTCCATGTAGTCGAACCATGCTGGGTTCTCTGCTCTCCGAAACACATTGGCACCAACCGCGGTTGCGGTTGGCCATTTTGGTCTCCTTGGCCCTGCCGACTCTGCAGGCGAAATCCTGACAGTGACACCGCCCGAGTCAGCAACGGGCGGCCGTGTGGCGTGCCGTGACGCCCTGCTCTGTGTCACGGTGGCTGGATGTCGCCGCCCCTCCTTGGCGGGCCGACCTGCGAGCCGATCCGCCGTGTCCTGCGTCCCAGCGGTTGACGTCCTCCCCACCATCGCTGAGGCCCGACCTGGCCGCTGTGACGCCCTGCCTCGCGGTACCGTGACCGAGGGCTGCCGCCCTGCGTGCGGTTGCTGAACTTCGCCTGCCGCCTTGCACTGCAGCACCCTCCGTGCTCCCTTTCTGTGGAGCGCGGCCTCTCTGCCTGCCGCCTGTCTAGCGCGCCATGCTGCCTGAGGACTCTCGCCTGACGCGTTGTGCTGCAGCGCCCTCTGCTTCCCCTTCCCGCGGGGAGCAGCCTTAGTGCCACATGCTGGTTTCGCAGAGAACAACGCCTGCAGCCGCCGATCCAACCATGCCTCGTCATGGTTTTCCGCCTAGGCTTGAAGAAGGTGGAACTGCTCTGCCATCGATGCCATGCTGCTGGTGGGGGGGATTCTCGATTAACTTCCGGTGCTTTAGCTGGGCCCTGAGCTATTCAAGAGCTGCGTGTGCGCTTGCCAAGCTGTTCTAAGCCTATCGCCGCTACGCAGCCCCCACACAGTCACAGCTCCAATAGGGGGGGAACGAAGATCACCACTGAAAGAGTAAGACATGCCACGGTTATCATCAGAGCGGTGAATCCTTGCGCGGCTTGGACAGGGGATAGCCGGAAATGTTTTTTGTTTTTTTTGGGACCACGTGTTTAGCTGCCCCAGTATAGCCAACGCCCAGCTTATTGCTGATCTCCCCGCCTATCCAACCGCCTATACCACATAAACCACATCTTACGTACGTCTAACAAACCCCCCTATTCCCTATGTGCATCAACGCCCGGCGTGCAATATTTACATATACCCATGTCCACGTATATATGTATATACCTACCCGTGGGCCCCCATATCCCAAACCCATATGCACACACGTACATGCATCTCTACACCTATATACAACTATAATCACAAACCCATATGTACGCACCTCTCTACGAACCACACCATATATACACGCGTACACATGTACACATACACCCATATATACATATATATACATATAGGGGCGCACATACACACATATGTAACACCCATCTACGCACACATGTACATAAATACCCGTATACATACCTATACATGCATCTACCCATACATATATATGCATCTACCCATCCCTATCTGTGCACCTACACCCAGACACATACCTATATGTCTATATATATAAGCGCCCACCTATAAATACGTATGCATATATATATCCATATACCACATACACACATATATAATATACCCATGTACATATCCCACCCATAAATACGTATACATACATACATCCATATACCATACATATACATATATATACATCTAATCGATCAATATACATATCGCACACACACACACACACATATATATATATATATACCTCCCAGAGGCATACATGCATGTGTGTCCACCCATCTACATATACATACCCATGTATGCCCACATAATCTATTCCTATATACTTATACATACCCATCCACACATATACCAAATACATATATACCCCTGCTTATTTATTTATTTATTTTCCCAAATATCCCCTGAACGAAGGGAATGGGAGGGGGAACCGCGAGAGCAGCCGCCTCTCCCGTTGCATGGCTGGCCGCTCCACTCCCCCCTCCCCCCACCGCGTGCGCCCATCCATTGTGGCCCACGTGGGGAGCGCGAGCCATTAGCCCCGCGGCTGTGGGAAAAACCGAGGCACCGGTAGGAAGGGGAGGGGAGGGGGGGGCAGCCCGCCTCCCGTATGCCTTCTCCACAATCTTTGCGCGACGGGGCACCAGCCCGTCCCTACCCGGCCCTGCTTGCATGGATCGCAACTATTGCCTGCCCCAGGATTATCACCCTGGGCCTCACGCACTGCGACTGCGTGCCTCCTCCAGCCCCCTCTCCCCGCACACCAAACCCCCTGCCCCGACCACTATTCCCCACCGGGCGGGAGGGGGATCGAATCCCTCGGCGTCCGCCACGGCCCCACGCTATCCTCCTGAGAAGGGAGGAAGGGGGAGGGGAGGTCCCCCCGCGCTGCGCTCCCAAACGGAAAAGCGCTCCCAAACGGAGAAGGGAGGTTCCCCCACCCCGGGGGAAGAAACAACTTACATTGGCCGAGGTCCAGGGGAGTGCGGGAGAGATCCACTGGAGGTCCTTCTGAATTCGCTGGTGGGAGGCAAAGAGGATTTGCCCCCGCCAGCTTGGCCTTAAGAGGCCACGGTTGGCCCTCCCCTGGACAGGGGGAGGGCGATGCGGGGGCGGGCCAGAGGGGGGGAAGGCCGCCCCTCCCCTGGTCATGAAACCCCCCCGCCAAAGGCTGGGGAGGGTCGCTTTCCGCTGGTATGGGTTTGAGCAATTCTGCTGGTATCCAGTCGATTCCTGGGACTTTTCCGTTGGCTAATTGCTTCATTGCCCATACAACTTCTTCCTCCCTTATATCTGGCTCCAGTTCCAGAGTCTCATTCTCCTTCATAGGATGATTCTGATGTTCACTTTCAGACAACTTCTCTGTGTATTCCTTCCACCTGATCACGTATTGCTTTTCATGCAATTCCTGGCCATTGCTCCCATGAACTATTACCCTCCGAGCCTTGAATGTTGACCGTACACTCTTCACGTGTGTTCCAGTAGTACTTTTTCCTGTTTCCTGCGTTCTGTGAGGCTCAGGGAGCCACGCTGCTGTCGGCGTGTTCCCCACTCACCTTCACTGGTACGGGCTCCTTTGCGCTGCTTGCTCCCGCCTCCTCCCATGCTGGGTAACCACTGCTGCACCCACCCTCCACCCATTCATTGATACAGTGGATTCATCATGCTCATATAATATGCGCATGATTTACCAATATACCAAGAAATGGTGAAGGATTAAAAAAACAGGCCAAATAAAAAACATTACATAGCCAAATCAAACACAGCACATATGAAAATAAAATACAGCACATATCATAATAAAACACACCATATAGCAAAATAAAATACAGCACATAGCAAACTAAAACACATCACATAGCCAATTAAATAGATAACAAATGCCAATAAAACATTGAAGGCACAGTGGGTACATGGTTGTTGTTACATTTCCATTTGTGCCTTCAGATCCATTGGATACTTCTGTGTGCAATTGTATTCCAAAATGTGCTACAGTAGTTTATAAATTAAGTAATGTCAGTTTTAATATGTGTTTATTAAAGATATTCTTCATAGAAAGAACGTTCCCCTCTGCACCTAAACTCTCCCTAAAATATGTATTTACCAAAACTCAGAAAACCATGATTTGGTTTTAGTAGCTAAAATATTAATTATTCCACAAACTGAATTTGTGGAGAGAGAAGGCATTTCAAATGTGTTACTCCTCGACTCTCAAGTTCATTTTGTGGGACAGAAGGTTATATTGAGAAAGTTATGCTCTTTTTTTAGACATTAGAGAGAGCAGAACAGTGTACTAGCCTTGGAGAAAGAGGGTGTAAAATTTCAAATAAATAATCATTCAGAAGTTCTAAAAAAAATGTCAATAGTCTTAGAACATCAACATATGTTCAAATATGGTCTATAACTTTTTACAATGTTTATATAAATGAATCTTGTATTTACACTAATGGAAAAGAT
Source organism: Ascaphus truei (assembly GCF_040206685.1). Lineage (NCBI taxonomy): Eukaryota > Metazoa > Chordata > Amphibia > Anura > Ascaphidae > Ascaphus > Ascaphus truei. The sequence continues at coordinate 108,116,255 of NC_134483.1, read as the reverse complement.
ATAAAGAATAGCAAAGTTAGTTGAAGTGAATCATACTGTACACTGCCTTTCATGTCTGTTATGCCCAAGGTGTGCATCAAAATCTTTGCAAATCATACAACTACTCATTTTTATTTGACTTTGAGACCTTGCAAGATATTTTCTTATACTGGATTGCAAAACCCTTTATTTCAGAAAAAAATAATTGAAGACCCTTGGAGATAACTACATCTAATCTACAGTAAAAACACATTTAACATGATTAGCTGAAAATGTAGTCATTGGTCATGCATATCTATAGAAACAACCTATGAACCTTTTTTACTTATCTTTGTAAAGTCTGATTTTAATCTTGTACATGGAGATCATTTTTTAAGTCAAAAGCTTTCCTCAGGGCAATTGAAAGTGAACATCAGGGCATTCTAGGTTTGAGAATTTTCCTTGAAGCAGCAGATGACCTGATATGTGAATACATTTCTGGGAACTATATTTAGTAAAAATATTTTCTTTACATTGTCACTATGTTTACTTCTATGGAATGTTTGTCCGGTTTCACCACTTCACTGTGAAACACCAAAAAGTTTTGAGCAGTGCTAAAAATCGAATTGTTTACAGTTTAAGCGGTGCAGCCATCCCTTATATTGTCACTACTGGCTTGTTTAAGTATTTCATATACACACAGGGCCACCAACAGAAATCATTAGGCCTAGGACAAATTAAAGGAGCAGGAGCCCTCACTTTTACCGCCCCCATTAACCCCTCCTTCCCCGGCATACTGGAGGACCCTGAGGGGGTGGGGGGGGGGGAGAATGAGATATCATATGGGCCTAGGAGTTTGGGTGGGGGAGGGATGGTGATTAGGCCTGGAGGGGGTAGTTATGTATGTGGAAGAGGGGGGGGTAGTTATGCTTCTGAAAGTTGGAAATGAGAGATGGAGAGAGGACGGGTGAGAGAAAGAGATAGAAAGAGGGGGGGATAGAGAAGGGGTAGAGAGGAAGAGGGGGAGTAAAGGGAGATAGAGGGGAAGGATAGAGAAAGGGAGAGGGGGGAGGGCAGAGAGTTAAAAGGGGGGAAAGGAGGGGCAAAGAGAGGGGGTGGTAGGTAAAAAGAGAGGGGGTGAGAAGAGGAGAGGGAATAGAGAGAGGGGGGAATAGAGAGAGGGGGTGAGAGGGAGAGAGGAAGGGTGAGTGGGAGATAGGAGGGGGAGAAAGGGAGAGAGGGATAGAAGTGGGGGAAGAGGGAGAGAGGCAGGGGGAGAGAGAGGAGGGGTAGTGAGGGAGAGGAGGGAGGAAGAGAGTGGGGATAGATAGAGAAAGAGGGGGTAGAGAGATAAGTGGGATAGAGAGGGGGGATACATGGTGGAGATAAAGAGGGGAGAAAGGGTGGGCAAGAGAAAGGTGGAAATAGAGAGGGGGAATGGGGGGAGTGTTTGAGGGAAGAGAAGAAGAGAGAAAGAGAGGGTGAAGTAAGAGGGGGAGAGAGAAAGGGGAGAGAAAGGGGAGAGAAGGGGGATAGAAGGATTTGAGAGGAGTATGAGTGAGGAGTAAAAGCAGGAGAAAGGAGGGAGAGAGAGGGTAAGTGAGAAGAGAGAGGGGAGAGAGAGGGACGGATAAAAGAAGGGGAGAGGGGATAGAAAGGAGGAAAGAGAAAGGGAGGAGAAAGAGGGGGAAAGAGATTGGGATAGGAGAGGCAAACGATAGGGAGGAGAAAGAAGAGAGGAAGTGGGAGAGAGGCGGAGGATAAAGGAGGAGGGTGGTAAATAAAGAGAGGAGGGAGAAAGGATGGGGATAAGGATAAAAGAGGGAGGATAGAGGAGATAGGATGGTGGAGTGAGGGAGGTGGGGGAGAGAGGGAGAATGAGGGGGAGAAAGGATGTAGCCATGCTTACTTTTTCCAGAGCTACAAAATGCTATAAAATTATAGTGCTTTGAAAAAGATCAATGTAAAAACAAGTCATCCTTTGGTGCAAGGTTAAGTGACTGAAGTTGGTGAACTGTGTCAGACCTTGGACAAGTTATTTTATCCATGTGCCCTAGGTTCCAATATTTGAGTTGAATCGGAAGAAGAGGAACTTGTGTATCACAAAAAAAAAATTATGATTAAGGATGGGCAGTTATCCTGAATCCGAACCCCCATGAACTTGCCAGTTTCAGTATTTCATGACTTTAAGTCTTGGAACTTCTTGTAAGCTCAGATCTCCATGCACAAGCTATTTAAAAACTGAAACAAACCCTTGCTTTTTCCCTATTCCTATACACTCACAGCAAACGGCTGTCCTCTGCCCAATACTGTCTCTGTTCTGGTCTCCAAACTTAGGATGTCCCTGGATCTTCACTATGGGTCAAGGGCCCCTGCAGCAGTCCCATCAATTCCCCAGCCCTTTAGCAGAACCAAGGGAAAAGGTAATCACTCACTCTCCCTCTTAGGTAAGAGAACCAGGGCCTGCCAGTGAACAGCGGCCTGCGTGATACCTTGTCTCTCTCAACGGTAGAGACACTACTGAATTTGGGTTTGCACCTCCCTTAAATACAGTAGAGGGAAGGTACTAGGACTGAACCAAGAATTGGGCAGAATAAAGACCTAGTCACACCTCCTCCACTGTCACTCAAGGGACTGCCGGTGTGGGGAAAACCCATGATTAGTATTGGCACTGCCTGCTCTTATCAGGACTTGCATGCCAGTGAAGGCAGAATGGTTGCCAGAAATCAGCCATGGCTACACTCTCCCTCTGGTGGTATCCAATGGTCCCCACTTGGAACCAAAATTTGATGTACCATCCCTCATCAGGTACCTGTAACAGGACAACATAACAATAGTGTTTACCAGCAGTAGTATTATCACATGATACACAGTTGGTAAGTATACCATCATAGATAACACATACTTTTTCCTGCAAAACACAGCACAGTACAGTATTATATGAAATAACAATCACATCACTGCCTGATACAAGGCCCGGGTTCCTCCCAACATCGAGAACCTAGTTACAACTTAATAGTAATGTTGTGGGTCTGGTTTTCTGACAAACGCACCAGTACAATCTGGTACAATGACTGAGAGTACCCTCTTTGGGTGACTTTCTGAAACATACTCCACCTGGTCCATATAAATGGATCTGCCTACCTTCCACTTATCCATAAAATAGGCAATGCGGTCTTCATTATGACAAGCCGAGTATCTACATTGAGGTAATATCTTAGCTATTGATGCTACCGTTGTCGGTGACTCAGTCTCAGAGGTCCCACTTGAGAACCCTTCTCACGTCATCCTCTGCAGAGCTAAACTCAAAATCAGCATCCCCATCCCACGATTCCTGGAAATAGAGATTTGATTTTAGTTGATTTTGGGCCCGCTTCGCAGCACTCTAAGAAAGCACAGTTAGGGTGGTACTAGTCGTAGGGCCTGGGGCAGTAAAATCTTTCAAGTCTCGGTCAGAGTTCTTGGTCTGAGCCCCACCCTGACTGGATAACAGAGATATGCTAATGATATGAGATTCCACAACATGCTGGGGTTTCCGGCCCATTACATGGTCCTGGTACTTGGCCATTTCTTCGGGGAAAATGTTTTAGTACTCACCAGATCCACAGATTTTCTGCAACCCAGGTGTGCCCAAAATCAAGTCCATAAAATGTCCCACACCACTCGTAGGTATAACGGTACTCACCAGAGAGGGAATCGGCCGTTCCTCGTCTGCCCCAGAGGTCGCTTTCTGGATGACATCATCAGACTCCGGTCTCACAGGATCCTGGTAAAGGTCGAGGTCCCTCACCGGAAGTACGTCGACATCCGGTCTTTGTTTGTGTGCGTCGTCGCAATCCGTGTAGGAGTCGGCACCGGTTGGTACCTCCCCACAGTAAGTCTCCATTGGTTCCTGCTGAAGGTAACGGGGTGGACTCTCACGCTCCGCTGACCCACCAGAACCATGGGACTCACTGGACAGGCTGCTGGTTCATCGACCAGGCTGCATGCTCCTCCACCGCTCAGGCCGCACCATTGCTGTCATCGGGACCGGACTCTGCCATTTTTCCATATCACAGGTAAAGTTGTCATCTTTGGCGGGACCTGTAGGGGTTCCCCCCTGGCTGGAGAAGCACCACAGACACACAAACGCTGCTCTGGCTTGATGAGGGTAGGGATACCTCCACGGGGGATAAGCATCGGAGCATTACACCGTCGTCTTCAGCAATCAGTAGGCAGCAATCCCGCTCCTGTGCCGCGACCGACTGTTGCTCCTCCTCATCCCAGGCAGTCACCTTACCCGGTTACTCGTCCTTCGTAGATTCCGGCTCATGGACCGTCACTGGCACCATCTCTGTGACCGGGTCTGGAACCATCTTAGGAATCCATGTGGCCATTGGGATTCTCGGACCCCCTGGAGCATCTGCAGGGGCACATGGGCCCCCTTGAACCTCCATTGCTGAGGTAGTGGCTGTATCATCGCCAACCGCGTCTTTCATAGAAAAGGCCGTAGGCGACAGCAGCGTCAGCTGTTGATTGCAGGCACCGCATTGTGGACACTTAGCATCCCAGGCAAGATCTCCACCAGGGATGTCACACTTAGGGCATAAACACTTGAAGTATCGGTTCCAATCCACCTTCACTATCAGGAAGCCGCCTGGTAGTGGGAAACTGGCCATGATCAGAACTTTTTTTAAGCACGAAAGCAAGAGTACTGAGTAAGCAGCTCCTCTCTCCTTGTTGGCTCTGAGGAACAGAGGGTGCGGTCGGCAACATCCGGCTCCTCCCTTTCTTTAGACAATTGTGCGGCATTGGCTGACACATTGCCCCCTCCTTCTGGTGGAGATTAGAATAGAGGCACACTGAGACAGGGCGTGACTCTGGTTCGTCTCTGAGCCAGTCACATTATTTGGGCGCGGCCCTGGCATTCGCACCTACCCTTGCAGAGCTTTGCAACAATTAAGCATGCAGCCTTTTGGCAGGTTGCACATGCGGTCTCCAGGATTGGTGGGAGATGTCATCTTGCACAGCTAACTTCTTGTGGTGCGTTCTCAGGCAGGAGAACCACTATTTTAAGTGCACTAACATACAGGACCACGTGTCCCACATGTTTCCGGCTAGAATCCGTTCTCTGTAGGCTTTTACAGCACATTGTTTTACTGTCCACTAAGCGTAGGTGTACCCCAGGCTAGCAAAGCTCCTTCTGATATGCTGCACTTGGTCACAGTCCATTATGAGCACTCTGTGGTTTTCTGTGTGTCGACGGCTAGTGATAATGTTGTGGTTCTTCAAGCAGAGAAGTATAGGCACCAGAGAAGCAGGCACTTCTCCTAAGATACCATCCCATCTGATCCTGACCCCATAGTCTCCTTCAGGTGATCCTAGCCCGCAGCAATGGGACACCCTCCCCAGACGCCCTATGTGTCAGACCGCAGGGTGACTCCAAACAGCAATAGCCTCTCAGTCTCAGCACAGCTCGCCCTGTAGGTTATCCCAGGCTGCAATTCAGTAGCGGGGAAGGTGGGCCCCGGTTATAGTATACCGGTGTCCTCTGGACACTACACCTAGCCTCCCTCTTTCTCCAGTGCTCACTCTAGAAGCGTACCTGATAAATTCCAGCTTTGTGTCGCTGAAATCCTGTCCTGTCACTGATCTCAGCATTGCTTCCAAATGTAACAGTGTTTCCCCCACCGGCTGGGAGATCCCCCTGTTACCAGGTGTATGGGGCATGCTACCTGTACTGTATGTTCACAAGAGGCTGAGTTGTTCGCCAATGGTTGTGGGGACTGCAGAACACTGCAGTACATATACCCGACATTTACTCCATGGTACACAGCACTTCTATCTGCCGTAAGCTCCAGATGTATGAATATGATCTCCTACGGTAGAAACGGTTACCTCTCCCCTCAAGTAAGATCACACACCAGGCAGGAGGTATATTCAACTGGAATGGATTTATTCCTGTACACTCACAGCAAACGGCAGTCCTCTGCCCAATACAGTCTCTGTTCTGGTCTCCAAACGTAGGATGGTCCCTGGACCTTCACTATGGTTCAAGGGCCCCTACAGCAGTCCCTGTGCTTCCCCAGCCCTCTAGCAGGACTAGGGGAAAAGGTAATCACTCACTCTCCCTCTTAGGGAAGAGGACCAGGGCCTGCCTGTGCACAGCAGCCTGCGTGATACCTTGTCTCTCCCAACGGTAGAGACACTACTAAATTTGGGGTTGCACCTCCATCAAGTACAGTAGGGGGAAGGTACTAGGTCTGAACCCATGATTGGGGAGAATACAGACCTAGTCACATCTCCGCCCCTGTCACTCAATGGACTGCCTGTGTGGGGAAAACCCATGATTAGTATTGGCACTGCCTGCTCTTGTCAGGACTTGCATGCCAGTGAGGGCAGAGTGGTAGCCAGAAATCAGCAATGGCTACAGGAATTAAACCGTTAGGTTACCTGTGTGTGTTGGGTTTAAACATACTCTTGGTTGCATTGAGATACCACCATTTGATATGTCTTTATTTAGTACCAGTACCATTATAAAAGTCAGAAAGTTTCAGTTGGGTTAACACTGTTAGGTTAACATTGTTGGCAAAGAGATACCACATTTGGAGATAGGGGAGCACAGGGTTCACATCATAAAAGAGAAACTCTCAGTCCTGGTTTGTAACTCAGGTGGATGTAGGAAGATCGTGAGTCTCATACAATGTGGAAGTGGATAAGGTGTATCAATGTGAAGAGAAAACCAACATAGTGCAATCCAGATACAAGTAGAAATGTACAGTATAGGTGCAAAAGGTATGCAATGAACACTTATACAGTATAAGATACAGTACAGTACAAGTGGGCACATAATAAAATTGGTGTGTGTGGAAAGCAGTACTCAAATCGCCACCATCATTCCAACATCTCTCCGTCGCGCCACTTCCGATTTCGACAACGGTTTTGACAACGGTACTGGATGGAGGAGAATCAGGAACATGTCTCGCAGGGGCAGATGGGAATCAGCAACATGCACCGGACACAGACTCTATGCGTTTTGCTGAGTTAGCTTCATCAGGAGTCACCTGTCTCTACTCACTAGTTGCATACTGTATCAGTCAACCGTTTCCAGTTTGGTTAACACCATAAGGTTACATATATTACATAGATATATGTTGTCATAAAAATATCGCAGTCTGATCTGTCTCTACTCATTACTATACTATATTCTTTACATACTATATTACTATAGTCATTCTGTTCCAGTTGCGCTAAGACCGTTCAGTTACCTGTGTTGAGTATACAGTATACTGTAGGTTGGCATTGATATACCATCTGACCTATTTCTACTCTCTACTAGTATACCAATGAGTTCGAGTTCGTTAACACAGTTAGGTTACCTGCATTGTGTGTATAAGTTGGTATAGAGATACCGACCAGCTGACCTCTATCTACTCTCTACTAGTATACTAGTGAATTAGTTCCAGTTGGGTTAACATTGGGTTACCTGTGTAATAGAGATATCTTTTTTTAAAATTGTTTTTTATATTCTATTTTAATTTCCTAATTGCTTTTGTATTTTATAGGTTTATTAAAACATTTTTTCATACTTAACTATGTTAATTTAACATATTCCTGCTTATTTTGCATTTTTTTCCATAATGAAAAAAAAAATGTTAATTTATGTTTTACTAATATAAGATTAGTTAGTGTATAAAATAAGTCTATAGTTTATAGTATTTTCATTAAGAAATCTGCTGACATTGTTGAAAAATATGATGATAAATGGGAAACATTGCCATTCAATATTTACATGACAGTTGATTTACAAATGACGAGTGTGGTTCAAATGAATGGTAGATTTACATTAGTAAAATTATATGGTAGGTTTTAGAGTTAACCTTAAAGAAGCAATAACCACCAAATATGAATATTGCTGTATGTAGTACCTGTTCCCCCCTGCCACGGGAGATCTGGCCACTACATGGGTGTTTCCCCGGTGCTGTAGCTCGTCTGCTTTGTACAGGAGGTCTGAGTTGCTCCGTGGTTGTTGTATGGGAGCAGCAACAGGGAGGTTTCCTCCTTCTCATAGTGCAGCGCCTCCATCCCATGAGGATCCAGCAGAAGCAGGGTGGTCCCCACAGGCAATTCTCCTTCACAATAACCACACATCATAGTTGCTTCAACGGCAGGCTTATTGTGCAGGCAGGATGGCATCATCTCCATTCCCTGGAGCAGACCCCAAGGGCTTGAGGCCACAAGAGTCCCTCCTAATCTCCTTTAACCTCTTGCAGGGAAAAGGGTATCACACCATACCAAACAACTTAATCACAGCCCATAGCCCTCCTAGGTTGGGTGTCCACAGATCAGATCCAGTTCAGATAAACTTAAAAGAAAAAGAAAAAAAAAACATTGGGAGCACACTGCTGCTTTAAGTCAAGGAACAGCATGTATGACTCACCATTTATTTGACTGTGTGTGGCAAACCCTACATGTTACTTCCAATCTCAGAAGTTTGTCTTTTGATGTTGCTTGTTGACCTTGAAGAGTGTATGAAACTCAATACTTTGTAGAACACAGTGAAGTTAAAATGCAGAGCATGTCTGCACAATGTCTATTTAACTTACACAATATACTGTAGCTTTCTTTTTTTTTTTTTGAAATGGGAACTGAGAATTTGATTATGCAAGATTACAAGATGCAATGTTTTTGTCCAAATAACGTCAAATCTATGTGGGATAAAAGAAATTCTAAATAGGTAACTTGCTGAGCTTTGGTATACAGTATATTAGAAATGGTTAATAGTCATTTATTTATAATATTAATTAGCAAGTGGTAATATTCCGTGAAATACAGTATTATATAATAATATGGCATGTTATAATCATACAGACAAATATCTTTTCAACGCGATATCATATAAATCGTTTGAAACCACATAAGGCTATTCTTTCTATGTACTGTACTGACCTTGCAAGCTCTGTCCATTAAATTTTATCTATGAAGAATACTTTTGTTTGTCCACTAAAATGTATCCCTACCTATACAAGCCAACACCAACACTTCTCCATGATCAAAATTGCTTCTCAATTCCTGCCTAACATCTATATTTATACAATCAACAATTACAGTATTTATACTCAGTTGGATTTTTTTTTTTACAATAGAGTGATACCCTTATGTACTGTAGCAGGGCCAGTAGCCCATGGGCAGAAGGCAACATGACTGCCTGACCAGTTGGGGGGCGGGAGGGGGGGTGCTTAATGTTGCAAGTTGGGGAGAAGTAGGGTTGCCAGACATCCTGAATATATGGGATTGTCCCTGATTTCATTGACTTGTCCTGTCATCCCTAAAATTTCTGTTGTGGTGCATAATTGTCCTGTATTTTGTATTAAAATTACTGTAATGAAATCAGTCTTAATAATGTAATGGATTTCTTCTTGAGTGTAATAGTTCTCTTTTCCGATAGATGTTGCCTGTCTAAATTATTAAAAAAAAGTTAGGACACGGCCTGTTCACCGCATAATACCACGACACCCACCCACATACGCGCCTCTCACCACTATTTGTTAGTTAAGTGTGCGTATTTTCCTGCCTGGCCAAGAGCAGAGATGACAAAAAACTAAGAATATAGTGGTCAAGCGAGAGATACCATTCAGCTCAAAGCATTTGCAAATAATTTATCACACATTATGATGTTACATTTTAATACTTGATTTCGGCATCTCGTGTTATAAAAACCTAAATGTGGCAACAATAGGGAGAAGGGAGGAGAGGCGTAAAATGGGTGCCGTTGTTATATTAGTGCTGATAAGAGAATTTACATACGTCTTCAAATACAAACGTAAGAAGCAGAATCTGCTTCAGAGCAGCGTGGATCCTGAAAAATGGCCCAGTGGAGAAGCAGCAGAAGGAGATTGGCTTCAAGACGAGGAAGCAGTCATGATGGAATCCTGGCTTGTGGACTCGAGAGCAGAAGCAGTCTGGCTGATGGAGCGTGTCCTTGGACATGGAATTGCGACCGTGGAGGCTGGCCTAGAGTGGAGAGTCGTGGTGGCAGGAGCCATAGAGGCTGAGCTGAGGTTGAGGATAGCCATGGTGGAAGGAGTGGTGGAGACAGGCTAGGAGGCGGGGATACTGTATAAAAAAACGAATATGAGCTCAAGGGGATCAGGCAAAAATAAGAAGTGATAATTATATGCACATTTATGATGGAGCACTAATCGGGTTAAACAGAAAGGTAAATCCACTGCTGATAATAGTATGTAGGAGGATAAGAGGAGAATACATATAGGGGGAAAAATAAGTGACAAAAGCCCAGTACTCATATGAAAAATAGTATGTAATCCTCACCGGATAATTGCAGCTCGAATTCTAACCCCGTGTCTCCGGCATGCTGGTGTGGAATTATAGCTACTCACATGAATCACCGTCTAGTTCATCCAGCCGATTCCCGGATGAGTATCTTCAATCACAGGACATCAGGAGAAAAGGTAAGTGGATTGATGAATTTATGGCTCCTTTAAATAATATATCACAACTCACCAGCAACGAAAAAATAAAAAAGATTTATTAACTACATATAAAATGATATAACATTGTATCAAGGAGTAATCCTTGAGAAAGCACCACAGTTGGCGTGAAACACGTTGGAGAGCTTTTTGTTTTCTCCGTGTATTTTTGTATAATTTTTATACGTAGTTAATCTTTTTAATTTTTTCATTGCTGATGTTCTGATATTTTTCAATGGAGCTGTAGTTTCATCGATCCACTTACCTTTTCTAATGGGAGGCGGGTATGTCAGAGGCAAGAAGAGCGGCAGCCAACGCAGGAGGTGCAGCATAGGTCCCCTGTGATGGGGAGGGGAAGAGGAGGATCAGAGTGCTCTTCCGGAGTAAGGCCATGGTGAAGAATGGGTCTGGCAGCAAGAAACTACCAGAGAAAGGCAGGACAGGTCACCAACAGTACGAATGAAGAGAAGAGGGATCGGTATGACATCTAAAACCGCGGACAAAAGCGGAACTCACCGGCGAAAAATAAATTAAATAAAAACATCAGATGTTTTTATTTTAACTATTTTTAGCTGATGAGTTCTGCTTTTGTCCGTGGTTTTCGATGTCATACCGATCCCTGTTCTCTTCATTGCTACTTCCTGGATTGGACAAGAACCCGACAGAGACGCAGGATCTACTTTTCTCCAGCGTGGCCAGGAGGACAAGGGGCATGGAGACTGATTATGAGTAACTGTGCATCTCCACGCCTAAACTGTTTTCCGTTTTGAGTTCATGTGCTTATTCTCAGCAGTTTATTTACTCTAGAGACTCTCTCAGACCTTAATTTGCTGATGCACTCCCTCACGAAGGCTACCCATATACCTCTGTAATTAGTAGAGTTGAAGAAATTGGTGGAACAGCAGGAACCCAGAAAAAGCACCGATCAATTCACCAGAGGTAGCAAAAAATAAAAAAAGGTTTATTGAATTACATTGTTTAAAACAAAAAACAAACTAACATAAAAACAAAATCTCCTAAATGTTTCAAGCTCTCCAGCCCTCTCTGGAGAGCCTGAAACGTAGGAGATTTTGTTTTTTTATGTTAGTTTGTTTTTTGTTTTTAACAATGTAATTCAATAAACCTTTTTTATTTTTTGCTACCTCTGTTGAGTTGATCGGTGCTTTTTCTGGGTTCCTGCTGTTCCACCAATTTTTTCAACTCTACTGCCCCACGATTGGAGTGACGCACTTCCGCAGCGCAGGTTCCGGCAATTCGCTACACCTCATGGGAGAATGCCGAGAGGAGACGGGCACCTCCATGTGAGCAGCCTGAAGTTTTTCCCGGACGGTCTGAGGCTTCGGTATCACCATAGCTTCAGCAAGGATCCTACAAGGCTTTATCATAAGGACACAGGTATTTACCTCAATATCTTTGGACATTAAGGGATGCAGAAGCTAGGACCAAGCTATTTATGCTAATGAGTTACTAAGGGTTCGGTTCAAGGCTGGCTCTAGTTTCTCTAGCTACTCTCTTATTGGGTCCATCTTTCCCTGTCAGTTCAGTCCTTTATTGTACACAATAGGCGATGTTATTTGCCCAAGAACTTATAACCTGATTTGCTGCGGATTTAGAACCATCTTTTGGACTTCATATATGGCATATACTTTTCATTTTTGGGTCTCTCAGATCATTTCTCAGAGTCTCTGTATCACTATTTTTGGAGCTGGGAGTAGTTACCTATACAAGACCTCTGTAATTAGTGTCTATTTCTCTTTTATCGTGGCATAACTTATTACCTTACACCATTCGTGCAGTGCTGTTCCTGGAGCTAGCAGCCAGTTTGTTCTTCACACCAACAGTACGAGCCTGGAGCGGCACTCAGAGTCTGGAGCAGTCGTCATTTTTTAAAAGCAACATTAGAACACATTTTGATAACCTTTTTTGTCTTGATGCATTGTTGTGGAGTTTCTCCAATAAAATTGTACTACAATCATATTTGTTGGAAAGATAATTTCCTTGTAGTAATAAACAATTATTTAAATGCTTCATAGCCTCATATTACCACCATATTACGAGACCAATATTTCAAAAGCAGGGCTATTCCATAAAACACATTCCAGCACCGGGTGAAACCTTACAGTTCAATTATGTTAATTGTCCATAAAGTGTCTTCCAGCACTGTAAGGTGTCTTATGGAATAGCACTGCTTAGTAAACATGGGCGTGTCTTTTTTTACTCCTTTTTTATGTCTCATACCACATTGCACTAGTCAGTTTTAATCGTTGCATCATTGCCTTAGCTATTTATATACATTATTGTGAACTGGGAATAGTACTTAATTCCTGAGTGCCTTTATTGAAAACCATGGTATCTTAAACTGATATACATGTTTATTATGCTCCTTTGTGATTTTGGTGTGATGTACTGTATGTCTCCACTGCTTAATGTGGTTATGTTATACACCAATCGTGTTATGATGCATTCACAGTGCTGCTTATTGACTTTTAATTCACTTCAGTATACTGCTGTCTTCCTCGCACAGGACAGTGGCAAGTAAATGATCAACTGTCTGAAGAAAAATTGTCTGCCTCACAGGTTTTATTAAGCAGTTGGGTAGATTGTGTAGTGAGAGAATCTAAAAAGATGATCATAATAAATGTTAGTGACATACAAAATAAAGAAGTGCACAGTCACTAAACCTACTCACAGACTGCGGGTAGGTTTACTGTGTATGCGCTTCTTTAACCCAGGCTGTTCTGAAAAAGCTGTGTAATACGGCACGCATAAACTTGTAGGGCTCCATGTTAAAATGGACACAAAGCAAAAATTGACACACTGTGTGCTCATCTGCATGTTCTTACCCCAAATACCTGGTTCCAGTGGAACAATTGCATGCTAAGAGATAATGGAGAAGTTCAGGGTTGCAATCCTGTCAGCTGTGATTGTGCTCACAGGTGGCATTTTTATTTGCTGCACTGAGTAACATCTACAGTATATACACAGTAAAGCAGTTTTATGTAACGTTTAAATATAACTTAAACGTTTACCTTTACATCAGTTACCAAAAATAAACAAAAAACACACAATCCTATAATGGTTCATACAGTATGTTATTGACACGATTCAATTAAATATTTTGCCTTGAGATCTTAATAAATGCAAACTCTTTTCAATAGAAATGGAATCTGCTGCTATTTGCTTCACTAGAGCTAGGTAATTGTTTAAAAACTAGAGAGCGTATTTTTTTTGTTTTCTACATTAGCAAACGAAAACCAGTTTTGTAGTTTTGCATTGCATATTTTCATGCAAATTGAGGAAACATTATTCAAAAGTTTGGTCCAAAATGATATCTCCCTGTACACAAGTATTACACCAGTTTAATCTCCTTGTAAAAAAACAATTAGCATTATGATATGTCGAGCATAAAAAGATAAATCACTAACTAAATTTCAGAATGAATTTAAGGAAATAAAGTGATATTCGGACGAAAATAAATGAAATATTCCCTGGACTTTTGGAGTGAAAAACTATACGTGAGAGACAGCAATATGACGCTGGTACTTAACATAGGCATTAATGAGTTTATAGTGTAAATACAGATAAGGGAATAGAAAGAGTTAAAATATATTTTTGGGGCACCAAAAAACTATTGAATAGATGTAGTTCAACAGATAATCATTAATAGTGTTAATTACTTAGCTGATAGAAGGTATATGTGTATATAACTTTGCTACAGTTGACAGTTGGAGAATAAAGTCATTTGCTACGTGGTGAGGTCACTGCATTGAAGGAACCAGAGTGGAAAGGGTCACAGTGTAGGGGAGGGATAATAGCTTCAGTTTGTAGTAATGTTGAATTCATGTTGAAGTAATCATAGTCCAAATAAAAAAAGGTATAATTTAATATGGAAGTACTCATTTATCCAAACTGGACTAACACAGCTATTTGTATTTAATAAGGAAGTTGAATGGAGAACTGAAAGTTGGAAACTGTGACAATGGTGCTACTCATTGGCTAGGTTAGCATACACTGCTAGAGCTGCTACCCAGAATAGCAAAGGTTGTGGGTTCTCATCCTGTTGGGCCTAATATCAGTACCTCACAAGCTACCTTAAACTTCTGAACTCAATATAGTTCCTATGTTATCTGTACCAGGGTGGATCCCCTGTCAGATAGTGAGACGGGGAAAGTATGTTTACATAGCCTGCTACAGCACTAAGAAGGTTAATTCTAAAGCTGGGTGCCTTCATTGATCTCCTCAGGGGCCTCATTAGCAATCTTTACAAACACTGCAGTGGGTACTGCACAGATCTCTGATACAGGAAGCTGAGTGCACCGGGACTGCACAAGAGGGACCTCACTGCACAACAGTCAGACCACCTTTTCGCTGTAGAGGATACCCAGGCCTTGGACTTTCCAACCCCTATACCGGCAGGAGAAATCCAAGGGCTCCTAGGTAAACCTTACCTCACACTGAACTCTGCTTTATTGTTAGTAAGGGGCTTAGCTCTCTGACTCACAGATAGGGACTAAAGGTCTGATGTTAGTCGGAGTTCCATGTGGAGCTAGGCATGTTTATTTATGTTTTCTCCTTATGTGCTAAACAGAAGCAATATTTTATGTTAAAGCTTTGGGCAAAATAAAAGCCTACATTTTGTTTTTTAAGAGCACTCTCCTGTTTTCACCTCTGCACATATCTCCTGCAATATCGTTTTAATAAGTGTTGGATGTGGGTCGTTTAAATATATTTTGCATATCTCATTAGCATATATCCCAGGGACTGTACCTAAGGTGTACTCCTTTTTGAGCAGAGGTGTCTCTCTCTATGTTATTTGCCAGCTCTGCCGTGAATGCGCATGTTACATGCCCCAAGTAATTGTCAAGGAGGACCTCAGCATCTAACCCGTGCAGTACCCCCACATCCCTCATGCCACATCCGGCACCCCAATCAAGAAAGACCCGGGCAACCTGGTGGGACTTCGGTCTTCTGTCTGGCATGATTACTTGCATCCTGGTGCCCGGGAGCAAATCGTCAGGCGGACCATATCAGTCAGACCAGGGTAACAGCGGCACCGGAGTCCAGCAAGCCGGCTTCTTGGCGAGCTCCAATGTCACTGGTCGCAGATGCCTCTGCCGTACATCATTGTACTGCTTCCCAACTGGTGCAATCTGATGTCCCTCAATCTCTGCTGCTGGTTCCTGGGTGACAAGTGCAGATCTCTCCGTGGAGGTTCCCTGCGGGGCTGGTCCGACGGCTGTACTTGGCTCCTCTGTGTGTGCCTGTCGCACACAGGTGACCGACTTCACAGCTGGAGAGCGTTGCCCTTGTTGGGGTCCATTGGACCTCGGATGGTACGGACAGTCTGGCTTGATGTGCCCAGTCTTGTTGCACTGGTAGCACCTCCTTTCATGTCAAAACTCTACAGTTTTGGGTGCGCTGCCCTCTGCTGCAGGTTTACTCTTCCACTGAGGAGTGCTTTTAGCTCCCTTGGCCGAAGTGGCTGTGTCTTGGGTAGCCCCTTTCTTTCGCAACACCGTCCAACTGGTGACAAACTCATCAGCCAGTTTTGCAGTGTCTGTATAAGTCTTTGGCTTGCATTAAAAGATCCATTCCCTCACGTCCTCAGGGCACTGCTGCGAAAACTATTCTCAGGCACTAAGCTAAGGGGTAAAGAGAATCTGTGTTTTCCCTGCCTTGTGAAATGTGTGTAAGTTACCGCTTGATTTGAGAGTTCGCAATCTTCGAGTTTCCCGCTATGTTATAAGACCCCGCAGAGTTTATAACATAGGCTCAATCGATCCCACCGCTGCCAGTTAATATAAGCCTGTCACAGGAGACCAGGTTTATTAACACCTTTTTATACCGGTTCATTGATTGAGCAAAGCAAGGAGGTAAAATAAATTGTAAGTCATTTCAGGAAAAGACATACACACAATGTAACTCAATTTACAGGGTTAACACGCTTACTGGGAACGGGGCTAACGAATAAATCTATCCTTTAAATGAAATTCACCAAAATGACCTCTGTAGGAGCCCTTTTCCTTGACCGGTTGGTACTCACGAAAGTTCTGGAACTGATTTCGGCATGCAATGCCAACCGCGACCGCTACGTTCTCAAAAGCAGGACTTAGAAACTTTTCTGAGTGGAAAATCCTTGAAGCCAGCTCACGTCTATTCAGTACAGAGCATCTTTGAATTTGCCGCTGTTGGTTTGGCGCTTGGAATCTGTGCTCCTGATTGGCTGCAAGTCCCCTTATGGGTTTCAGTGTCTCCTTCACCAACATCTACAGCCTATCACAGCGTCGGAATTTCCCTGCCAGCCAATCACCGATTTGCCGGTATTGTAAAGCCGGGCGGGCACCTTTTCTCAGTCTGTAAAGGGGCATGCGCCAACCTGGCACCTCTGCCTCTGTGCATACTGAGCTCACCCACTGTCCAAGCTCCACAGAGTCTGGATTCTGGCAAATAGTGGAAGAATAGCCCTGTGTTAGCCCAGGATATGGGTACTGCAGAACTGCAGTACCCCTCCTGTTCCAACACCTTGGCATCCCTGAGGCTTTCAAGTCCTGATTTCTCACAGACCCATAGGCACCAAGCTTGGTAGCCATCTGATCTGCCCGGAATCCATGACTTGGAAATCCCACAGTTCATTTACAGGTTACAGTACATATACCTATTAAATATAATTATTTAATAAAATATACTGTGTCTTGTCTTATGTGTGGTAAAATATATGTCCCTGTTCTGGTGTCAGGGATGGAGTGAGTGTATATATTCCTACACGCACTAGCCTCATTCTTGGCACACTTTAGAAATGACTTTAAAACTTTTACACACAAGAAAGCACTCTCAGCTTTATCACATAGCTGGAGTCGCCCCTGAAACCCTATACCAGGTCCAGGGTACCTGGGCATGTATCTGGGTACCTCCCCGTATACTAGGGACCTTCTCTTTATTCTAGGGTCTCTGTGTATGATTGCAGGTATACATTATCCCCTTCATGCCCGTTTACCTTGTCTGGAAGATGCTGCAGCAGGAATCCTGGCAGTGAGTCGTAATAGTGCTGACACCCTAAGAACGAAAGCAGCACTCAAGGAGCAATAACATGCAAATAGAAAGCTTAAATAAGCAAAGTACTGAGTACACCAGAGAAAATGCAGTAGGCAAAGTGAACAAACCATCTGGTTGAATGACCACATGACGAGCGCTGCAATCTCTTCATCTGCCATGTTTATTTACTTGGAGTTCCTTAAAGCGCAGGAAAGGCTGTGTGACTGTTACAGGAGGGAGAGTGCTGGAGGGAAGGTGCTATCAGATCCGCTGCCGTACTCAGTACTTTACTTATTTAAGCTTTCTATTTGCATTTTGTTGCTCCTTGAGTGCTGTTCTGGTTCTTCGGGTGTCAGGGTTAAGGGAAGTACCTTGTGGTCTTTTTAGACCTGAGGGAATGGGCATGAGGAAGGGGTATCCCCCCGAAACGTTGCCCCCCTGATTACCCTCCCCCTTTGCTTGTGCTATCCCCATCCCCCTTTGTTTGTGCTGTCCCCACTCTTCTTACCTAGCATTGTACCACTCCCTATGCCTGTATCATTCACCATATTTGTAAAATTTGTGTTTGTGCATTTGCACCGCATCACTCCATTGATTATCTTGTGCTTATATTAAACTTCTGATCATTTTGGCATAACCCACATTTTTGTATTTTTCTGAGTCAGTGAGTGCTGGAACTTTATATTTTGACTATTAGTTGTGGGGGAATTTGGGTCCTCCTGGTTCCGTTAGCACCCTGCATATTCATAATTATTTTGATAGGGAGTGCTGTCTACTCAATTTGTATAAGTCCCACTTCTTTGGTCCGAGTACTGATTGAAGGGATCTACGCTTCTGCCTTATTGGACACCGTTTCTCAGGTAACGATCATTTACCAATCCTTCTACATCCTCCATCTGCAACATCTGCAGGTGGAATCGGCCGAGACCATGACTCTATGGGGCCTCAGCAGTCAGGATTATCCTATAGATGGAGTGATCAAGGTGCGGATGGACATACCTCAACTTAATACCAACATAACTCACCCTATGGAGGTGGAAGCACTGTTGTGTTCTAAGCCCAGGGAACACCCAAATTCACCCATTATATTGGGAACCAATACCACTGGGGTGCGATCCTTAGCACGGGCGTTCCTTAAAGAAGCGGGGAAAATGTCCTTGTCCTCTATGAATATTCACCCTGCCTTCATGGAGGAGAGCCACCGGATCTCGGCCCAAAAACACAGCATCTGTTTTTTAATCTAGAAAAGTTCTCTCAACGTTTTCTAAGATTCTAAGCACCAAGTGAATTCCAACCCTTTGGAGAGAGGGGGAGCTGTGGCATTTGGAACTGCAGGTTGATTTCAGTTTCAAGACTGTTTAAGGTAAGCTTTGAATTGATAAGCCCCAACACCTAGGAAAGTATAGTTTTTCAACCCCAATTCCAAGTAAGTGTGTATTTTTGCTGTAGTTTGTGTAACATTGTGTGTTTGCCTTTTCCTGTGAATACATTTTACAATTTATTTCATTAACTCGTTTTGTTCAATGCATGATCCTGGTAGAAAGGTG
This sequence comes from Ascaphus truei, assembly GCF_040206685.1. Lineage (NCBI taxonomy): Eukaryota > Metazoa > Chordata > Amphibia > Anura > Ascaphidae > Ascaphus > Ascaphus truei. The sequence continues at coordinate 108,097,249 of NC_134483.1, read as the reverse complement.
TAAATGACCTTGTCTCCAGTGACACCCCCTGTTGACATCACTGTTTTTGAGGGAAACCCACCTTTAATGCATGCAACACAAGACATTTAACCTAAACTGTAATTATTGAGAGATTCCGTGGAAGAACACTGCACTCATATGGTTTAATTTACAATCGGAAATGATTGATATGTGATTCTGGAAGAGATTCAGCTTTTTGTTTAACAATGCTCAAAGTACATCGTAAAATGAAAAAAAAATCAGGGTTTCTTAACTACACTGCTTAAAGCTTCGTTTATATCACCTAATCACACATGGTATTAGTATAAAAGAATCGGAAGTAACAAATGTGCTTTGTTTTCATTGTGGATTTTTATTAGGCCCTCTATATTGCCTTTCAGCTGCAAATTATCTCAACATCATCTGTGAAAAACAAATTGTATCTAATTACGAAACACATTTGCAAAAGCAACACATCAAAAATAGCTAAAAAATCCAGTTTACTCTTTTTGTCTATGCATCTTTACATAAACATGAAGTTATTTTTATTCATGAAAATTCCTGTTTTTACACAAGAAGGCAAACATTTAAATACGTTTTTACTCTGCAGGTTTATGATAGTACAATTTTGTTCAATCAAAATCATAACCAAAAAACAATACAAAGCTAAAAAAAAAAAAGTCTCATCACCTTCTCAAGAGGATTACTGTGAAAATCTGCTTAACCACTACAGTGCCCTTATGAGGCTCCTTGTTCATCATAAGGGCTGACACTCCAATGATTCTTAAGACATTCGGGGATCATGCAGATTTTGATTGTCTTCTGGGGGGAAGATTGCCTTTATCACTCCATCGTAGTTATGGACACACCCAAAATGGAGGATGTCCATTTCCACTCGTGTTATCACGAGCATTGCAGTGACCATGTGATCACTATCAAAACAATCACATGGTGTCAAACCCTGAACTTTGGTGGCCCTAAAATGCTGCTGGACATCCCGGGATCGTAAATATAAATTCATACAAACACTCGTATGGGTATGCCCTTCATAATAGGCACCCCTTAAAGGAACATTGCGAGCTTGCTACCATGGACATGTCCTTAGATATGTAAAGAAGATCATTAGCCATCTGAAACATTTCTCAAAGTTTGGCAGAACTTTCAGTGCATTGCTCCAAAGCAATAACAAAGCAATCATCTTTATGTTTATTCGTGTACTAGTACAAGTCAAGAAACTTTCCAGAAATGACTTTGAAATGAGAAACCTTTCAGAAATCCCCATTAGAAAAAAAAATGTTCCAGATGACTTTCCTTATCGTTCTTAAGAATATATTACAAAGTTCAATTAAGAGGGAAAACACATTACTGCTTTTACAGTGTAATTGTGGCTTCTTCTATTCACCACTTTTTAAAAAACATTATTTTTGTGATGAAAATGTAGTAAACGTATGTTAAATTACTGTATGAATAATTAAAGGCTGCCCTATATTTAGAAACCCTGAATATTTGACAGGGTTTCTTCTGGTCAAATGTTAGTGAATAGGACGTGGATAATATTGCAATAACTACTCACTTACATTAGTTTATATGTTACTCGAAAAAAATATTGCAATCAATGGGCCTCATGCAGAGAGCATAGAATTTTAAAATTGGCGAATTTCATAAAAAGTAGCTTTTTTGGAGAGTTTTATTCTCCATATGCAGAAAAGTGCGAATTCTGCTATGTTTAACATGGATGCGTGTGGCGAGTTTAAATTGGCGAGATGCGCGCTTCAGAAACGTGTAAAAACAAATTTGCGCCTTTTTTTTCCCCTTTACTATAGGCGGCGAGCGCCATCTTGCCATCTTTTCCTGGTGCGGCAAAAATGCGAGAATCGCGCCATTTTCTTGGCGCGAACAGCCGCTACATGCCGTTCGCACCTCTCTGCATTCGGAGAGTTTTAAAAATGGCGAGATGGAGGTTCTCGCCAGCCGCGAGGCGAGTTTTAGCAATAGAAAAAACAAAATGGCGCGTTTTTCGTAACTCGCCATTTTCTGCCGGTTTCTGCGCGAAATTGTACAAAAAATGGCGAATTTCGAAATAACGATGCTCTCTGCATGAGGCCCAATATATGATAAGAAAAACATGTCATTAACTATCAGCAGAAAATGGCTATAGTGCACTACAGTCTTTATTAATCAATATGATTTTGTCTTGACACCAACACATTAATACAGTGCAGTGAATCTATGTCTATGGAGTTGTGTATTAAAGTTTCCCGGCAACAAAAGAGGGGTAAAACTAAAGCAAAAAACAAGGTACCTTTATCAAGGTAAAATCTCCAATCGTTTCCTATTTTCCTTGATATATTTGGTGCAGTTCTTTTGCTCCAGTTTTGCAGCAGGGAGACTTTAGTTTATGACCCTCTACGCAGGTAATTTACGTAGAGGGAATTTTAGTGTTCACACATTTAGCTGAGGCATGTTTTGTACTAAATAGGAAAATAGACTGTGCTTGGATCAGATTTACAAACACACTTTGTAAATGCAGTTTTGATTGTATTTTTTGACATATGATAAAGAATGTAGTGAAAGCACAAGACATATTATTAAATAGGCCGTGTAGTCAATGTTAGTAAATCAAACAGAATATATACTGTATATATGTGTTTGCGCGTTATTTTCTTTAAACAATTTAATTCAACATTTCATATATTACTGTTTATAAACTGTGTGTGAACATGTATATATAATTTACTCACTCAGTATTAACTAGGGAATAATAATAGTAAAGAAATTATATAATATATATTTTTTCTTTTATCAATTAATACAAATTCAGCAGTGCATTCAAATTAAGCTCTTTACTGGAGCTACACTTATAGCTGTTATAAAAGGGAAGCCCTAAGACCAGTGGTATAGCTAGACATGGGCGGGCCCTGGGACAATTTTTTTTTACAGGGCCCCATTAATATTAATACTGACTGTAATTTTTTTCTCCCTCTGCCATCCTCTCACTGACCCTCTCGTTCATCATCCCTGCTCATCATCCCTCCTCATCCTCTCTCACCCGAATCATAATCTCTCCCCCTCCCATATCTCCCACGCCTCCTCATCATCATCTCTCACCCTTATTATCATCATGATCAGCGCTCCCTCTCAGCTCTCTCTCTTTCCCCTCAGCTATCTCTCTCTCCCCCTCATCTCTTTCCCCCCCCCCTCAGCTCATTCTTCCCCTCAGCTCTTTCTCCCCCTATGCTCTTTCTCCCCCTCAGCTCTCTATTTCTCCCCCTTAACTCAGCTCTCTCCCACTCAGCTCTCTCTCCCCTCAGCACTCTCCCCCTCAGCTCTGCTCTCACTTCCCTTCAGCTCAGCTCTCTCTCCTTCTCATCTCAGCTCTCTCTCTTCCTCAACTCTCTCTCTCTTCCTCAATTCTCTCTCTCTTGCTCAACTCTCACTCTGTCCTAGCCCTCTCTCTCTCTCGCAGCTTTCTCTCTCCCCCTCAGCTCTCTCTCCCCCCAGTTCCCTCTCCCTCAGCTCTCTTTCTCCCACTCAGCTCTCTCTCACTTCCCTCCAGCTCTTTCTCCCTCTCCCCTTAGCTCTCTCTCCCCCCTCAGCTCAGCTCTCACTTCCCATCAGCTAAGCCCTCTCTCCTCCTCACCTCTGCTCTCTCTCTTCCTAAACTTCTCTCTCCTAGCCCTCTCTCTCTCTCGCAGCTCTCTCTCCCCCAGCTCTCTCTCTCCCCACAGCTCTCTCTTTCTCCCACTCAGCTCTCTCCCCAGCTCTCTCTCTCCCCCTAAGCTCTGCTCTCACTCCCCTTCAGCTCAGTTCTCACTCCTACTCATCTCTCTCTCTTCCTCAGCTCTCTCTCTTAGCCCTCTCTCTCCCAGCTCTATCTCTCCCCCTCAGCTCTCTCTCCCCCTCAGCTCTCTCTCTCCCCCTCAGCTCTCTCTCACCCCCTCAGCTCTCTCTCACCCCCTCAGCTCTCTCTCTCCCCCTCAGCTCTCTCTCTTCCCTCAGCTCTCTCTCTCCCCCTTGGCTTTCTCTCTCTACCCCCAGCTCTCTCTCCCCTTCAGCTCTCTCGCCCTCAGCTCTCTCTCCCCCTCAACTCTCTCTCCTCCTCACCTCAGCTCTCTCTCTTCCTAAACTTCTCTCTCCTTGCCCTCTCTCTCTCGCAGCTCTCTCTCTCTCCCCCAGCTCTCTCTCTCCCCACAGCTCTCTCTTTCTCCCACTCAGCTCTCTCCCCAGCTCTCTCTCTCTCCCCCTCAGCTCTGCTCTCTCTCCCTCTCAGCTCTCTCTCCCCTCAGCTCTCTTTCTCCCCAGCTCTCTCCCCCATTAGCTAAGCTCTCTCTCCCCCTCAGCTCTCTCTCTTCCTCAGCTCTCTCTCCCTTAGCCCTCTCTCTCCCACCTCTCTCTCTCCCCCTCAGCTCTCTCTCCCCCTCAGCTCTCTCTCCCCCTCAGCTCTCTCTCCCCCTCAGCTCTCTCTCTCCCTCAGCTCTATCTCTCCACCTCAGCTCTCTCTCCCCCCTCCAGCTCTCTCTCCCCTCAGCTCTCTCTCCCCCTCAGCTCAGCTCTCGCTAGCCTTGAGCTCTCTCTCCCCCTCATCTCAGCTCTCTCTCTTCCTAAGCTCTCACCTCTCCTAGCTCACTCTCTCCCAGCTCTATTTCCTCCAGCTCTCTCTCTCTCCAGAGCTCTCTCTCTCCCCCGCCCTCCCTCTCTCCCCCCAGCTCTCTCTCTCCCCAGCTCTCTCTCCCCAGCTCTCTCTCTCCCCCAGCTCTCTCTCCCCCATCTCTCTCTCCCCCTCAGCTCTATCTCTCCCCTCAGCTCTCTCTCTCTCTCCCCCCCAGCTCTCTCTATCCCTCGGCTCCCTCTCTCCCCCTCAACTCTTTCTCCCCCCAGCTCTCTCTCTCCTCAGCTCTCTCTCTCTCCTCAGCTCTCTCTCTCCTCAGCTCTTTCTCTCCTCAGCTCTCTCGCTTCCTCAGTTCCCACTCTCTCCTAGCTCTCTCTCTCTCAGCTCTCTCTCCCCCAGCTCTCTCTCTCCCCCAGCTCTCTCTCTCCCCCAGCTCTCTCTCTCCCAGCTCTCATTCTCTCTCCACCAGTCTCTCCTAGTTCTCTCTCTATCTCCCCAGCTATCTCTCTCCCTCAGCTCTCTCTCTCTCTCTCCCCCAGCTCTCTCTCTCTCACCCTCAGCTCTCTCTCTGCCCCAGCTCGCTCTCTCGCCCTCAGCTCTCTCTCCCCCTCAACTCTCTCTCCTCCTCACCTCAGCTCTCTCTCTTCCTAAACTTCTCTCTCCTTGCCCTCTCTCTCTCGCAGCTCTCTCTCTCTCTCCCCCAGCTTTCTCTCTCTCCCCACAGCTCTCTCTTTCTCACACTCAGCTCTCTCCCCAGCTCTCTCTCTCTCCCCCTCAGCTCTGCTCTCTCTCCCCCTCAGCTCTCTCTCCCCTCAGCTCTCTTTCTCCCCAGCTCTCTCTCCCATTAGCTAAGCTCTCTCTCCCCCGCAGCTCTCTCTCCCCCTCAGCTCTCTCTCCCCCTCAGCTCCCTCTCCCCCTCAGCTCTCTCACTCCCTCAGCTCTCTCTCTCCTCCTCAGCTTTCTCTCCCCCCTCCAGCTCTCTCTCCCCTCAGCTCTCTCTCCCCCTCAGCTCAGCTCTCGCTCGCCTTGAGCTCTCTCTCCCCCTCATCTCAGCTCTCTCTCTTCCTAAGCTCTCACCTCTCCTAGCTCACTCTCTCCCAGCTCTATTTCCTCCAGCTCTCTCTCTCTCCAGAGCTCTCTCTCTCTCCCCCGCCCTCCCTCTCTCCCCCCAGCTCTCTCTCTCCCCAGCTCTCTCTCTCCCCCAGCTCTCTCTCTCCCCCAGCTCTCTCTCTCCCCCAGCTCTCTCTCCCCCTCAGCTCTATGTCTCCCCTCAGCTCTCTCTCCCCAGCTCTCTCTCTCCCCCGCTCTCCCTCTCTCTCCCCCGCTCTCCCTCTCTCCCCCCAGCTCTCTCTCTCTCTCCCCAGCTCTCTCTCTCCCCCAGCTCTCTCTCCCCCATCTCTCTCTCCCCCTCAGCTCTATCTCTCCCCTCAGCTCTCTCTCTCTCTCCCCCCCAGCTCTCTCTATCCCTCGGCTCCCTCTCTCCCCCTCAGCTCTTTCTCCCCCCAGCTCTCTCTCTCCTCAGCTCTCTCTCTCTCCTCAGCTCTCTCTCTCCTCAGCTCTCTCTCTCCTCAGCTCTCTCTCTTCCTCAGCTCCCACTCTCTCCTAGCTCTCTCTCTCTCTCTCTCTCAGCTCTCTCTCACCCTCAGCTCTCTCTCTGCCCCAGCTCGCTCTCTCGCCCTCAGCTCTCTCTCCCCCTCAACTCTCTCTCCTCCTCACCTCAGCTCTCTCTCTTCCTAAACTTCTCTCTCCTTGCCCTCTCTCTCTCGCAGCTCTCTCTCTCTCTCCCCCAGCTCTCTCTCTCTCTCCCCACAGCTCTCTCTTTCTCCCACTCAGCTCTCTCCCCAGCTCTCTCTCTCTCCCCCTCAGCTCTGCTCTCTCTCCCCCTCAGCTCTCTCTCCCCTCAGCTCTCTTTCTCCCCAGCTCTCTCTCCCATTAGCTAAGCTCTCTCTCCCCCTCAGCTCTCTCTCCCCCTCAGCTCTCTCTCCCCCTCAGCTCCCTCTCCCCCTCAGCTCTCTCTCTCCCTCAGCTCTCTCTCTCCTCCTCAGCTTTCTCTCCCCCCTCCAGCTCTCTCTCCCCCGCTCTCCCTCTCTCTCCCCCGCTCTCCCTCTCTCCCCCCAGCTCTCTCTCTCTCTCCCCAGCTCTCTCTCTCCCCCAGCTCTCTCTCCCCCATCTCTCTCTCCCCCTCAGCTCTATCTCTCCCCTCAGCTCTCTCTCTCTCCTCAGCTCTCTCTCTCCTCAGCTCTCTCTCTTCCTCAGCTCCCACTCTCTCCTAGCTCTCTCTCTCTCTCAGCTCTCTCTCCCCCAGCTCTCTCTCTCTCCCCTAGCTCTCTCTCTCCCCCAGCTCTCTCTCTCTCCCAGCTCTCATTCTCTCTCCCCCAGCTCTCTCTCTCTCTCCCCCTCAGCTCTCTCTCTGCCCCAGCTCGCTCTCTCCCCCTCAGCTCTCTGTCTCCCCCTCAGTTCTCTCCCCCTCAGCTCTGCTCCCTCTCCCCATCAGCTCTCTCTCCCTTTCAGCTCTCTTCCCCTCAGCTCTCTCTCTCCCTCAGCACTCTCTCTCCCCCTCAGCTCTCTCTCCCCCTCAGCTCTCTCTCCCCCTCAGCTCTCTCTCTCCCCCAGCTTTCTCTCCCCCTCAGCTCTCTCTCCCCCTCAGCTCTCTCTCCCCCTCAGCTCTCTCTCCCCCTCAGCTCTCTCTCCCTTCTCTCTTTATTCCCTGGCTCTCTCTCTCCACCTCAGTTCAGCTCCCTCTCTCACTCAGCTCTCTCTCAGCGCTCTCTCTCCCACTCAGCTCTCTCTCTATCCCTTCAGCTCTTTCTCCCTCTCAGCTCAGCTCTCTCTCCCCCTCAGCTCTCTCTCCCACTCAGCTCTCTCTCTATCCCTTCAGCTCTTTCTCCCCTAGCTCTCTCTCCCACTCAGCTCTCTCTTCCCTCCAGTTCTTTCTCACTCTCAGCTCTCTCAACCCCCTCAGCTCAGCTCTCTCCCCCTCAGCTCTCACTCCCATTCAGCTCATCTCTCTCCCCTAAGCTCATCTCTCTCTTCCTCAGCTCTCACTCTCTCCTAGCTCTCTCTCTCTCCCAGCTCTCTCTCCCTCAGCTCTCTCTCTCCCCCAGTCTCTCTCTCCCCCAGCTCTCTCTCTCCCCACAAGCTATCTCCCTCCCCAGCTATCTCTCTCTCCCTCAGCTCTCTCTCTCCCCCTCAGTGCTCTCTCTCTCCCCCTCAGCTCTCTCTCTCCCCCTCAGCTCTCTCTCTCCCCCTCAGCTCTGCTCTCTCCCCTAAACTCTCTCTCTCTCCCCCTCAGCTCTCTCTCTCCCCCTCAGCTCTGCTCTCTCTCCCCCTCAGTTCTGCTCTCTCCCCCTCAGCTCTGCTCTCTTTCCCCCTCTGCTCTGCTCTCTCCCCCTCTACTCTCTCTCTCTCTCCCCCTCAGCTAAGCTTCTCCCCCCCTCAGCTAAGCTCTCTCCCCCCCTCAGATTTCTCTCTCCCCCCTTAGTTTCCCTAACAGGTAAACATGCCACATTTCACTGATTGAAATCGAATTTGGATTACTGGGGCCTTTTCCTGCCTACGCTCCTCCTGTGGGGAGATTCCTTGGGTTTTGAGTTTTGTCTGTATATGTGTCAGAGTGTTCCTAGACATCCTGCTCCCAGCCACAGTTCCTTTGTCTGTCCACTGGGTGTGCTGCTGTTTTCTGTCTGCTCTGGGTTTCATCTGTCTGCCTCCTCTTGGTGCTCCTGTCCTCTATCTCTGCCAGTCCTTATAGTTTCCTGTTTTCTGTGCTTCCTTGCCTTTGCTTTGTGTTGTGTTCCCTGGACATTTCTGCCACAGACTGTTCCCTGTTCATGTACTTGTCCTTGTGAATAAAGGTCCTTGCTTGCAATTAGGTTTGTTCCTTGCCCTGTCCCTTTCATAGCCTCTGTCCCTGTTCCTGTGGATTCCGTGCTGCCAACCTCTGCCTGTGACCCCGGCCACAATTCTTGCCGCCTGCCCTGGACCCCTGCTTGTGACCCCAACCATGCTTACTGCCGCCTGCCCTGGACCCTTGTCTATGAACCTGATGCCTCTTCACCTGCCTCCGGCTGTTCCGGCAATGGAGGTCCTACGTGCACCAGAAGCCTTGACAGAAAGCAAAGGCCTTACCATGGATCTCGCCAGAATGGACTCAGACCTCACACAGCAAGTATCATCTTTACATTTTCTTGCTTTTGAACTGCAGCTGCAGTAGGCAGAGACACTACTTCATAGTATTGAGGCTGATATATAGGGCTCGCACTTACTAAATATTACCGTGACCCCTCAGCCAGTGGGCCACCTTACCATTCCTAAGAGACCCCAATCCTTTTCTGAAGTAGACCAAGCTGAAACTATTTTTCTGGAGTCTAAAGACAAATTTTACATGGACCCTACTTTAACTCAGGCTCCAGAAGCAATCCACTTATTACACGTGGTTACATCCCTGCAAAATCAACTATGGGGCATGCTTGTTTGAGTTAATATTGCTATGACTTTGCTGCAGGAGTTATGTACTCATCAGTCAGTCACACCCCTTCAGCCAGCAGTCTGCCTGCCTCTTCCTGAGAAACTTCATTCTCCTTCTGGGGGAGATCAAACTAAGGTTCCCTTCTTGGAGTCAATGAACATTTCTCCCACTGTTTTCCCTACGATGTGTGAGATCCTGATTGCTGATTATGATGCCCCTTCTTTACCTCCTATAGTGTTCCCTTCAATCAGTGATCCCCTTATTGTTGATATTGGGTTTCCTGCTTTGAAGACAGGTTCCTATTTTCCTGATTCCCCTACTGTACCTGATATTCCAATTTCTGATGTTCACACTCCCACTTCAGAGACAAACATATTTTTTCCTGACTCCTCTACAGAGTCTGATTTAACCCCTGCTGGTTGCAAGACTCCATTTTCAGAGGCAAGCTTGTTTTTTTCCTACTGTAATTCCTCTGCACTACACGGAATAACCACTGTGGATGTTTAGGTTTCTACTTCAGAGACAAGAATATTATTTCCTTTCTCCTCTTCAGAGACTGATTTAATCCCTGCTGATTGTAAGACTCCCTTTTCAGAGACAAATGTGCTATTCCATGATTCCAATGCACTACTTGGTATCACCACTGCTGACTTCCAGGTTGCCATTTCAAAAGAAAGTGTACTTTCCATTGTTTTTCCTGAACTATGTGAAATTTCCTTATTTTGTTTGTTGGAAGCGAGCAAGCCGCCCAACCCTACTCAGGGTGAACCTGTGTTAGTTATTGCTCAGATGAGCAGTGTTTTGTTTTGCATTTGCATTCATTGTCGCAGTCTTAGTGCCTGGGACTGAATAAACCAGGAAGAAGCCTGCTTTATGGAACAGTACACTACACCTCATCGTTTTTTCTTACCCTAAAAGACTGTTCTAGCAGACCCGGACAGACCTCGGAGCCCCCTGAGTAAGCCGTTTGTCACAATGGATACACAAAAAATATAGAAGTTTTGAACAATAAGCCTTTGTCCCCGCTGGCGCTGAGAGCGCTCATGCTTGGAGAGCTCTCCAAGCATGAACGCCGGGTGCCCTTTACATTTTCGCAAGCGCTCGTGGGAGGGGGGGACGCTGCAGGGGAAGCTGAGCGCACCAGAAAGTCTAAAAAAATTATTTACCTGAGCGCCGGTGAGCGTGTGTGCACACGCATACCCACGAGCAGGGACTTGCATATATATATATTCAAGTCACCTCGCCAAGCGCCGCCCGCTCAGCACTACCGGGGACGCAGCCTAGGGGTGAGCACGTTACCACTGATCTCTCAGGAGCTACTAAAGCAAAGAGAAAGAAAGAAAAAGAAAAGTGTTTCTTAACCCAAAGAGGAAGTGACAAACATGGTGATCCTGCGATATCTGGACAATGTGCGTCAGAAAGGTGCTGAGATGTGCTGCAGACCGGAGTGATGGATGGGGTCTGCATAGGAACAGCCGCAAAAGAAAAGGAGGAGCGTGAAGCTAATGCTGAGTTACCGAGGAGTATACGCCCAGCTCTACTTGAGTATGCTGCTTTGCAGAAAAAAAGTGTCTCTAATGTAGTGAGTTGGAGGAGGTGACAAATAGTCTGGAAAGGGCAAACTCTGCGATGACCGCCATGGAAGAAAAGCAAAGCAAGGATGACAAACTGGTTGCTAATCTGAAGCAGAAATATACGACTCAACAAGAGTTTTGCAATTGCCATAGAAAGTGTGCTGGACCACACGGCGAATGAGTGGACATGGCTGCAGCTGGAGCTGGACAAAGTCCTGGAGGAGCACTGGCGGGGTTGCCACCTCTCCGGGTTTCACCCGGAGACTTCGGGTTTGGCATCCCCTTCTCCGGGCTCCGGGTTTGTCCCTGAAATCTCCGGGTGGGCGGGTTGTTGCAGACAGGGCAGCACAGTAAGTGACTTCTCATTGCCACATCATAGATCACTCAAGTCACAAATCCTTTGCATTTCTCACAGGATTACATGCAGAACTCATTTCCTCCCTTCACTGCCTACTACATCCGGGTCACAGCCCTATGCTCTACTGCACATGCTCACACGTAGGGGATCATGGGAGTTGTAGTTTATATTAGACAAGTTCGATTGACACATAAGCAACACAGTAACATTCATAGAAACCCTGCTAGAGAACAGACACCACCCCCATGTATCTTACCTCCTCTCCCTTCTCCCCTCTTCTCTCCCCCCTCTCTCTCTCTTGTGCCCCCACTCTCTCTCTCTTGGGCTCTCTCTCTTCTCCCCCCCCTCTCTCTCTCTTCTCCCCCCTCTCTCTCTCTCTCTTCTCCCCCCCTCTCTCTCTCTTCTCCCCCCTCTCTCTCTCTCTCTTCTCCCCCCTCTCTCTCTCTTCTCCCCCCTCTCTCTCTCTTCTCCCCCCTCTCTCTCTCTTCTCCCCCCTCTCTCTCTCTCTTCTCCCCCCCTCTCTCTCTCTCTTCTCCCCCCCTCTCTCTCTCTCTCCTCCCCCCCTCTCTCTCTCTTCTCCCCCCTCTCTCTCTCTTCTACCCCCTCTCTCTCTCTTCTCCCCCCTCTCTCTCTCTCTTCTCCCCCCCTCTCTCTCTCTTCTCCCCCCCTCTCTCTCTCTCCTCCCCCCTCTCTCACTTCTTCTCCCCCCTCTCTCTCTTTACAGTAAAGCTGCTTCAGTTCCTCCCTTTTGATAGCAATGAGGTAACCTTGTCTTTGTTAAATTAACTCAAGTAAAGTAAACTGAGATAAACCATTGAAATAAATTAATATTGATCAGCAACGACTCTGTCTGCAACAATTGTCATCAGTGTTAGCTATAAATAATAGAAATGATGTAAGGTATAATTCCATATACCATTAACGCAGCAACAGCAGTCTCCCGCCATCTCCCCCTGTAACTACTGTCAATATGGCTGCGCGGCGTCAAATGGCGCTGCATTGCCATGCCAACGGGAACGTCACGTGACGTAACAGCATCACGTGATGCTCGTTGCCATGACAATGAGACGCCACATGTCACGACGTCATGCGGTGCCACATTGTCATGGCAACTTGCCGCCACGCGACGTTGCATAGCATCCCGTTGTCATGGCAACACAGTGTCATTAAAAAAAAAAAAATCTCCAGGTTGACCGTCAGTCGAAGGTGGCAACCCTGAGCACTGGCAGCTGCAGGTCAGAAATAAAGAAAAGGAAACAGATGTAATCCTTGCTCTGAATCAGCTGGGAGATGTGGAATCGCGACAACTCCAAAGAGGCTAAACTGGCAACTGCATTGAGTGGGAAAATAAATGCAGAAGGAAAGTTTCAAGAGCTGAAAACTAAAATAGCTGGTCTAAAATGCTCTTTAAGTGATGACATGAAACTGCACAATGTATGTCCTCATCGCCTTGGTTTCCAATTCGGAAAAAGGATATGTACATCCAGGAGGAGGAGTCATCTCAGGAAGGAGATCGATCGCACAATCAAATGGTCGATGCACAGGCAATTCTTCAGCCTGACCCTTGTCGAAGACCCGCCTCTGGTCAGAGTAACAGGCAGGGAGACCGGGTAAGTCCTCCAGTGCAGGCAGTAGAAGAGAACCCACTGGACAACAGGGTGAAAGACATTTGCCATTGCAGGCACAGACCCAAGTTCTTATCTGTCTCGAAATCTAGTCAATCTGGGGATTGTGGGTACGTAGCCAGGGAAGCCCCAGAACAACATCGATGGCTGGGGAATTGCTGACATCCATCTGGAAGAGTTTGTGGTGCAAAACGCCAACCATATCCCTGATTTGAACCGTCTCATGTGATATGACCCCAGATCCCAATGGTCTGCCATCAATGGAAGAGATACCTAGGGATACGTACTTCCTCCGGAGAGGAATCTTGATCTGTTGAGCGAAGGCCTTCTCCACAAATATACCAGCGGCTCCGGAGTCCACGAAGGCCTTAGTTATCATGGAATTGTTTTACCAGGATAGGCAGATGGGGACCATCAAGCGACAAGGAGATGGGGAGGAGGTGCACATACCTAGAGGAAATTCCACTACTTGCTCTGGCGCGGGGATTTCCCGACTTCTTAGTACAGGTTTGTAGCGTGTGACCCTTCTCGCCGCAGTAGAGGCACAACACAAAGGATCGTCAGTGCTGCTTCTCTCGTTCTGTCAAATGCAAATTGCCCAATTACATGGGTTCCATTGGTTCTCCTGGCGTTTCATTGGAAGGAGCCTGAATAGGTGGAGTCAGCTGAAGAGAACGGAATCTGTGAGAAAGATCCTGCTCCTGAAGTCTCTCCCTCATCTCAAGGTCCAGGGACATGCAAAGGGTGATCAGTTATTCCAGATCTGCGGGTAGGTCCCTGTACGTAAATTCGTCCTTCAGCCTTTCTTCATTGCCCTGACGGAAAGCAGCCTTCAAAGCCTCCTCGTTCCAATTGGTTTCTGCTGCCAGGGTCCTAAACTTGATAGCATATTGTCCCATAGCGCAAGACCCTTGTTTAAACTGTAGTATTGCAAATTCAGCGGAAGCCACATAACCGGGTGTATCAAAGATTGTCTGGAAGGTTTGGATGAAAGCGATGGTATCGTCCAACAAGGGGGGAAACCTTTTCATAAAGAGGTAATGCCCAAGCTAATGCTTCACCCGTGAGGAGCGAGAAGATATATGTCACTCGAGAGTGGTGGGTAGAGATGGATGACATTGTGTCTAACTGCACCTGGCACTGGTTCAAGAATCCTCTGAAAGCTGAGGGAAGCCCTCCATAGTGGACAGGTGTCAGGATCTGGGGCTCCCTTAGGACCACAGATACTGGTGCAGCGTCACATGCTAAAGGCGCTGGCATAGATGTGGTCACGATGGGGGTACTGAGGTGGCTGCTCAGGGTCTGCAGCTTAGCGGAGATTGAATCCAGTTTCTGATCCAGCGTAGCTAGATAAGTGGCATGGGTTCCCAGAAGCTGGCCCTGATGGGAAACGGTGTTCGCTACCTCTGCGGGGTCCATTGCGTAGCTCGTGCAACATGTAGCATTGCTGACTGCAAGACAGGGCAGAGGTAGGGAGTAATACACCGACATAGGCCTGGGATGCAGGGATAGTTAGGTACGGTTCATGGGTCGAGGCAGGTGCAGGCGGCAGGCAAAGGGTAGTCAGGCTCGGTTCCGAGGTTGAGGAAGGCGGCAAGCAAAGGGTAGTCAGGTCCGGTTCTGAGGTTGAGGCAGGGGGCAGGCCAAACAAAAGCAAGGCAGAGCTCAGACAGTACAAAGTAACAAGTGCTTTGCACAAGCAAAGTCCAGGGGCAACTGCCTGAGATTTAAAGGCTAGAGAGAGGCTTTCTTCCTGTCAGGGGAGTAAGGGCAGGATTTGCCAGAAAGCAAGATGTATTTGGTAGCTTCGAACAAGATGACATCACTTCTGGTCAGCAGTCATCCAGGATGTTTCAGACAGATCCCTTATAGTATCTTTGCAAAAAAATATAGGTTTTAGCTACATTGTGAATGTGAGAGGAGAATGGAAGGGAGGAGTCAAATGTGACACCTAGGACGTGTGTTTCAGATACTGGGTGTATGATAGTACTGCCAACAGTAATGTAGAAGGGGGAAGTAGGGCCAGGCTAGGAATTAAGTATGATGAGCTTTGTCTTTGACATGTGAAGTTTGAGTGGGTGTAGGGCCATCCAGGATGATATAGCAGAGAGAAATTTAGAGACTTGGGTCTGTACAGCAGGTGTAAGGTCAGGGGTTTAAATGTAAATTTGTGTATTGCAACAAGTGGATTGAAATTTTTGCAACCCAATTAGTAACAGTCAACTAAGAATTCTTTAAAAAAAAGTATGTGGCAATAGTGTAGTCCAATTGAGTAATAATTTATCTTATTGTGAAGATATAGCCAAACTACCCCTTGCTAATATATGAACCTGACCAAGAAAACACTGGTTGCTATGAGCAAAGGGAAGACCCTACAGGAGTTAAGTAAACAGTTGGTAGGGAATAGCGCGAGGTGCAGAGAGCTTTCTCCCTCCATGTCTGTCTGGTGAACCTGCCTGGTAAATACTGATTTCTATAAGCAGAAACGGAATCCCACGTCAGTATGCTGAACAATTATGAGGAGACAGCACAAGGTGTCAGGAGCACCACTGAAAACTTGCTGATGACATCACAGGGGAGAGCATATAATATTATAGTGATTAAGTAATTATAATAATGAATTAAGTACTTTATAATTAATTAAGTAATTAATTTAATGGTAAATTGAACATTTTCAGGTAATTTATAAGACTTCTAGGGGAGACAGCAATTGATAAACACAACGCAGTGATATTTTAGAAACTCAAAAATCTTGCAATTGTCCTGCAAATAACTTGCAAAGAGCTTTTCATCGATGTATAACATGACTGGGTTTTAGAAAGGTTATAAGAAATAGCTGAACGATTGGACACTTGTGAATTATAATATAAATGACAAGTGACAATAGGGTAAAGGAGGTTTTGGTGATGCAGTAGACACTGTGATGCCCACACCACGTTGTAGCATCTTTTAGTCCCATATTAAGGCAGGAAACATAGTATTTCTCTATGTGGGGTTTATTTACTGGGATAAATAATATACTAACAGGCCCACCGTCCCTCTAAGTCAAAACAAAATCATAAAACAAACTCCTACTGCTGCGACACACTTTATTCGAGCAAATACCCAGTATGTACCTGGCAGATACCTGGAATGCGCCGCTCCTCACCTCTGACAAGCCCCGTTGCATTTGCCTTCCCAGCCTGGGTTCATGCCTGGCTGATGGGCGGCTGATCTGTTAAATGATAATGATTAGGATTTAATAGGCTGCAATGCTTCGCGTGTCTACCAGATGGCATAAATTCATGAATTGTAATGCAGTATATATATATATACTGTGCAGTATTGCAGCCAGCGGGAATAAAATGCTTCAATCCCTGCCTGGAAAATAACGCGATGCACTCGGGCAGAAAACAGTCACAAACCTCAATACACCCGAGTATACCCGAATTCGTGGGACTAGCCGAGCTCGAATAAAGTGTGTCGCCAGTGTACTTCTTTTAGTAGACTAACTACACCTTCAGCTTCAACCCTGACTACATAGATGGACAGCTAAAATGGTTACCACCCCAAACATGAACTATTATAGCTGAGCACATATGAAATCTCTGAAAACAGCAATAAACGGTTTCATTTATCTGTTACTCCTTTGGAGCAGACATCCCTGCTTCAGCACAGTCTCTCGTCCTTCCTTCTTCTTCCTGGGATTAACATCTCAGGCAGTACCAGCAAGCTCCGCGACCACCGTCCAGTGAGCCTGGGGGGTTGTGCCCACTTCACATAGCTGGGATAACTCTTCTCTGTCCCCTTCTCTGGGACAGCAGTCTTTCTTAGAAGCAGCTCTCTGTGTCTGCCTTAAAACACAATCTTATTCAGCCTGCTCAATTAGGCAGCAGCTGCTGCTGGCTTCTCTAGGGAGATTAACTCTCTGTGCGTTGGAAAGTCCCATAGCTTCTCTATTCCAGCACCTAGAGGACCGTGATGGTATCACAACACGTAAATGCACTCATAAATTTCATTTAATTTCTGTAGCTTTTAAAGTACATACTCTTTGACACTTTTACACATCATACTACTCTTGTGCCTAAGAAATATGAATAAATATTCACACACTGTAAGACACGTGGCTTTACTCCAGACTGTTACTGTCCCTATTGTCCACTGGATGACTTGTATCCAATTTCACCTGCCCTGATAGTTTTGTGCTTTTTTTTTTTTACATCTAGACATCTTCACACACAATTAAAACTGTGAAGGGTATTCAATACATTTTTATCTAAAGTATGGGAACATTTTTGTTTATTGATTTGTCAAAATAGGCATTCTTATTTGTATTTGTTTAATGTGTACAAAAACATGAACTAATCAGAGACCGAATGTTATCTTATGCTTCCATCGCAACAAATCATGGGTGTACTGTATAACCAACTACAGTTCTAGATGTTAGATAATCTAATAGAAAGAAGCCTGGGAACTTTATATTTCTCATGTTAGCAAAAGCTTACTACGCAAGTTCCATAAATCTAGAACTTACTGTCACATTCAAATAGTTAACCATTTCACAATGCATTGCTGGCCCATTCTAGCAGCAATATAAATAACATTAGTTCCATTATAATAGATCTTTATCACAAAGCTTATAAGAGGAAGAAAAAAAACATGCAGTACTTTGATATAAGGATATAACTGCTTACTCCAATGCAATTTTGTTGCTATAGAAAACATAAATTGTTCAAGGGAAAGTCTTCAAGTTAAGAAGCACATAAGCGTATTAAAATATAGGTATTTTCAAGACTGTCATTTTATGTACAAAAATTAGCCATGAAATCATGGGAATGCCCTCCGAAAATAGAAAACTAGAATTGAGAATACAGATTACAGTACCTTAAGGATAAGGTAATACTCAGGCAAACTATTGGTACTTTAGCAAACTCTTGTTCTTTTTTCTGTATTTAGAAACATTGCTGCTATTTTTTTTAACATGTCCTGGCTTGCAGGTTGTGATATACTTTAATGGGCCAACATAATAGCTCTTTACAGATATAGATGGACACATACTTTTGAGAACTGTCAAGTGTCTCCTTCAGATGTTATTTACAGTTGTTATTTGAAGTTATCATAAAAATAGGTTTTAGGATCAGATGCACTCACACCATTCTGTAGATATTGTAGTCTTTGATAGTAGTGCAGGAAATGGAGCTACTGTAGAAGCACCCCGTCGTCTGCTTCATGTAACGTACAGTGGAATAGATACTCTGCAGCACATATGAAAATTACTCCAAATTACTGAATTCAATAGTACATATTTTTTAATTTGCAAAACTTTCTGGAAAGCACAACTAGCTTTATCAAGGGACACTTTGGGCACCTGATGAATGGTGTTTCACCATCTGAAACATTCTGCTATGTGCTTCCTGTCTTGGTTTTCTGCAAAATAAATAATATCTACTATTGAATCAATTAATTTGGAGTCATTTTCATATGTGCGGCAGAGCATCTTTTCCATTGTTATTTGAAGTTCTAAATTATTTTAAGAGACTCTCGGGGATCTCAAATGCTGCAACCTGCAAAACAACTCATGTCTAAAATGCCAAACTACAGTTTAGAAGATGGTAAACTAGTGCAAAATGGAGTAAACCCAACATTTATGAAAAAAAATACCGTTTTTTTTTTATCATTCTGATATTGTTTTTTGCACCAATGTTTCCCAGTTTTGGAGCTAGGAGACTTTGATAAACAATGGTTGGTGGAAATGTACAAAACATTCACTGAACTTTGCAAAACTAGTTATCTGTGAACTTCTGCAGCTTGTGGAAATATCACTAGCATCAACGTTACATTTTTTTAATCAAACTTTAGCAAATAATTAAGGACCGTAACCTGTGGTAGGAAAGTGCCTCCTTCAGAAAATGTGCTTGATATTCTTTACTGTGCATGCCATAAATAGGACACAAATACACAACTAGCATATTGCAGTTGGTAGGGATATCGCTAGATGGGAATCTACTTGCCTAAGGTAAGCTGTCTGCAAGCTACTGCAACCAGTGTAAGCTAGTGCTTGTTGTACAGTAGTTTTCATGCTGAACAAAGCATCAATTAATGTGACTGACTATATAGCAATTGTAATCAAATCAATAAGTTATTAATACCATCAAGTTAAAGGGTAAATAAGTGCACTCTATGTAGCTGGACAGGAGCACAAGTGATGATGACTCTGTTTGATAACTTACCACCTCCTGAGTAAGTTCAACAAATATAAGTGTGTAAGGAAACTGGAGCAGGTCAGTAGGGCACTACCCACACCACCTTTGTGACACCACCTGTTCCACCTGCTATTATGCCTACTGATGTAGCAAGACTTGCACTTCCCATTACCACCAGAAGGTGCAAGATTACAACCACATGAACATTTTGTTGTCCGCGCCTCATCCGTGGGTCAGCCAAGGCACATCAGTGGCTCGGCTATGTTCAGCCAGAATAATTCTAATTAGGTTACTGCAGTTCAGTGTCTGTGGACGGCACGTGGTGCACTGAATATCTTTGCCTATGATACTAGCAGCCATAAGGGGGCTGCTGGGGAAACGCAGATTGCAAATAAATGCTGGGAATTTATACCGTAGATAGTCTTTTGCGGCATCGAGTAAAGGAAGTCTTGCTAAATCTGTACTGTACTTAAACCTGATGCTTTTAGGATCAGTATTGTTCATTTACTGCATACGGCAGATGGCGCATTGCACACATTACATTATTTGTTCCTTGCATGCCAGGAACAATGTGTTTCAATACAAGATGCAATGCAATCTAGAAATGTCTTGCTGTAAACACTGCCTTTCTTTGTTTAATGATCTTGTACTTTTCATCAGAAGTACTGTAAAAGGTTCAAACTACTGTAGACTCAAAACACTACGTATTAAGCAAATATGTCTCAATCCATTTATACATGACATGGAATATGGCACTTACTATATGCGACACACAACCAGCCTGCACTTATGCTTATATGATTTATTCTGCCAATCAAGACAGAAAAGATGTCAATTGCGGTCTAATAACATTTTAAACTTTTTTTCCTTCTAACTTTTGTTACTTGCACATTGTATTCAAATATATATATATATATATATATATATATATATATATATATATATATATATATATATATATATAAAATTTATTTTTATTTATTTATTTTAAATTGGACTTCCTTCATTGGGACTGGTTTATTTAAGTTTTATGTTTTGTTTGTCTTGTTAGTTGTTCATTACTTCATCTCACATTTATAGAGTGGATTATTATCTTTCTGCCAAGATTTTTCATTAATTTATATTTTTTATGATTATGTTTGAACAAGTGTGATTAATATATATTCCTATGTTTGATATCATAATATTAATTTAATTTGATTTTTAATGATACATTATTGATTAATTACATCCCGACAAACAAAATATTTTTGGTGCTACTTTTCTGTTTTCCTGTAATGAGATACATATATATATATATATTATAAAATCACATTTTAAGTTATGGTGGGTGAAAAAGGCAACAAGAAACCTCCACCGTATACAGTAGCATACAGCAAATAAAAATAGCTTGTGAGCACATTCACATGTCTAAGATAGGTCTGCAACCCTTCATTTTAGCATTATCACCTAGCACACAGTGCTTCCACTGCAGCGATTATGGGAAATAACATGCAAATGGTTCTGTCTCCTGTTTTTTATTAGAGACTTCATTGGTTGCTTGGAGTTTAGGAGTTTATCCCCTTTTTTGTGTATATATATATATACACAGCCTGTAAATATTACTGTATGTTCATTTGCATGTCTTAGACAGGTCTGCAACCCTGTCTTTCCCCATTATCGTCCAGCTTATAAACCTGCTTAGCCATTAAGACCAACCTCACACTGATTATACCCATCAAGGTTGAAACATGTCTGTGAGTGGGTTTAAAAGCTGTGTTTAAAACAGCATGCATTGGCTTAAGGATTTGCTTGTGTAATACGAGCTTGAGACAAACGGTGGCGCTGAGTGCTCATTTGCATGTCATTTCCCTGAATCCCTTGCTGCAGTGGAAGCGCTGTATGCTGGGCAATTATGGGGAAAGACAGGGTTGCAGACCTGTCTAAGACATGCAAATGAACATACAGTAATATTTACAGTGTATATATATATATATATTAGTAGCCAAGGTCAGGGTTGTAGAGATCAGGATGGTCGTACATAAGCCAGGTCAGAGTTGGAGAGATGCGGAGTCCAGTGAATGAAGCAGGGTCAGGCAGTAGAGAGATCAGGAACAAGGCAGGCAGGGTACAAGGCAGGGAACAGCAGGATCAAGGCTGGAATGCAGCAAGGCACGGTGTCACACACTAGGTTATGCTCAGCAATGAGTGTCTGGGCTGAGCAGGTATTTAAGGAGCCTCCCTCCAATGGGAAGTGGGGTGGGATGATATGGAACGCACAGATAGGCTGCTAGGTAACGCAGGTGCGCCCTATTGTGCAGCCCGATTAGGTCTAGGGTGGAGCTTCGTCCCATGCGCGTCACTGACGTCAGGAGGTGTCGATCCGATCACGCGCCACTCGCGCACCGCGCATGCCCGTCATTCGAACGGAGCCTGGAGGTGGGTCAAGGGGGAAACTTGTCTTGCTCGCGTCACTGATGTCATGGGGTGACGACTCGATCACGCGCCACTCGCACACGGCGCATGTCCATCTTCGGAGCGGGGGTGGAGGCTGGGGGCGGCTCTGGAGAGGCAGGTAGATCGCGCATCGTCCGGGCGCGTAGTGGAGCCGCCTTGGGACCGCAACTCTTGAGTGCCAGATGTTGAAGGCTGAGGAGGTAAGTTCCGGCCATCAGGATGGCGAAACTTCACACATTGGCAGTGGTGATAATGGCTCTTCTGCATCTTGGAGAAGGTGAGGTGAAGGAACGTGGATGTACCATGGTGATAGGCCTCAGATTGGCATTCATGGTATTCCAGCCTCCTCCCCTAGCTCAAAGGTATGTGATAATCCGCCCAGAGGATCCATCTCCCTGGGTGTGGGAATTCTTTACATTTCCACATCATGGTTCAGTGTCTAACTCTGTAGTGGTAAACTGTGTAATTAGTGTTGAAGCCGTGCATGATGATGATGATGTTTGGAACAATAATGCAAGAAAAAGCCCGGGCGCTACCCTAAAGGATAAATTTGTGGGGTGATAAAATTCTTAAGATAGAACAAAACAACCTTAAAAAGTGGATAAGGGTCCCCTCTTTTCCACAGTGTACCCCCTTGATACCATGCTCTTTCCCATATTCATCTCCAGACCAGGAGCTCTGTGTGTGGGGGGAGGTCTGTGCAGGTTCTGTAGGAGATTTTCCTGTGGTACTGCAACGCCACAAGGTTCTGTTCTTCCCCGTTTCTCGCAGAATTAACAAACAGAAAAGGCTCCTGTGTGCTTCCTGCATCACTTTATTTCTTCATCTTCTCTTTCCCGGCGGTCTCCACTTCCGGGAAAGAGAAGATGAAGAAATAAAGTGGTGCAGGAAGCACACAGGAGCCTTTTCTGTTTGTTAATTCTGCGAGAAACGGGGAAGAACAGAACCTTGTGGCGTTGCAGTAACACAGGAAAATCTCCTACAGAACTTGCACAGACCTCCCCCCACACACAGAGCTCCTGGTCTGGAGATGAATATGGGAAAGAGCATGGTATCAAGGGGGTACACTGTGGAAAAGTAACGCGCCAGCACAAGGACAACACCACGAGTTATTCCTGCAGAGAAGACTAGAGAAGCCTTACTTTGGACCAGAGGAGAAGAAACGACCGTGCGGAGAGAACATAGAAGAGAGAGAAGCAAAAGTAAAGATACCTTGATGTGAAAGCATTTACACAAGGCCGTGTAAGTGTTCATGATATTTTACACTTTATGACACATCACAGTCACCAACCATCATAGTGTTTGAAACGTCTGTATAGTCCCTCAACCTGTGCTCCCCCTCTTTTTCTTGTTGATGATGTTTGATTATGTTTAAATAATGAATATGTAGGCATTCACTGCAGTTTTTCTTTACTTGTTGATGCATTTTCACAATCTTTTACAATGATCATAGTATCATCACTTACATCTGAAGAAATATCTCATTCATCGCCACCACCACTTTTCAAATCAATTTCAAATTCAGATGCCTATTCTATATGCCTTCATAACCTACTTATCGAGGCCTTTTTGCCCAAAATGCCTACTGCTATTCTGTAAGCCTCGATAAGTAGGTGATAAACGCATAAATCGCCCATTTTTTCATCCGTCCAAAATATATCGCCGGGTGAGCGGCGATAAGCCATTTATCGGCAGGTTCTGAAACTCATGCAATTCTAGGAGCCTTGATTAGGTTATCGAGGCTAATTGCGACTCTAGAATGGCGAGTTTCTCCCAAAATCCTCACGCCAGGAAAAGTTGGCATGAGCCTGGGAAGAACCTGCAGAGATGGCAGCAAGAGAGGGCTTAGAAAAAAAATGATTTTTTTCTGCATCGGATTGATGCTGGGAGTCTCCGGAACTGATACCCAGTAATATCATCACCAGACACCCCCGGCATGAATCCTATGCAATAAAAATGCATTTACAGGCAACTTCATTACCTTAGTGGCTGACCGCTAAGATAATGAAGGGGTTAACTACCAGTGTCATATTTATTGTGGGTAGCAAGAGTGAAATTGTATTTTTTCAGGTTTTTTCATTGTATTTATTTATTTTAATGTTTGTGATTGCCCATTGACTGATAATATATTAATCTGTGAGGGTACAGATAAATAAAAAATTTTGGCAAATGCTTGTTTTCTATTGATTGTTATTTTTTCGATTTCTGTTTATTGTTTGGATTAAATTGTTTTGAATTTTGATGGTTTGTTTTTAGTACATTTTAGGATTGGTTCACGTTTTAAATTAATTATTTGTTTTGTTGGCTAGGGGTTTTATTTCTTTAATCGATTTGGTTGGATAGGTGTTTATTTATTTGTATTCTTATGTTTTGGAATAACATAATTTTAATTATTTTGCTGTTTTACTGATAATTATCCATATGTGGATAATAGTAATTTTGCCCATTACTGTATGTGTTGTGGGGTTTGTTTGGGGTAGATGAAGTGGGTAGTAGGGTTGTTGTGTTTATTTTTGTTTCTTGGGGGTAGAGGGATTGGATTAAGGGGGTAGTAGCCACAAGGACAGATGTATAGGCCTTCCGTGGTGCAGCAGGACTGGTTATCCCCTTCATTACCATAGCGGTTCCCACCACTATGGTAGTGAAGGGGTTAAATCCCCCGGCAACCTTCCAGGCAGGCCTAAGCACCCACCCTGTGACTAGTTTCCCCTACATCCACCCCAAGAAACAGGCTATTGGAGTTTAACCCGTTCATTGCCTTAGTGGCTAGCCGATCAGTTCATAAAGCGTTTTTAATATACATTTTAATACTAGTGTAGATGAGCAGGGGTCTCCCGAGCAGATCCGCATTGATTTGAGGTCCGGGGACCCCCTGCTTCCCAAGATACAGCCCCCATTATGGGGTGCCGGTATCTCCTATGTATTTTATTCCTACGGTCATGTGACATGAGACATTTAAATGCATATGAGATACCGGAACCACAGAATATGGGCATGGATTGCAACAAAGCCAATGAATGGGCAACCCAAAAAAAAAACCATAACAAAAAGTACAATGCATTACAATTAAATAAAAACAAGCATTTACCAAAAAATGCACTGCTTGTCACTGTGCTTATTTATACCCTGAAAAGGGCATAGATAAACACATTGCCTGTCAATGGACAACCTAAGAAAAGTACACAATTAAATAAAATACAATCAATGTGTTTCTTGCCTTTGCCAGGATGTACATTCACCCTGCCTCATCCAACTACAGCACCAACCCTTGAACCGCGAGACAATGATCCTCAATAGAATGATGTGCAGAAGTCCATGATCTTCTGTTGATTGTAGAGGAGGCCAAGGTGAGTAGTCTTGTTTCCTTTCTTTTCTTCTTTCTTCTCTCCTTTGTAATCCAATTGGTCTTGTAGATGTTGATCCAATGGCTTCTTGGCTCAAATGATGTCACGCTTGTGCTCGCCACAAACCTGGGTCGGACCGCGTGGCTGAGGTGGGGTTGTAAAAGCACCGACCTTAGACAGCGCAGGCTGATCTGGATTGCGCAGTTCGTAGTCGTACGTAGCAGGATCAGGATAGGAGAAGACAGCATCGTTGGTGGACACGCCAGGGTCAGGACTGGAAACATCAGGGTAAACGTTGTTCAAGCAGGAGTTCGGCAACAGGTAGTCAGGAGAGCCCCGCTTCAGCTTAGGAGCGCGGGAGTGGCTTCTGCGCGTGCGGCGACCATGGTCCATGGTACTGGTCTCAGGAGGTGGTAGACAGACCAGAGTAGCACACCGCCTAGCTGCACTGGTAAATCAGTGCTTCAGCGCAAGAGTCCTGAGTGGGCTGGGAAATCCTCCGTTTCAGCGCAGAAACCAGGACACCGCCTCTGCAATAGGGAAAGAGCAGCAGGCCCCAGGAACCAGGAAGCTGAAGAAACATAGGGGAAACCTCCGCTTCAGCACAGGCGACAGGAACAGACCGCTGCGTGAATATAGCAGCCGGTCACAGGAAACAAGGAGCTGAAGTAACAAGGAGAGTACTCAGCTTCAGCACAGGAAACAGGAACTGACCGCTGCATGAGACTAGCAGCCGGTCACAGGAACCAGGGAGCTGAAGACAACAAGGAGAGTACTCCGCTTCAGCACAGGAACAGACCGCTGCGTGACACTAGCAGCCGGTCTCAGGAACCAAGGAGACAGACAAGGCAAGGCTTATGGCAGAACACTGTGACATCCAGGAAGAACTATGCTCGGCAGGGAGCATTGTGGGAAAGCAGTACTTAAAGGTCAGAGAACCAATGGCAGAAGGGGCGTGTGGCAGTATTGCTTTGGTGAGTGAATCCAGGCTGCAGTAAATATCAGGGGAAGTGTTCCAGGACTGCACCTGTCTGCAAGGTAAGGCAAACAGTAAACCGAGGAGCGGATTCCTTACAAATGAGACGTGACAGACCTTATTTAAGACCTGTGATGTCACATTTGATTTGGCAAATGGTACACCCCCCAATCCGATTGGATAATGTACCATGTGATGGCTTCCATTTTTTTTCATGTGACAATCTTAAATGGAGGGAAGCCAGCCAATCAGAACGATATGCTTCCCTCCCTTTAAGATGATGTCACTTCAGAAAAAAAAGTAAGCCATCACATAGTATACCCACAAATTGGATTTGTAGATATACCATGAGATGGCTTTCCTCATCAAGAAGGGAGGGAAGATAGCCAATCAGGTAGCATGCATCCCTCTCTTTTTTATGACGTCACAGCACTCGAAAAAATGAAAGGCATCACATGGTAGGCATAAACACCACAGGCCAATTACCACCTTCACCCACCTCGTCTACTCCCCCTAAACTGGGCACTGGTATTTAACCCCTACATTACCTTAGCGGTTAGCCGCTAAGGTAATTAAGCTGCATGTAAATGTTTTTTTTATTACTAAGGATGGAAGCAGGGGGTCTCCGGAGCGGGTAATAATGCGTGTCAGACTCCCGGCTTCAATCCGTAGTAAAAATATTTTTTTTCTTCAGCGTCACATCGCAGAACCTGTGAGTTGCTTGCGAATTTCAGCCATGATGTGAATCTCGGAGCTACTAGAATAGCTCGATTTGCCAAAAATGGCAAGTTTGAGCATTTTTTTACCTCCCGCACAGTTTGTCTGTGTGGGAGCACGACCAATCGGGAAGAAGTATTTCTCGAGCGAGTTTGGTGGCATGTTATCGAAGCTTTCTAAATAGCTAACCTTTGCAAACTCTGTCGAAGTGCACCAAATTCTCAATAAATCACTTATCGAAGCTACTGAAAAGGCCCCATAGAGTGTGAGATATGAGAGAGACTAGTGAGAGATAGAGCAAAGGGTAGGGAATAATACTCTAAGTTCCTTCGCACAGTGTTCCTCCTAACTTCTTGGGTTTGCTGCTTGTGTTTCTGGTGGAACTGGCACTCTGGCATTGGCTGATCTGGTACATTGGCTGCAAAAAGTAAATAAATATGTTTAACGGTCCTTGAGCTGTATTAATAAGATTCTGATAAAATATAGTAGACAGTAGACACATACAGTACAGTAGAGCCCAGTCCAGGGAGTGGACACAGACAAGTCAGTCCAGTCACAGTAAATGCTAGTAGTTTTATTAAGTAATTATTATTATATATTAATATATTTGAGTCAACAGCACTGTTTTGACATTTGCATTCATGTGTAAATGTCTCGGTTGTAGAAAAAAAAGTAAATTTTTGAGACTGAGATGCGGATATCAGCGGCTGTGAAGAAACACCACATTTACAGTGGATATGAACATAGGCAAAAGATTCACCCATCTCCAGTGTTAATACAATGTGGGTAAAATGTAAATGTACGTAAGTGCTGCTTTGTTCACCTTCTGTACTGTACTTGTCATGTCATACATTCGTTACATTGCAGACACGGATTCTGGGTAGAGACATACAAATTAGCACAGCAGGTGTTTCACTTTCAGCTTCCTATCTACTTTATGACGTTGATTCCCTGTAGCTTTTGACTGATATATTAAACAGTTTATATGACTAAGCCTGGGATAAAAGATACCGAATCATTGGACCCGCTCAAAGACAATTGTTTTGTCCATTTGTACTCATCAGTTTTAGATTAGTCAGTGATTCTGCATTGTGAAGCTAGAAGGAATTGCAATCCTGATGCAATCAAGGTATGGTGGGTAGAAAAGTGACAAAAAACCTCCATCATAAAGTACTGATCCAGACTTGGATAAAGGTAGAAATTGGTGAGCTGTCAAGAGTGTGTTTCACATGGTACTGTCTTATTAACAACCGTGGTAGATGTTACTGTACTATAAAACTATAACTATAAATATAGTTTCATATTCTAAGTAAAATAAAATAGTTGCATAATTCTATTGAATTCTATTGCAGCTTCTATGGTTTTCACAACAGATTTGTGTTTCCTGGACTGAACTGTGCACAGGAGCTAAATGATCAACTGACAAGTAGTCTCAAAAGAAAAGCATATCATAGGCTTTAAAAAATATTCTTTGATTTATTGTTTGATTTCATCAAGTAAGAACATTTGTTCATTTCTAATGGAAGCCTGGAATTATCTGTAAAGCTGTCCTTTTCATGTGTTGAAGTGACTACTTTACTCCATCATAGTCCCACTTCACTTTAATACCAGAAAGTGAAACAAGAATCAATCACATAGAAATATTCTCACATAAAGCAGAATGAAAGATGCACTGTATTTATAGAAGTAATAAATATATTGCTTATAGATATAGAAAGAAAATATGTATACATTTATTAATATGTGTTCAAGTGTAGATGATATTGTATACATTTATTAATATGTGTTCAAGTGTAGATGATATTGTAGCACAATAATAAGACAGTTTAAAAGATCAGTATTTCACAAGAAATATGAAGTTGGATCCTTATAATTCATGTCTGTGATGTCACTACTAAAAGTGTTACAGGACTCATACAATGCACTTTTTTTTTTATTTAAACTGTCAAGAGGATCATATAGTCAAAATGTCACTTTCATAGTTTATAATGTCAGAGTTCCTATTGTAAAATTATTCTCTGGTATTTTACTGCAATTCATCTATTATTCCATACATTTATCATGAGAGTATCAAGCCTTCAGAGAAAATACATTTTTCATCAGTTTAATTTAGGAATACAATGCCAATAGTTTGGCAGACTTCATGCATCACTGTCAAAGAGATGTCCTGTTTCAATATATGGCCCAGCCAGTCCCATTTTCTTCTTTATTACGCAGAGGATGAAATACGTACCTAAAATGCTCAATGTTTGAATATAAGCTATATTGACGTACCTTTAAAACATGTTTGGGGGTTATTTGATACGCCAGTTATGGTGATAAAACAACACTTTGGAACACTAATTGTTCAATAAATCTGTATTCTAAGCTGTAATAATGCCTAGGAAATATATACGAAGCAGAAATACGAATGTTTTTATGTCACTTTAACCAAATGGTTCTCTTGGAGCTGATGTACTTCCCTAGACCTCAAGGGACCCCAAGATCTTTGTAGTTGGGGCTGCATGCTCAACTCTCAAGGACATTGCGACTTTCTATTGGTCGCCAATGTGAGGCTAACCATGGATAGCCATTTTGTCTCCACCATGCAAGTATGGCCAGGTTTCCCCTCTGGAGTTCCCCCTCGGCCCCCTTTGCTTCCCCGCTCACCTCCACTGCAGCAGGGGGAACTGTAAGATATGCGGTGCCGCTGGAGTTGGCGGAGGATCCACTGGACATGTGGGGAAAAGGCGGTCAGAAGTGCAGGGGCTCGTGGCGATTGAGGCGGCGAATGAGTCACCGGAAGCTCCCGGTGGCTCCCTTTTCATTTTGGAAATAATCTCGCATGCGCAATGGGCCCGATAGTGCGGCGCCATTAGAGGAAATAGGCGCACATGTGCAGATGGCACAGAGTGGTGGCCAGGATAGAGACAGCTCTGCATGGGGAACTAAAACCCCCAGCAGTCCCAGGGACTGCAGCCACATGCCGTGAAACAGCCAATAGTCTGGGGTGATTGTGTTTTCCCAGTAATTCAAACACTCAGGTGTGTGTGTGTGTATATATATATATATATATATATATATATATATATATATATATATATATATAAAATCAAAAAATAAATAGATGATACCGTTATGTGGCTAACGAAATGCTTTTATTTGTGCAAGCTTTCGAGATACACTGATCTCTTCTTCCGGCGATTTTACAATGCTTTGTAACATCGCCGGAAGAAGAGATCAGTGTATCTCGAAAGCATATATGAGCATATAGTTGTATTTACATTTATATATATATATATATATATATATATATATATATATATATATATATATATATATATATATGAGGGGGGGAAAAAAAAACAGAGAGCGCACGCCCCATAGTGTGATACTGTAACATTTAATGTAGGGAAGGATGGGTGGGGGGATTAAAAACACTCACAATATACAAGATAAAAATAGGCAGTATGTGATTAATAATCACCACCAGGCAGGTCCAGAAACCGCAGCAGATATGGAGTCCATGAACAACAGGAATCAGTCTCCCAAGCAGTACTGGTTCTTCGGTTCACTCAAAATCCTCCAGAACAGTCTGGTATCAGAGTAGGCCTTCATATAATTCCATGTGCTCCTCGGCCGTAAAGGATACAATTTTTAGCATCACTCCAGGTATTAGGACTAACTTGCCTATGTATAAAATAGCCACTATATACACAGGAAATATAAGACTAGAAACCTAAAATAGGGGATACAACTACATAATATTAACAATTTATAACATTAATATAAATATATGAATCCCTTAGAACAGGGGTGCGCAAATTGGGGGGTGCAAGATTTTCTTGGGGGGGGGGGGGCGGTGCTTACCGATTTTCCTGCACTCTCCCCACAAGATTTAAATTAAATGCCGGGGGAGCACGCGGGTCTCTGTATGCCTTACTTGCTCTTCAGCAGCTTCTGGTGACGCGTTGCCATGGCAACACAAAGTTACATGCTGTCAAATGACACCACCGATGTCGGAGAGAAGGTAAGGGGTGGGGGGGGGGGGCACAAGCAGGGGGTGGAGGGCAGGCAAAGGGGCGCTAAGAAAAACATTTGTGTACCCCTGCCTTTGACACTGGTGGGCCACAGGCAGCCTGTGGCCTGCAGAGACTTCTCTTGCAGCCAAAAGCCTCCTCTCTCCCCGGTCCCTTCCCAACTTTCAGAGACAGACAGTGAGTGAGAGGTGGGAGAGACAGATAGTGTGAGAGAGAGAGGTTATGAGACAGAGTGAGAGAGAGGTCAGGGAAGACAGTGAGAGGGGGAAGGGGAACCAGTGAGATGGGGAGACAGTCAGAGAGGTAGAGATCACTACATAGAGGGGGGGGGGAGAGATTAGCACAGGGAGGGAACATTATATGGAAAGGTTATATGGGGCAGTTGGAGGAGTTATATGGAGAGATACAGTAGGAGAAGTTATAAGGAGCGGTTATATGGAGAGATAGGAGGAGTTATATAGAGCGGCTATATGGAGAGATAGGAGTTATAGGGAGCGGTTATATGGAGAGATAGGAGGAGTTATATGGCGCGATAGGAGGGGTTATAGGGAGCGGTTATATGGAGAGATAGGAGGAGTTATATAAAGCGGTTATATGGAGAGATAGGAGGAGTTATAGGGATCGGTTATATGGAGAGATAGGAGGAGTTATAGGGAGCAGTTATATGGAGAGAAAGGAGGAAGAACTCTTTTTATTGAAATTTTTTTCCAACATTACATTTCATAGAAAAACATTTCAAACAAAGACTGCACATTATGTACGAACTTATACTATCTAAGTATAAACTCAGCATTTGTTCCACCTCTCTCCTCAACAGCAACTTCACATTCCCTTTTTACACATTTTAATTGAAACTAAATTAAAGCCCTAACTACCACATCAATAGCTGCTACCTTTAAAGGATTAATTAATAAACAAACGTTTTAAGCCCCCCCACCCCCAAAAAAACCCATATTACTTTTTCTTTTTCCCCACATTATCCCCCAATGACCCAAACCTCTTAATGGTCACTGAAGGTGGGATCATGTCCGCGTCTGTCTCTCTGGAAACATTTATGTTCCTCTTCTGAAAAGGAAAGTTCCTCTACATCGTCGGAGTCCTCAGCTCTTGACCCCCAATCCTTCCTAAGAGCAGAAAAACGGTTCTTTGTAGTTACCTGAGGAACTTTACCAGCGGGACCTGCAGGATCTCGAAGAGTCCCTCCAAGTTTTTTTACCATGCTCTTCTTCCTTTTATTTTTTCCCTGTGCCCAAATCGTCTCACTTTCTTTTTCTTTATTATTTTCCCTCACTTGGATTCCCATCATAGTAGGATCATCTACTGCTGCGGCTCATTTTATTCTAACACATCGCCGTTTTTTCCCTGGCTTTTTCCTGGAATGCGACACACTTCACCGGGAGCATGCCGCATTCATTTTGCGTTCTCAGCCACGGGTCATGCGCGGGTCATGCGCGGTTGATGCGTTTATTGAGAATGGTTCGGATTTAATAGGTTGCAATTCTTCGCGTGTCCGCCAGATGGCAGATATTCATGAATTGTAATGCGCATGCGCTTCAGTAATGTGTCGACTTGCAGGTGTTTCGTTTAAAAAAGATACCACAGTGTGCTATTGTAAATTGGCCTTGAGACTAAAGGAAGAGGTTGCAAAAATGTATCAATTTAGGCTTTTTATATTAAAGAAAGACAAAGACCAGTTTCTGTTACAGTATTCGCCAGAGAGCCGCCGCCATGAGTGTTCAAGTGCAGCCCGTTTTCCAAAAACCCGACAGAAGTTACGCGTATTTGATATGGGCCGCAATTAATGCAACAGATGATAAGATGGCAACAGTTGTTCAAATTTATCAGTATTTTATCGAAAACTATGACTTTTACAAATTTTCGGCAGCTCCTCATACGTGGAAGCGTGCAATAAGGAAAAGGTTATGTAGCGATCCCTGTTTTTATCGTATTGAGCCACAATTTATTGGAGGGTATTGGTGTGTATCACCGGCTTTTTCCTGTATCTATGATCATGCAGACGGCAAAAGGCGAAAGGTCGTGTTAAAATCAACTAAGAAACGACAGTCGCTGCCAAGCAATGCACCAGCACCGGCTTCCAATAACGGTCCCACCGTCAGTGACAACCCTTGCTGTCTGTCCAGCAAGCCTGAGCCAGATTTCGCGTGCAGTTTCGATCAAGCTTGCATGTACCTAAGCAATTTCCAGCCTTATCAGCTGACTACAGGTGTAGTAGTCCCGCTGCCAACTATCGACGTGGATGATCAAGAACACTGGACTGGCAGTGGGCAAGCGCCGGCGCCAGCTGAATGGGAAATTCTATGGTGAGTATTGTTGCTGTATTATTTTCTGTGTTTTTTTATTTTGATAATACAGATAAATATGGGTGCGATTCAAAAGTCAAGCGATTCTCCTGTAAGCAATATCATTGGCTGAGCGGCTTCTCCAGTACTGTACTGCAGATACTGAACAATTGGTGGAACGCTAGGCGCATGCGCATTGGAACCTTCTTGAAACGCATATGCGTGTCATTACATCGACGGTAGGCGCATGCGCATGTGAACAGGAGACGCCCCCCGAGAAAATTATTGGTGGGACTGGCTGGGAACTTCTTTAGGGGGCTGACCATTACAGTAAAACTTTTGTTTTTCCTCAGAAAAGAAAACGGCTAATGGAGGGATTTCGATGGCTAATATCACTTTGTGTAACAATGCCTGCACATTGCTGAATCGGATTTAAAAACCCAAGTACCGGAGTCTACAGTTTAGTGGCCGTTGTTATTGATTAGGATAGAATACTGTACCTGAAACAGTACAGTATGCTGATATTTTCCGGCCGTACAGTATACAATACTTTTTTATATACAGTATACTGTGTAATAAACCCCAAAAAATAAAAACTATGCATTTATTCTACATGTATTACAGTACTGTACATACAGTATGTGTCTTCTATACAGTGCCAGTACATACAGTACAGTACAGTATGTGTCTTCTATTTTTTTTAATACTCTTGTACTGAGCATGCCTACAGTATACAGTACAGTATGCCTGGACAGTAGTGTACATTCTAGAAACACTGCATTTTGTTACAGTAGCAAAAGAGCCAATGGAACAATGTAAAACAAATCAACATGTTCTTTTATTGGTGGAGTAAGTGTATTTATTTATTTATTTATTTATTGTATTTATTTACAAATACTGTACAATGTAGAAACATTTTAAGTGCACAGCAATTCAAAACATCAACAGGTGTATGGTTTACTGCTACAGTAGTGAAAACATTTATGTATAGAAAGTAAAAACATTTACAGTCAGTCAGTATGGTTTACAGTCACATGTTTTAAAAACAAATTCTTTATTCATAAAATATACAAAACGCAACATCTCCTTTATTAAAGAACGGCAAGTCAAAACATATACAGTGGGATGGTGTGCAAAACAGTCTGCACCAGTACAGTCCTCGAGGGCAGCAAACAGGCCCGGTTTTCAGGGTAACCTTCGAAAACCGTGTCTGTTTGCGGCCCTCAGGGACTGGAATTGTGCAGGTCTTGTGTGTGTGTACAGCAAGTTAAAACATTTCTGTCTAAATACAAGTTAAAAAACACACAACAACATCTCCTTTATTTAAGTACAGCAGGTCAAAACATGTACAGTACAGTTCAGCACAACAGAATGGTCTTACCTGTGATTAAAAAAAATCTTTATTCATAAAATACAGTATACAAAACGCAACATCTCTTTTATTAAAGAAACATATACAGTACAGTGGGATGGTGTGCAAAACAGTCAGTCAGGCCTGCACCACTACAGTCCTCGAGGGCAGCAAACAGGCCTGGTATTCAGGACAACCTTGAAAACCTGGTCTGTTTGCGGCTCTCCGGGACTGGAATTGTGCAGGTCCTGTGTGTGTGTACAGCAAGTTAAAACATTTCTGTATAGATACAAGTTAAAACACACAACAACATCTCCTTTATTTAAGTACAGCAGGTCAAAACATGTACAGTACAGTTCAGCACAACAGTATGGTCTTACAGTACCCGTGATTAAACCAGAAAGTCCACCAGATTGTCCGTCCATGGCCGATTCCTTGCATGGCGCAAAACGCCATTAATGCAGTCTGGAAAGCCTTTAATTACAGGATCTGTAATTGGATAAAAGCGCCGCATTTCTTCCCGAATGTTCTTTCTTAAATTGTCAGGAAACGCCTTTTTTACGCGATTTCCGTCGTAGTTCACTCTGAAGGCCCAGTCGCAGTACAACGAGTAGGGAACATGGTGCTTAAAAAGTAACAAGGCATACTTGTGGGGTGCACCAGCACTCATCACCCTATACTTCTCCCTGAGCGCCAGTGGCAGATTGCACAGGCTGATGTCGGGCACCGTATCGATGCGAGCGAATGTAGGTCTTCTGCGAGCGGGTGTGCTTGAGGCGACGGGCGAGAGTAGGTTGTCTGGGAGGAAGATTTCCTCCTGTCTTAGTCGCTGTGTTGTCTCCTGGCGTGGTCTTGACGGGGTTGTCATATCCTCCTCAATGGCATACATGTACACTACATCTTCTGGTTGAGGGGGTGCGCTTGGTGATGGAAGGGGGTCAATGCTCCCATTCATCACATCCATGCCACCCTCCTGCTCCGGCGTCGGGGAAACAGGGGCATGAACACCGAGCAAATGATGTATACCGCTATGTCAGCCTCTATCTTCTCCATCCGTCGATCCATCCGTTGATCCATATGTTGCATCCGTTGATCCATATCTAGCATCCGTTGATCCATATGTAGCATCTGTTGCTCCACATTTAGCATGGTCTCCAGAAGCAGATCTATCTCTGCCAGCACAATAGAGTTCCCGGGGTGTCCACACTTATCCCATTCAGCATCCGGTCTAACGAGCTGCTTCTTGTGCATGGCGAGTGGACATCTGGGTGAAAGGGTGCAACGGAGGATGAGATGGGGGTTCCATGGAGAGAAGCGGCAGCGTCGTTGAAGAAGGGTGGAGGAGGTGACCTGTGGATATCCGGTAGAGGAGAAGCGGCAGCGTCGTCGAAGAGGGATGGAGGTGACCTTTGGATTTCCGGGCGAGAAGCAGAGTCGTCTAAGAGCAAAGGAGAAAGGGACCCGTGGATTTCAGAGGCACCAGCGGCAGCGTCATTGTCGGATAGAACTGGAGAAAATGGCCTGTGGGTTTCCGGGAGGGTGGCGACAGCGTCGAGGACGAGGGGTGGAGAAGACGGGCTGAAGATTTCCGGGACAGCGGCGGCAGAGACGTCGAAGTGTATGGGAGGAAGTGGTCTGCGGGTTCGATGGGTTGGCTACCTTTCGTTTTGCGTCGAGAGTACATCACCGTATATCTTCTTGACATAATAAGGCTGACGTCTATGAAAACCCTTAGCCTTTGGGGTCAGCAGAAGGTTTTCTTTATTGGCCTTAGCCTGTCGCTTTGGCCTTGGCGTGGAAACGGCAACCGCCTTTCGCTTTTTCTGCATGACAGGCACGGCAGAGGCGAGTGGGTTCCTGCGTCCGTAGAATCCGTAGAATCTGGGTTGATTCATGGAAGCAGATGGCATAATGCAGTATCTGGACAAGGGCAAGTTCAGATAAAGATCGAGTGGTGGGCTATGCAAAGTGTGTAACCTTTTATGCATGGCGACGAGGTACAGGTGTTGAAAATGGGTGTACTCTAATGAGTCATTACCGTATAAATAAACCATCCATTTTGTGGATTCACTGCACATTGAATACACATCGACTAAACATCGAATATACATTCTTGTGTTTGTATTTCTTTCTACTCGCAGCAATGCCTGTTAAAAAGATTTCCAAGGATCTCAGCATGCGAATTAAGGAGATGTACACGAGCGGACACCGAATTGCTGCTATCCAACGCTGGTTAGCTACTTCTGGCGTCGTTGTGCCAGCAACCACCGTGAGCTATCATGCACACGGAAAAAACAGAGAACGCAAAAGGGCACCAACAATAACTAATGCATAAGTATTTTTATACAACTTAAAAAATTTTTTTATATCAAATAATGTACTGTAGATCTACAGTACTGTATCTAATATTTTAGTTATTTCTGTATATATTTATATTACAACAGTATACTGTATATATTTTGTATATTTAGATTTATTTTACAACAGTATATATTTTGTATATTTATATTTTTATTACAAGAATATATATATATATATTTTGTATACTGTATTTGTATTTATATTAAAACAGTATATATATTTTGTATATTTATATAACAACAATATATAGATTTTGTATACTGTTTTTATATTACAACAGTATATATATTTTGTATATTTATATTACAGTACAACAGTATACTGTATATATTTTGTATATTTAGATTTATATTACAACAGTATATATATTTTGTATATTTATATTACAACAGTATACAGTAGAGGCAACTCTTATTCGAACAAAAACCAGTGGCAATTCCCCAAGAAACCCAGGAAAAACCCAGGTACATTCTGAATACATGCCTTAAACTTTCCTTAAACTAGCCCCAGCATTGCTGCATTGATTAATGGCCTATCAGATTAACAGCGGGGGTCCCTGGCAGTCCCATTCAAACTGAATGGGACTGCCAGGGATCCCTGCTGTGTTAATCCTATGGGTCATTAGTCAATGCAGAAATGCCTTAAACGTGCCTCAAACGAGCCCAGAACATACCCAGCACATACCCAGCACATACCCAGAATTGAACCCGGCTAGTTTACGGCAAATGTTAGAATAAACGTTGCCTCTACTGTACTGTATATATTTTGTAAATTTAGATTTATATTACAACAGTATACTGTATAGATTGTTTTTCTTTATATTGTAGGGAGACAACTCTTCTGGTGGACAAAATAAGTGAGGAGCATGATGAGAAGAGTGCATTAAGGGTCAAATACACTCTGCAGGAAAATCACAATCTCACTGTATCCGAGACCAGCATAAAGAAGATGAGACGCAGCATTGGACGGAAATATGGACATGTGAGGTTAGTACTGGACAGTACAGGAGGTAAAAGTGTTGTTTAGGAAACTGTACTGTACCGCTAAAATGATTTATTCCTTGTCATTACAGAGCGTACCCCATGATAAGGGACGCAAACAAAATCAAAAGAGTGGTCCAGGCCCAGGCATGGATCGACAGTGGGGAAACTTTCCAGGATTGCATCTTCACTGGCGAGTCTACTGTGTCGCTAGAGAGATTTGCAAGCTTTGCATTCCACAAAAAGGTCGCATATCTATGAAGCCGCGGCCAAAACACCCCGTGAAGCTGCATGTGTGGGGTGCCATCTCTAGGGGTGGACCAGGATTTATTGTCATCTTTGAAGGTAAAATATATAAAATATAATTTAGCCTTATGCACTGTACTTTACTAGTGTAGCCTTACTGTATGCACTGTACTGTACTATTGTGCAGTTTTTTGAGCACTTTTCTTGTTATAGGAATCATGCTTTCTTCCAAGACAACATTGTCCCTGAGAGTGCAATACATCACACGCGAGTTCCCGGATGGTCACCGTTTCTACCAGGAGAACGATCCGAAGCACACGCGTCAACAGCGCATATCCTTGAGCGCGGTATCAACTGGGTGAAGACGCCAGCGGAGTAAGTGCGGTAACTGTGTCTCATTTTTTTCCCACTGTTTTCACTGTGTACTGTATC
This sequence comes from Ascaphus truei, assembly GCF_040206685.1. NCBI lineage: Eukaryota > Metazoa > Chordata > Amphibia > Anura > Ascaphidae > Ascaphus > Ascaphus truei. Next base: position 108,059,292 of record NC_134483.1, on the reverse strand, counting down.
TCTTAAACTAATTGTCCTTTTTTTCCAATGACAGATCGCCAGACTTCAATCCGATCGAAATGGTCTGGCATCAGCTGAAGGACCATATCCGGAAAGTTGTGAAACCCTCCAAAATGGATGAGTTGGCGAAAGGCATAATGAGTTTTTGGAACGATGTACCCACCGTGGAACGATGCAATAAATATATAGACCATATTGCGACTGTGTTGCCCATTGTGATCGCCCATAATGGGCAAGCATCAGGAAAGTAGTACTGTACTGTAGTATTGTAAGTACAGTATGATACAGGTAAGTATGGCACAGATATTTTCTTTCCTAATAGTCAGAGTATACAGTAGTTACAGTTTTTTCTTTACAGAGAGAGCAGCACCAGCCATCTGGTTACATAGTATTTAACAGCAGTCAGAGTATACAGTAGTTCCAGTACAGACTAGTTTGACAGTACTACAGTAACTGCCTACTAACTGCTCAATTTTTTTCTTTCCAGAGAAAGCAGCACCAGCCATCTACAGTAGTACTACATATCACACAATGCCATAATACAGTACGCACATAACTGCACTAATTTTTTGTTTTCTTGTCGTTTCAGGAAAAAAGAGTGGCCTGGGGGGAGGTGGGGTGTTGTGTCCTGTCTAATCTGTTTGTACAGTCAAATGTACAGTATATAAACAGCAGTATTGATGTACACAAAACCTCTCCTCTCTCAATGAACTACTGTACTGTACACAGAATGAGGAACAGGATAAAAACGGAAAAAATAATATTACTATATATATATTATACATTACAGTATATATTATTAAATAATATTCTTATAAATGTGCATTATTCATGTTTATCCATGTTTTACAAATGTTTTCTAAATGTTTATCCAATTTCAATCTGCCAGAAGAAATTATTAAAGACTGCATTATGTATTATTCATGATTTTTTTTATATTTGTATTTTTTGGTTTCTGATAAAATAAAATAAATATTTATTTACATTCCTGCTAATCATAATCATTGACAACACCCACCCCCCCCCCACACCTACAGTACACCAATGAATAAGATTGAATGACAAAACAACATGAATCAGTTAATGTTTTTTTTAACTCTCAATTGTCACAATGCTGTGCAAATCAGATTTACATTTGAAAATCGAGAAGGGATTTTCCAAAGCGTTACCGTAAACGAAGCCTCAAAGGGTTGGGGGGGGGGGGTGAATCATGAGCAGTAATCAGCTAGCTCCCATCTCAAAGAGGATTACACGCAGGTGCAGTGAGGTGATTGACGCTCGGCTAGGGACGGATTAAAAACACAATGAAACACTTCAGAAAATTAATGACTCTGTGGGGGGGGGGGAAGTTGCATGAGTCATGCGCAGTAAGCAGCAAGCTCCCATCTCAAAGAGGATTAGAGTACACGCAGGCGCAGTGAGGTGATTGACGCTCTGCTAGGGACGGATTACATAGAGTAGAGTACAGTAATTTCAAAAGGTATTTCATCATAATAATTTGATCCCTACATCCCCAAATACAGTACATAAAAAGCACACAAATCAACCATGTGCAGGCAAACGCACAGATTGAATATCGTAATATCAAGATTGTTTTTGCAGGCTTGTGGATAAAATAACAGTTTAAAAATTATAATTAAAAATATTTTTTGGGGGCACTGAAGCAAGCAGTGGTGGGTGAAGTTACAGGCGCATGAGCAGTAATCAACTAGCTCCCATCGGAAAGAGGATTACACACAGGCGCATAGAGAGGTGATGCTCTGTGCAAATCAAATTCGAAAAGGGATTTTCCAAAGCATTACTGTAAACAAAGCCTCAAAGCTCCCATCTCAAAGAGGATTACACACAGGCGCAGTGAGGCTTTGTAGCTCGGCTATGGACGGATTAACAACACAATGTCAAGATTCAAAAAATTAATGACTGTGGAGAGGGGGGGGGGGTTGGGTGAGTCATGCGCACTAAGCAGCTAGCTCCCATCTCAAAAAGGATTACACACAGGCGCAGTGAGGCTTTGTAGCTCGGCTATGGACGGATTAAGAACACAATGGCAAGATTCAGAAAATTAACGACTCTGTGGAATTTCAATTCCTTGAGCTAGCCTTGTGTGTGTTCGTGGGGGAAGGGGCTACAGGGTACAGCTGCATGAAGTTCAAAACTAAAGACATACTTTAATTTCAAAAGGCAGTTCATCATAATAATACACCCCCAAATACAGTACGTAAAAAGCACACAAATCAACCATGTGCAGTCAAACGCACAGGGTCGCAGTCAAAAGCTACAGCACAGATTGAATATCGTAATACAGTAAGATGGTTTTTGCAGGCTTGTGGAGAAAAAAAAAATTACAATAAAAAAAATTTAAATTTTTTTTTTTTTGGTCACTCACTCAGGCAAGCAAGCAGTGGTGGGCAAAGTAACAGGCGCATGCATAGTAATCACCTGCTGTCAAAAGAAACTGCAAAACCCTATTTGCTGGCTGGCTGCACGTGATGTGGGTGAAAGGGCAATCCCCAGAGGCTGCTGGGAATTGTAGTCCACTCAGGACCTCTTTAGCATTGGGACCGCGTGCGCTACCCTTACTGCGCCTGCACGATCCTGTAATGGCTACCGCGGTGGTTCTACGCATGTGCGACCTCACGCCAACCTTAGCATTGCCGCCGGCACTCCTGGCACTGTACAGCGCCTGCGTGACTACTCTGCACTACTGCGAGCAGACATAATGGCAGCCCCCTCTAGCTGGGTGCGTCGCCGAGGCTCCGAGGACTCTGAGCGCTCCCTGCTCTGGCCCCCACCCTCGCGTTGTGCAGGCGGTTCCGTCGCTGCCTCCGGCGGCACCCGCGACCGCTCGGAACTTAGTGAGGGGGGGTCTCTGGGACCAAAATAAGACCAGGGCCACATTCTCCCCCTCGCAGAATCCCAACGACCTCGCTTGGGTAGCAACCATGCAACAGGGGGTTATATAATGAAAAATGCATTGCAAACGGTACACAACACACAACATGCATTTGTTCACCGGTACCCAACATAATCACGTGGATACCCGATGCCAGCTGAGTATCATAGTGGAGTGCCCCTAACTGATTGGGTGAGGGTATCCCACTTTGACTCCTGTGAGTCTTTTGGAACTCAAGATCAGGTGTTACAGTCTCTACCGCCAAACCATTGCCTCCCCCTCGCAGAAGAAATAGTAAGGGGTCCTGGTTATTGTCCCTTGCCGGATCCTCCGGTTTTGTCTCGCGGGAGACAGGGAGGTTCAGTCTCTTTCCTCGGTCCACCACATGGCGAACGAAGCGCTCCATCATGCGCATGGAAGAGGCAACAACTACCAGAGCGGTCTCAGCACAGTCTTTATCTGCTCCAGCAATCCCTTTAACGGTGACACCTTCTGTGGACAGCACAATGTCTTCGTGCAGGCCCGTGTCTTGAGAGGACAAAGCTTGGAGATTACTCGCGCAGGAGTAAGCGTCGCTCATGGCCACTGTACCGGATACCTTGATGAGGTCAAATCTACTCCCTGGTCTGCAGAGATCTTCTGGGGGAGACACCTCCACCAGGACGCGATGACGAGGTGAGTCCATCGCCCAAGTGACCCTGCCTTTGGAGCCACCAGGCTCAACGATCACCGGGGAGCTCACACCCGACACCCCTGGGGCAATCAACTCACCCCTGTCATCGTTGTCAGATACTGATCCCAAGCCTGGGACCGCTGGTACCATCGTAGAAGGCCGGACTGGCCACAGTAGGGCACACGGGCCCACAGCAGGCTCTGTATCATCCGAGATAGCTGGCTCAGTGACTTGGCAAGAGTGGTCCGCCGGCAGGCGCATCACCACGAGTGGTTGGTCGCTGGAATCATCATAAGAGGATGGGGGAATAGACACCTTACCCTGTGATTCCGGAATCTGCGGTTCTGGGCTCTGTGGTTCCTGCTCGGGAACCGGGTCTGGAATGTCCATTTGGGCACACGGGCCCTCCACAACCTCCATAGCTGAGGTAGGTGGACTAGTAGTGACGTTGACCGCCAGGGTAGAGACATCAGGTGCCTCTTCCTCCACGGGCTCCGCCATCAGAGGTTCCGGCTCTAGCACTAGGATGTCCCCTTTGAGAGGGTCTGGAACCGGGTCTGCAACATTGGTTTGGACACACGGGTCCCCTGAGGCCTCTGAAATTAGGACAGATTGATTACCAGCATAACTCACTTTAGTAGAGAGGTCAGGCTCCTCCTCTTCTTTCTCTGCTGGTTCCGTAGGCTGGGGTATAATAGGCTTCAAGAAACATGCACCACAGCAGTCACATTCGGGCTCCCACGCCAGTGCGCCTCTAGAACAGTCACAGGTGGTGCTAAAACACGGTACACACGTTTCTCCTTCCACCTCGGTTGTCTTGGAGCCTAGCGGGAACTGGAACATGTCAACTCCCGTGTACGGGCTTTCTGAATGCAGGGGCACATTAGCAAAAGGGCATCTATTCCTGGCAAATGCCAGGGCCCATACTCGTTAGGGTGTAACCCCTTGCAGTCTATCTCGTTCTCGGAGGAAAAATAATCAGTTTCTGCAACAGTGTCCTCCGCTGCCTCCGCTTCCTCTGGCGGTTCTGTAGGCTGCAGCAGTCTGAGTTTCAGGAACTGCACCTCACAGTCGGGACACTTGGGCCCTCGGGTCAATTCACCGACGGGCAATCACATTCGCTCAAGCAGCAGTGCAGGCATTCTTCCCCATCTACCACTGTTGTCGTGAGCGCTACGGGTAACATAGGTGACCCGTCCATCCAGCCACCAGTCACCTTCCAGTCTCTTAATGCACACGGGCATACTACCATTGGCAAGACTAAATGTGGGGCCCGTATGACTTTATACAGCCACGGGTGTGTTTCTCTGCATCCCTTGCTTTCCTTAGGGGGAACAGAAATTGCTGATTGCTGCTCAAGGCACTCCCTCCCACTGGTGGACTCTAGAGGAGGGGCAGCACAGTATTTCAAGGAGTGTTGCTGGCTCTGCACTGAGTCACTCACAGTGTGGGGGCGGGGCTCTGGTTTTCCCGCCAGTCCTGGATAAATGGTTGCAACATTTCCCCGCGCGGCTGGGAAGTCAGCACATGGCCACCCCCGCCTTGAGGGCTTCCTCATGGCGAAACAAAAATAGCACAATTTAGAAAAAAAATTACAGGGCACCCCAGGTCTGATATCTCAGCAGCGCCTCCAAATGAAGCCCTTTTTCTGAACCCTCCCAAAGGAACTACTGGTCACTCTACAACACCTGCGGCTCCAGGAGATCTGAGCCTCCTCTAGCTGGGAGCCTGGAGTAACACTTATAGCGCAGCGCCTCCACTTACCCAGGATCCCGTGATGTGAGATTCCCCTGGGCAAGAGATACATACACACACATGTGATGCAACCAACTTTACTGTAATAATGATAATGCACGGTAACCTTATCACTCTATAATGCAACGTAGCAATAACACATATCAATTAAACACACACAGCATATCCTAACGCATCACCTTAGCAGCAATGCCTAACACCCTAATAACTGGTACCTTCCCTATAATGGTAGTGGCTCAGCCACAATCCTAATGAGTACTGTCTCAATCCCGCTACTGCGTGCTCCACACCGTGTCCGTGTACGGTAATGTGTTGGTATAGGCTCCGTTCTTTAACCACTCGCTCAGTGTTCCTAAAGAGTTTAGCCTAAGGCGGGATCAGCGCCTGTTGACCGGTGTTGGTGCACTTGTTGTTATAGTACCTTCCGGTCATGGCGGTGACCGGTACTCTTTGCAAAGGGTCAGTTGAATCAGTGGTTTTCCTCCTGGGTCTCAATGTCCAGCCATCTGGTCCCAGACGACTCGCCAGCAAGCCTGCTCCGCACGCTTGTCCCTTTGTCCCTAGCTGTCTACACAGTGAAGTGTGATGCTCTCTACCACTATAGGTCATCCCTGCAGCACAGCAACCTATGGTGACTTCAGGGAATACTCCTAGGGCCAGCGGGGAATAACTGTCCTATGCAGGCGGGTCACTGAACCCCTGCACCCACACTACCTCTCCCTTCACCTCCCGGATCCCCTTTCACTAACTTCTCCCTAATACCTGCAGTAACCCACTGCACTAACTGTACCTGCAGCAACCCACTGCACTAACTATACCTGCAGAAACTGCACTGCACTCACACTCTGGATGCAGCTGCACTGCACTCAGCCCTGTGTCCTTCTTGTCAGCGCTCACAGCACTGACAGCCGTGACACTGACAAGACTGCACACACACTACCTAAGGGTAGGGTCCCTAACCTAGGGGCCGTCCCGCAGTACCTACCCACTACCTTAACAGGGATTGGGGCCTGCCTGGGACCTGGGGATGACCTTACCTGGTGTAGGAGCCACTTGCTCCCTACACCCTTCCTCCCCTTCCTGCTCCCAGCTCCAACTGACAAACGTGGTCCCCGCAACATTGTAGCCTTCCTCCACAGGAGAAGCTGCAAAACCCTATTTGCTGGCTGGCTGCACATGATGTGGGTGAAAGGGCAAATCCCCAGAGGCTGCTGGGAATTGTAGTCCACTCAGGACCTCTTTAGCATTGGGACCACGTGCGCTACCCTTACTGCGCCTGCGCGATCCTGTAATGGCTACCGCGGTGGTTCTACGCATGTGCGACCTCACGCCAACCTTAGCATTGCCGCCGGCACTCCTGGCACTGTACAACGCGTGCGCGACTACACTGTGCAACTGCGAGCAGACACAATGGCGGCCCCCGCTAGCCGGGTGCGCCGCTGAGGCTCCGACGACTCGGAGCGCTCCCTGCTCCGGCTCCCACCCTCGCGTTGTGCCGGCGGGTCCGTCGCTGCCTCCGGCGGCACCCGCGACCGCTCGGCACTTAGTGAGGGGGGTCTCTGGGACCAAAATAAGACCGGGGCTACACATCATTTGGGGATTAATAATTAAATCCCATTAAATAACCCTCCACAATTGCATTGATTGCACTCATTAACACTGATTTTGAGTTATGGCTTATTTGTATCTCTAGCATTATGCACTGCAGAATAAATGCATTTTTTTACATATGCTAATGAGATGCATATCACAACACATTTAGGAATAAATCATTTTTAGGCAGCAATTTAAAAAGTATTGCTGCAATTCAAGTTTTTTAATAATGCCAAGTTTTACCACAGCTATATCGACCTTTAATGAATCTAACCCTCAATACATAAACTTCATTGTATTTCTGATTCCTAGAGAATGAATGGATCCAGTGAAATGTTGTGCTTTGAATTGCTCTATAACTAATGAAAGGTTGTTTAAGATGCCTACTCAGGGCCGCCAACAGAAATCATGAGGCCCAGGACACATGAAATGAGCCCCCCCTCACCTCCCGAACCTATAGCGCATCTACCATGAAAAAATATTTTTTAGTGCGCAACTTTAACTTAACTGCTTTCTTCTTATTGTAATATGGGAAAATACATTATAACGCAATCTGTTTATTTTTATATTTTCAACAAAAGACAGATGACTGCCTGCCTGGGTGGTTGGGTGACTGACTGCCTGGGTGACTGCCTGGGTGGGTTGGTGAGTGATTGGGTGGGTGGGTTTGGTAAGTGAGTGGGTAGGTGAATGAGTGACTGGGTGGGTAACTGAGTGGTTGGGTGCGTGGGTGACTAAGTGACTGAGAAGGTGGGTGACTGGGTGGTTGACTGGGTGACTGAGTGACTTGTTGGGTGGGTGAGTAACTGGGTGGATGACTGAGTGACTGGGTGGGTGACTGAGTGACTGGGTGGGTCGGTGACTGGGTGCGTGAATGAGTGACTGGGTGGGTGACTGAGCTTGACCGGTTGGGTACTGCTTCCTGCTTCCTTGCCCGTAGGACGCTTCCCCACGGCTGCTGCCAGGGGCGGGAGAAAGGCTAGGGATGTGTGGGAGGTGCAGGAGGTAGGCTCGGGGGCGCAGGAGGGGTATTTTTATTTGTGCATGTTTTGTTAATCCTTAACCATTTATTTGTATATTGGTTAATCATGTGTATATGTGTATATATATACAGTAGCGGCAGCTTCTATTCGAAGCAATGCTGCCGGCCGGGTGCGTGTGCGCAGCGTGTAGACGCGGCACGTTGCGGCGCACTGTGACGTCACAGTCACGTGCGCGCCCGGCTTCCCCGACACCCCTGGAGATTAAAGTAAGGTAAGCGGGGGTGCGGGGAAGCAGAGGGGCAGAGCAGGAGCCGGGTTCGGGATCGGGAAGGGGGGGTAAATTGCGCGCGAAGTGGAGGGGGGGCGGGTGGGGGAAACGCGGTGGCGCGCGGTTTTGACTGGCGGCAGCCGGAGTAGATCTTGGCATGCCGCCGGCATTACTTCAAATAAAAGCTGCCGCCACTGTATATATATATATATATATATATATATATATATATATATATATATATATATATATATATATATATATTCATGTAGAGGTATCAGTACCGTGTTAGCCGAGCTTCAATAATCAAAAAATAAATAGATGATACCGTTCTGTGGCTAACGAAATGCTTTTATTTGTGCGAGCTTTCGAGATACACTGATCTCTTCTTCCGGCGATGTTACAATGAATGAAGCAAGGATAACATAAAAACAGTGTCTCTTGGAATGTTATCTGTGCTTCTCCTTCCCCCGGTGTGGATGTGTTTTATGGCTAGAGGTGTCAAAGGGTAACTGAAAGCAAGTGAAGAAAGAGTGTGTATGTGTATCAGTGTGAATAAAATTGAATGGAGAGCCCACAGTATAAACAGTGCTCTACACAAGGTGTGTGTGGAGTGAGAGGGATATAAATGGTGTGGGTGGGTGTGGAAATGTGAGAGTTTGTAGCACAACTAAAAGTGTGTGTGGATACTATGTGGTCCCTATTGGTGTATATGGATGGAAAAATAAGGAGTATTAGTATGTGTGAGAGACAGCTGTGTGTGCATACATATAGCACAGTATGTACAGACATGGCCTTTAGCGCTCATGGGAAGAGATTGCGCAATGCTCTACACAGCGGACACAATACAAATACCACACAAGAATCGGGAATACAAAATCAGAGGAGGGTTCACCTGTTCCTCCGGCAATGTCGTGTACCTCATCATGTGCATGAAATGCCCAGGGGGCTGCTACTACATAGGTGAGACAGGACAGGGGCTAAACAAGAGAATGAACCTGCATCGCCACAGCATCACACGCGGAACAAGAGACAGTCCTGTTGGCGAACATTTCTCTGACTCTGGCCATAAGATGAACGATCTGAGGGTTGCCATACTCAAAGGTAATCTTAAAACCCCGAAAGAGAGACGGTTGCATGAATACTAATTTATGCAACTGTTCGGGACACTTAGCAGTGGCCTAAACAGAGATCGAAATTTTATGAGTCATTACTGACACTAGCGAACTCTCTTCCCATGAGCGCTAAAGGCCATGTCTGTACATACTGTGCTATATGTATGCACACACAGCTGTCTCTCACACATACTAATACTCCTTATTTTTCCATCCATATACACCAATAGGGACCACATAGTATCCACACACACTTTTAGTTGTGCTACAAACTCTCACATTTCCACACCCACCCACACCATTTATATCCCTCTCACTCCACACACACCTTGTGTAGAGCACTGTTTATACTGTGGGCTCTCCATTCAATTATATTCACACTGATACACATACACACTCTTTCTTCACTTGCTTTCAGTTACCCTTTGACACCTCTAGCCATAAAACACATCCACACCGGGGGAAGGAGAAGCACAGATAACATTCCAAGAGACACTGTTTTTAAGTTATCCTTGCTTCATTCATTGTAACATCGCCGGAAGAAGAGATCGGTGTATCTCGAAAGCTCGCTCAAATAAAAGCATTTCGTTAGCCACAGAACGGTATCATCTATTTATTTTTTGATTATATATATATATATATATATATATATATATATATATATATATATAAATATATGTGTGTATATGTGTATATCTCAAATAGAAATATTACTGCATACAAATTTGCATGTCTTAGACAGGTCTGCAACCTCGCCTTTCACCATTATCACCCAGCACACAGCACTTCCACTGCAGCAAGGGATTCTGGTAAATGACATGCAAATGAGCACACGTGCCACTTTTTGCTTCAAAACCATTTTTAACATGGTTCCCTATAGGCTTAAGGTTGCTGTATGGTTACAGCTTTGAGCACAGCCAGGGTTAAGATGCATAGCCAGTAAACCCATCCACAGACAGACGTTTTGACCTTCATGGGTCTCATCAGTGTAGGGTTGGTTATACTGGCTATGCAAAAATGAAGCAATGAGGATGGGTTTTACCATACTTAGTTAAGTTATGGTGGGTCATAAAAGTGACAAAAACCCTCCACAGCAAAGCATATAGCAAATGGAAATATTACTGTATACTCATTTGCATGTCTTAGACAGGTCTGCAACCTCAGTTTTTACCATTATCACCCAGCATACAACACTTCCACTGCAGCATCCCTTAAGTATATGTACTGTATGTTAGAGGTGTATAGGGGATGTTGGGGGCACAGGGGGTGGGTGGTGTATTATTTATATATATATATATATATCTACAAAAACACAGAAAAAACAGGCGCACTCATAGCGTAAAATTGTATAACAATAAATTTATGGAATAAGGGATAAAAATACACACTCACAAACAGAGCTGAATAAAATGCATTTTTGAGTACAACTCAGCCCGTTCAGACGCAGGAACCCAAAGAGGAGGACTTCGGTGTGATGTCCGCGGTGTGTCTTGCCACAATAGTTTTTTTAGTAATTAATCCAACCCTATTACTCATCATGTGTATCTCATTACTAATCCTCTGTCTTCTATGCTCTGATTGGTCTTATGTACTATATAACTGTGTCTAATGCCTATGCTATTAGCTCCTGATGAAGTCTCGTTCGAGACGAAACGCGTAGAGATTGCTGTGGAGCCTACTGTCCAGTTTGTATATTTTATACTGACACTCATTTGCATATATTGCACTTTTGCTGCGTTGCTAGCATTTTGCTACCAGCCATTCAGACATTCAAGTTCCTGTTTACATTGTGAACTCTCTCCGGCTGAAACCTCGCTGACGTCATCGAGCTCACGCGAGATTTGATTCAGTGTATGCTCTGTGTAGCGCCGTAGCAAGGGGAAGGCGGCGTCCCTCGTGGCTCTCGGTCCCTGCTGGGACATAGAGGGGCTATTGTGGCAAGACACACCGCGGACATCACATTGAAGTCCTCCTCTTTGGGTTCCTGCGTCTGAACGGGCTGAGTTGTACTCAAAAATGCATTTTATTCAGCTCTGTTTGTGAGTGTGTATTTTTATCCCTTATTCCATAAATTTATTGTTATACAATTTTACGCTATGAGTACACCTGTTTTTTCTGTGTTTTTGTAGATATCCTCAAGGAAGTGGTGTTCCCTTCATTCGGGCTGCAGAGACTCTTTTGGAAAGCAATTGGAATATCTTGGGATTTGTATATATTTTTTATATATATTTTTCTGGACATTTTCTTTTTTTATGTATTTTTTATGCATTTTATTAGTTTAATACATTAATTTTTATTCTATCCACTGTGCTTAGCATAGGTTTTTTATTCTTATCTGTATTATTTTTACTTTTATTTTTACAATTACCTTTTATTTTTATAGAGATATTATATAGTGATAGGTTGGCGCTAATATATTTTTTCTCTTTTTATTTTTTCTCTTGTTGTGATAGATATATATATATATATATATATATATATATATATATATATATATATATATATATATATATATATATATATATCTATCACAACAAGAGAAAAAATAAAAAGAGAAAAAATATATAAATATATATATATATATAGTAATGTTTGTTGAGGGCCTAGGAGGTGGGTAGTGGAGCTGTAGTGTGTATTGTTTTTATTGTGGGTAGCAGGGGTGGGTGAAGGGGGTATTAGCCCCAGTGGTGGGTGTTTAGGCCTTGCATGTGTGTAGTGGGAGAGGTTAACCCTTTATTTACCGTCACGGTATAAACCACTAAGTTAATGAAGGGGTTAAGTCCACCCCCTTTACCCACATCCTGGCACTGGTGGTTAACTCCTCCATTGCCTTAGTGGCAAAGTTAGCAACATGTTAACAACATGAGCTATGTGGAAGGATTTGGCAACTCCTGTTTCCTTGTTTATATGTATTTTGTCAATAAAGTTATTTTAACATTTTTTATTGCTCTACAAACCTTGTGCGATGACGCACCAGCATGCCAGCTGATTTGTGATGATGCGACTACCGTCTTTTTTTGCCAGGAAAGCAGGGTATTTAAAAGTATTTAAAAGTCCCGACAGAGGCTAGCTCAGAAGGAACCTTGAGAAAGCTCCGTAAGCACGAAACCTGTCGGTCTATTTGCCAAGGATCCAATAAAGCCGTTTTTTGTATCAGTCATCCTCCTCCTTCATTTTGGTGGTGTGTTGCAGTTGCTTCATTTTTGCTCTACGTTGATCTCGCAGACAGCACACTGGAGGATAACGATCAGGCTCAGAATTCAAGAAGATTAAGGTACATCTGACTTTGTGTGGCTATAGTCATTTACCTTACTGGAGGAAACATATGGATGTTTTGGGGGGTATTTATCTAGTATTTAAAATACATATAAGAAAACTCTCCGCGATTTATATTTCCTGGATGCTGCACGCTCTTATGAGTGGGGCCAGGTAGGCGTTATCTTGCTGGAAGAGGAGGCAGCAGCTGAGGAGAGCCGGGGCCTGGTTGTGGCAACCAGAGGCCCAACCTCTTGTTCCCGCTGCCGGGCCTCAACTCTTCTCAGCTGCTCCTGCTACCTCCTCTTCCCATGCTGGGCCTCTCTCTCCAGCTGGTGCCGGAAGCTGAGTGCACCCAAAAGTCAGGCCCAGCTTCAATCGAGCACCGGCGGGAGAGAGAGTACGGTGTGGGAAGGGGAGGCAGCAGCAACTGTGGACAGTTGGGAGCCAGGGCCCTGCAGTGGTGGTGAAAACCAGAGGTCCGGCAGCTGGATACAGAAGTTAAGGCCGAACCCAACTTCCAGTGCCTGCCGGGCCCCCACAGCAACCGGGTCCAGGACACCTGTTCCGGCTCTCCCCCTCTGTCGGTGTCCCTGGTGCCAATTTTTGTTAAGTAGAAGCTGACCTATGCATCCACAAGCAAGTGTCCTCACTTTCTCATTCTTCTACTCATTCCTTTTACAGGAATGAGTTACATGATTTTATGACTTCTTAATGGGGGTCATGGCTAAAACATGAAAACATTTAGACAGAGGAGCAGTTATAATTAAGGATCAATTCTAGAAATCCTTTTATGTTTTATAGAAATCAAAGTAAGGAAGCCATTGGTAAGCTTGGCTGATGTAGTCAACATGGCCTGTCTATAGAAGCCTTGGAGAGTGCAGATTATGTCACAGGGATGTAATGTAACAAGCCTGAAGAGCCCATGACAACATTGCTGATATCATTGGTGGATGTGACCAGCCTTAAAAAGACCAAGAAAGAGCATAGGCGCATCCAGAGGAAGAAAAATCCTGCTAGTGAGAAGCTGAGAAAATGAAAAGCACATGGCAACAGCGCTGACACCCAACTTCCAGTGCCTGCCGGGCCCCCACAGCAACCGGGTCCAGGACACCTGTTCCGGCTCTCCCCCTCTGTCGGTGTCCCTGGTGCCAATTTTTGTTAAGCAGAAGCTGACCTATGCATCCACAAGCAAGTGTCCTCACTTTCTCATTCTTCTACTCATTCCTTTTACAGGAATGAGTTACATGATTTTATGACTTCTTAATGGGGGTCATGGCTAAAACATGAAAACATTTAGACAGAGGAGCAGTTATAATTAAGGATCAATTCTAGAAATCCTTTTATGTTTTATAGAAATCAAAGTAAGGAAGCCATTGGTAAGCTTGGCTGATGTAGTCAACATGGCCTGTCTATAGAAGCCTTGGAGAGTGCAGATTATGTCACAGGGATGTAATGTAACAAGCCTGAAGAGCCCATGACAACATTGCTGATATCATTGGTGGATGTGACCAGCCTTAAAAAGACCAAGAAAGAGCATAGGCGCATCCAGAGGAAGAAAAATCCTGCTAGTGAGAAGCTGAGAAAATGAAAAGCACATGGCAACAGCGCTGACAACATCAAAGGGCATGACCAGTAGAGATACTCACTTGTCCTGGTATTGTAGTTTTGGATAACATGATTTTCTTATTCCTTTTTAGCTATTTATGTCTGTGAACGAACAGATTATAGTACCAGAGATTACAGTTAACCATTATTTACCTCTGTTGTCTATAGCAGGGGAGCGCAAACTTTTCTTGCTGCGCCCCCCTGTCTGCCTGCTCCAGAGCTTGCGGCCCCCAACCCCCTCCAAACCTGGCAGCTGCCTCAAATGATACTCCAGGGTCAGGTGATGTCAGGTCACGTGACCCGTTGCGTCATTTGATGCCTGTGACGTCACATCACATGACCCTGCTTCGTGGAGACACGTCACAGAGTCTGAATCCCGTTAAGTTTTCTTGTTGCAGAGGCCTCACGCGATCCCCCGGTATTTAATTTAAATGCCTGGGAGAAGAGTGCGGGACCTCTGCAACCACCCGCAACCAACCCAGACATATCTCCCGTGCCCCCCAGTTTGCGCACCCCTGGTCTATAGTATATTTATTGGAAAAAAAATAAAAAGCTACATGCCATTTCTTCAATTCTGAAAATAAAACATTACAGGAGTATTGTTATACATCGAGGGCTTTCTACTTATTTTACAGTACCATGTAATAAACAATTTCATATATCCAGTATGAGATGGCCTTGATCATTGTAAATCAGTTAAGAGAGCCAACCACATTAAATGAATTAGATCATGTTTCACACAGTAGGTTATATATATTTTTTAAATCTCACAAAATACATAGAATTATTTGTATATAGTAGTGTCAGTTACCAAAATTTTGTTTTGTTTAGACATAAAAAGATGAAAACTGTGTGCTTGTTAATTAGTTTAGTGTTTTAACATCAGTGGAGAATGAATTCATTGCTATTGGAAGTAAGAGATGTCAGGAATAGCCATATGTTATGTTTTGATATGTATAAACAGAAGAATATAAAGCTTGTGCATTAATGATACAGGGAACAGCAAAAACATCAACATGAAACACATGTGGGAATATGGAGCTACATACTTTAAAAAAGCACAAGTTTTTACAAATGTGCTCTGGGATTACAAGGAGGCACTGCCATTTTTCTTTGATGTGTTTTCCTTGTGTGTGCCATTATCTTGTAATTTATAATCTTGCTAAACACCAGAAATAGGAAAAGTAAACACTCTCACATTATATTTTCAGTATCCTGAAGTAGATCTCTTTACTACCTCCGGTTTTAGAGTTTCTCAAGCTTTTATAATAATTTATGGACTAAGGCTATTGATGAATTGTATGAAATAACAGTGGAACTACTGTATTCCTTTGTGCTGTCTGGAACAGACAGTAAATTAAAAATGTACTTGGTATAAACAATGTTTTAATATCTCACATAGTACACATTCCTCTGTAGAACTAAGAATGCATATGTTTTATTTACAAATCATTTTAACAATAATAACAACTTTATTTTATATAGTACTTGTCTGCCAGTGAGACAAAAAGCACTTCACAAATACAATATATTACCCAGTAAGCAGCACTGTAAATAGAATTTTACAGACATTGACTCTTGCCAGATGAGCTTACAATCTATATTTAAAGTATCAGTATTCTCTATATTCCCAAATGAAGAGACTCATTTAAATTGAACCAAACTATCTGTATAGTTCTCTGTATTCCAATAGTTGCTTTCTATTGGTTTCCAAAGCTTGTTTTTGTGCTGTGTATGATTTTATTTCCATGTCTTTCTTACAAAGAAAAAAATAACTATAACAAGGAAAGTTTTGTAACTCAATATAATAGTGCATATAGAAAAAAAAGGAGTTCTAAAAAATAAATTAAAACATTTTTTTTAAATCATATTTCGCAACAAAACCCTTTGCTAAGGAATTCATTACAGATAAACCCAGAATGATATATACAAAAGCAGAAATGTAAAATAAATACAAAAGGAGTACTGTAGCACCAAATATTCCCAAAATGATAGAGGATCATAAAAACTGTTAAAAAATAAAATACCATCAGGATTTTTCAAGTCGAAAATGTAGATATTGTAAATATGTAAATATCTGAAAACCCCCAACAATTTCCAATCCAAAATTAATCAAATGTAATAGGAAATATATATTCTATATTGTCCGTGAAGCCTGCCATATTTAGGTCATACTAAGAGATGTTGGAAACAAACAATTTAAAAAAAATGACATTCCAGTAATCCACAAGGTTTTTCATTTATGGGAATAGATAGAATAGAACATAATATAAGAAGACATGATGCAGAAAATTTCACAAAGGGAAACTACCGTATGTGGATCTACTTTACAAGCTAAAACCACTCATCCCTACAGGTCTAAACATCAACATTGACCTGGGATGTTTCCTGGTAGGAATTAAAAAGACACCAAAAATACACATTTAGTTTTCCTCCCTCCTGTATACACTATTTCTTTACAGCAAACCCTAGAATATGGGTCCATGTATAAATTGTTCCATTTTTGGAAAATATATCCTATAATCTGTTGACATTTAACATCACTCACAGATATAGGGATTTTACCTTGTGGTTACTCTCCAAAGTTAATACCTGGCTAGAGTAGATCATAAATGATAATGTAGCTGTTTCCCCACCTTCTGAGAGATATCCCTGGCTACCAGGTGTGTTGTGGTGCTGAGTACCTGTTGCTCACAGAAGGTCTGAGATCCCGCCAATGTTATTGGGGAAACAGGACAGGCTTTAGGTGTAATGCTGGTTCCCACCCACACTCTTTGGTCAGCGCCTCCACCTGTCGCAGGCTCCAGGAGTGCAGGAGAAAAACGAACAAAAATGGGTGAGCACAGGTTGAGGTACTAAATAAATATATCAATACTAAAGTGGTTAATAACTGTGATGTGAAATAAAGTGTAAAATGACATAAACACTTACTCGGCCTTGTGTAAATGCTTTCACATCAAGGTATCTTTTCTCTTGCTGTTGTATCTTCTGTTTTTCTTCCTCTTGTACTTGACTTCTCCGCTGGTCTGAAGTGGAACTTTCCTGGTCTTCTCTGTAGGGATAGCTTGTAATGTCGTCCTCGAAGTGAAATGAGATAAAAACAAACACGTCAGGGATAAAGCAGAATATACTTATAAAGTAGACGGTTGTATTTAAATCAAAAAAGCGCAGAGATATACTGCGTGCACTCACACGGGCAAGCGTGAGTGGTCTCTGGGGGGAGGTATCTTTGATTATACCTCACTCTAGGGCTGTCAAAGCGCCCTTCCCAATTTCCACGCTATAAAATAGGGAAAAAGAGGGGGGTGAAGAGACAGAAGGTGAGTTGATATGTGACTATGGTAAGGTAATTAAAAACTCACATGGCCATATGTGAGTAAGGGCTATGATAGGTATCTTTTCCCCTCCGTGGTGCTCCAAAACCAAAGACCTTCAGCTGAGTGTTGCAGTCACTCAAATATTCCCTGAGCCACACAAAGGTGCACAAAGTTGAAAGGGTGAAAAAGTCCTGATCTTTATTACACCAGCAGGAAAACGTCCCAAAAAACAACTAAAAAACAATTAAAAACACTTAGTCCAAAGCGGCTAAGAGTTGGAATGGAATAAAAAGAGCCAAAACATCAGAGAAAGTTCGTGCAGGATATTCAAGTGCGCAGCTAGCTCTCCGCGTCCGGATGGTGTGCTGTGCTCCTGCTTCCTGCTTCTGATGGTGGCTGAAGTTAGACAAAAGTACTCAGGGATCGTAGCAATGCGTTTCGCCCTTCTTGGGCTTCCTCAGGCTCTGTAGAAAGGAATGGTTGGGGTCATGGCCTTTTGTAGAGATCCCTCAGCCAATCCGATCATCTCCCTGAGTCCCTCCCTTGCTTGCAAACTGTGTCGTCACTCTCCCTTCTCGGCTGTCAATTCTTTGGTGGCAGTGAGCGTCCATGCATCGCGCTCCCCCACTTGAATCATTAAACCCTACCACATCACCTAACAACAGTGGCATGGTACCCATATCCCTATTTGATAACGACATGCATTATGCCAGGAAAATCCTTGTGTCATGTGGACATGGTCTAACACAGTTCATCTATGTGGTTGATTAAATAAATAAATAAATAAATAAATAAACCTCTGCTTGAATGCAGTGTTTTGCTCTTTACTTAAAACAGCATAAAAGTCCATATTTGGTAAATAAAATTAAGTTTTAAAAGCATGTATAAATAGTTAGAATAGATAGTTATTTTTTAATATCACAACGGTAGGTTATTTATAAACATATAGTTTATTAAAATTCATGGATAAAAGTCCTGCACATTAATACTACTTTTTTCTGTATAAATACTCAATCACATATTATTAAAAAAATTTTCAACACATAGAGCATAGATATGGTCATATATATATATATATATATATAAAAATCTTATAACACATAAATTATGGTCATATGTACATCAAATCGGTGATTCTGATTAGACGTGTCATCTGAAATAGATCATGATGGAAACAGAAAAGAATCAATAATACATTTCTGAATAAATGCATAATCTTGCTCAAATTTTATTCTGAAATAACAGCTAAAGGCATTTAGAACACATGGTGACGCTTAAAGATGGACGTGTCCCCAAATGTTATAGGTTTCTCGAGACATACTGTCTACTAAATGAAGGCCCCGAGGTCTATGTCTATGTTCAGACCTTTGGGGGTCAGGGTCTTCAACCTATAGATCCAGTATGTCTCGCGCTGGCAAAGTTTCAGAAGTCTGTCCCCTCCTCTCCAATGTGGGTCTACTCTCTCGATCCCCTTGTAGCTTAAACCTTCGGGATTACCTCCATGACATAGGCTGAAATGTCTGGAAACGTTGTGTGTCATTACCTGCCTGCGTATATTGCCAAAGTGCTCCAGTATTCGGACCCTAAGAGGTCTTGACGTGCGTCCTACGTACTGGAGACCACATGGGCAAGCGAGCAGGTAAACCACAAACTCAGTTCGGCAGTTTATCATTTGCTTTATTTTAAAAGCCTTTTTGGTGGTGTTTGAGCTAAAAACTGTTCACTCCCCCTTTGCTACTTGTCTACAGGCTTTGCAATCATGACATCCAAAGAAGCCCACCGGAGGGGGTAACCATTGCTTCTCATTTGGAGTCTTTGTGCTCCTAAATGTGCTTGGCGCTAGTTTTGCTTTGATAGACTGTGCTTTCCTGAATATTACTCTAGGTATGTCAGGTATGTGTCCAGTTAGGATTGGGTCTTTCTGGACCACATGCCAGTGCTTTCGTATAATGTCCCGTACTCTATTAGCTTCCATACTGTAAGTGGTAATAAATGCTGAGTTAAAGCTATTTTCGCTTGTCTTTTTTTGTTGTGTTTTTAGCAAATTCTCTCTTGGGATTGCTTACAGTTTCTTAACTGCTTCGCTTATCACTCTAGGTTGGTATCCCCTCTCCAGGAATTTTCCCTCTAATGTCTGCGTTTGTTTTTTGAAAATCTCGTGGTCTGAACAGTTCCTTTTGATTCTCCTGAACTGTCCAAAGGGGATGTTATTGAGCCACTGTGGGTGATGGCAACTTGTGGACAGCAGAAAATTATTCGCGTCAGTAGGCTTAAAGAAGGTCTTTGTTTTAATTTTACTTTGTTCTATATAGATCGTCAGATCCAGAAAGTTGATGGAGTCTTTGCTATGCTCAGAAGTGAATTCCAAATTGATATCGTTTTTGTTAATATCTTCTTATCATTTGACTGAGTTCTAAATCTTTTCGGGGTGTGCGTACTCTCGTCTCTACTTCTCTACTTAAATTGTCAAAGGATCCGACAAAGGACTTCAAAAAAGAACTAGACGTTGTCCTGGATAGAGGGAAGGTTCAAGGAATATTAACCACGAAAGAATGGGGTTATTTGAAACAGGAAAAGCCAATTTTACCAGTGTTTTATTTCCTGCCGAAAATACACAAATGCCTGGAAACCCCACCTGGGAGACCAATAATATCCGGCATTGGGTCCCTCACCCAAAATTTATCTGAGTATTTAGATTTTTTCCTTCAAAAATACGCGACTGCGGGTAAATCATACTTAAAGGACACAACGCAAGTCATGAATATATTACAGGAGATAAGCTGGCAGAATGATTACATTCTGGTCACATGTGACGTTAAGTCCTTGTACACATGTATAAGACACTTAGATGGGATTGAGGCAGTATCAAATGTAATGTCTAAAGATACTCTCATTAAAAAAGAACAGGGCACCTTCATTTTAGACAGTATCAATTTTATTTTAGGCCATAATGTCATTTGGTTTAATGACGATCTGTTTTTACAACTTTGCGGGACCGCGATGGGCACGCGGTTCGCCCCAAGTTTTGCGAATATTTTTATGTCAAATTGGGAGGAGAAGACAATATGGGCAAATAATCCTTTCAGTACAAATTTAGTAACATGGCATCGTTATATTGACGACGTATTGTTCCTGTGGAAAGGAAGCGAGGAACTTTTAGGAGATTTTATTAATTTTATTAACAAAAACGATATCAATTTGGAATTCACTTCTGAGCATAGCAAAGACTCCATCAACTTTCTGGATCTGACGATCTATATAGAACAAAGTAAAATTAAAACAAAGACCTTCTTTAAGCCTACTGACGCGAATAATTTTCTGCTGTCCACAAGTTGCCATCACCCACAGTGGCTCAATAACATCCCCTTTGGACAGTTCAGGAGAATCAAAAGGAACTGTTCAGACCACGAGATTTTCAAAAAACAAACGCAGACATTAGAGGGAAAATTCCTGGAGAGGGGATACCAACCTAGAGTGATAAGCGAAGCAGTTAAGAAACTGTAAGCAATCCCAAGAGAGAATTTGCTAAAAACACAACAAAAAAAGACAAGCGAGAATAGCTTTAACTCAGCATTTATTACCACTTACAGTATGGAAGCTAATAGAGTACGGGACATTATACGAAAGCACTGGCATGTGGTCCAGAAAGACCCAATCCTAACTGGACACATACCTGACATACCTAGAGTAATATTCAGGAAAGCACAGTCTATCAAAGCAAAACTAGCGCCAAGCACATTTAGGAGCACAAAGACTCCAAATGAGAAGCAATGGTTACCCCCTCCGGTGGGCTTCTTTGGATGTCATGATTGCAAAGCCTGTAGACAAGTAGCAAAGGGGGAGCGAACAGTTTTTAGCTCAAACACCACCAAAAA
This sequence comes from Ascaphus truei, assembly GCF_040206685.1. Classification (NCBI taxonomy): domain Eukaryota; kingdom Metazoa; phylum Chordata; class Amphibia; order Anura; family Ascaphidae; genus Ascaphus; species Ascaphus truei. The sequence goes on along the minus strand of NC_134483.1, from coordinate 108,037,957 downwards.
GGCTTTTAAAATAAAGCAAATGATAAACTGCCGAACTGAGTTTGTGGTTTACCTGCTCGCTTGCCCATGTGGTCTCCAGTACGTAGGACGCACGTCAAGACCTCTTAGGGTCCGAATACTGGAGCACTTGGGCAATATACGCAGGCAGGTAATGACACACAACGTTTCCAGACATTTCAGCCTATGTCATGGAGGTAATCCCGAAGGTTTAAGCTACAAGGGGATCGAGAGAGTAGACCCACATTGGAGAGGAGGGGACAGACTTCTGAAACTTTGCCAGCGCGAGACATACTGGATCTATAGGTTGAAGACCCTGACCCCCAAAGGTCTGAACATAGACATAGACCTCGGGGCCTTCATTTAGTAGACAGTATGTCTCGAGAAACCTATAACATTTGGGGACACGTCCATCTTTAAGCGTCACCATGTGTTCTAAATGCCTTTAGCTGTTATTTCAGAATAAAATTTGAGCAAGATTATGCATTTATTCAGAAATGTATTATTGATTCTTTTCTGTTTCCATCATGATCTATTTCAGATGACACGTCTAATCAGAATCACCGATTTGATGTACATATGACCATAATTTATGTGTTATAAGATTTTTATATATATATATATATATATATATATATATATATATATGACCATATCTATGCTCTATGTGTTGAAATTTTTTTTAATAATATGTGATTGAGTATTTATACAGAAAAAAGTAGTATTAATGTGCAGGACTTTTATCCATGAATTTTAATAAACTATATGTTTATAAATAACCTACCGTTGTGATATTAAAAAATAACTATCTATTCTAACTATTTATACATGCTTTTAAAACTTAATTTTATTTACCAAATATGGACTTTTATGCTGTTTTAAGTAAAGAGCAAAACACTGCATTCAAGCAGAGGTTTATTTATTTATTTATTTATTTATTTAATCAACCACATAGATGAACTGTGTTAGACCATGTACACATGACACAAGGATTTTCCTGGCATAATGCATGTCGTTATCAAATAGGGATATGGGTACCATGCCACTGTTGTTAGGTGATGTGGTAGGGTTTAATGATTCAAGTGGGGGAGCGCGATGCATGGACGCTCACTGCCACCAAAGAACTGACAGCCGAGAAGGGATTGTGACGACACAGTTTGCAAGCAAGGGAGGGACTCAGGGAGATGATCGGATTGGCTGAGGGATCTCTACAAAAGGCCATGACCCCAACCATTCCTTTCTACAGAGCCTGAGAAAGCCCAAGAAGGGTGAAACGCGTTGCTACGATGCCTGAGTACTTTTGTCTAACTTCAGCCACCGTCAGAAGCAGGAAGCAGGAGCACAGCACACCATCCGGACGCGGAGAGCTAGCTGCGCACTTGAGTATCCTGCACGAACTTTCTCTGATGTTTTGGCTCTTTTTATTCCATTCCAACTCTTAGCCGCTTTGGACTAAGTGTTTTTAATTGTTTTTTAGTTGTTTTTTGGGACGTTTTCCTGCTGGTGTAATAAAGATCAGGACTTTTTCACCCTTTCAACTTTGTGCACCTTTGTGTGGCTCAGGGAATATTTGAGTGACTGCAACACTCAGCTGAAGGTCTTTGGTTTTGGAACACCACTTAGGGGAAAAGATACCTATCATAGCCCTTACTCACATATGGCCATGTGAGTTTTTAATTACCTTACCATAGTCACATATCAACTCACCTTCTGTCTCTTCACCCCCCTCTTTTTCCCTATTTTATAGCGTGGAAATTGGGAAGGGCGCTTTGACAGCCCTGGAGTGAGGTATAATCAAAGATACCTCCCCCCAGAGACCACTCACGCTTGCCCGTGTGAGTGCACGCAGTATATCTCTGCGCTTTTTTGATTTAAATACAACCGTCTACTTTATAAGTATATTCTGCTTTATCCCTGACGTGTTTGTTTTTATCTCATTTCACTTCGAGGACGACATTACAAGCTATCCCTACAGAGAAGACCAGGAAAGTTCCACTTCAGACCAGCGGAGAAGTCAAGTACAAGAGGAAGAAAAACAGAAGATACAACAGCAAGAGAAAAGATACCTTGATGTGAAAGCATTTACACAAGGCCGTGTAAGTGTTTATGTCATTTTACACTTTATTTCACATCACAGTTATTAACCACTTTAGTATTGATATATTTGTTTAGTACCTCAACCTGTGCTCACCCATTTTTGTTCGTTTTTCTGTACCATTAAGGACTCTGGATAGGTCCTATTTGGGGTCTCGAGCAACAGGAAGAGTTTCGGAAGGAGAGGGGACCCTTAATTACTATTTAAGGTTGTATTGTTCTATTTTTAGATTCTCACCACCCCTTAGTTTATCCCATTAGGGTAGCGCCCGGGCTTTTTTTTTGCACATATACTGTTCCAGGAGTGCTGGAGGCAGTCCATGTGGAAGTACTCTCTCATACTCCCCCTGATAGATTGCAAACTCAGGCAGGAGTATATTTTGTAACAGGAACAGTCTTTATTCTTCTCAATAAAGAATACATAGATAGAAGTGTGAGGAGTGCTCAATGCCAGGTAGAATATCCAATAACACCAAAACCACAATCCAAGGAGAGTAATGTAATTCAAGATTAATAAAACTTATTGGTAATATAGCGAGCAATTATGGGTACAAACCTCCTGAAGACGGGTAGTAGGAAGCAAGAAAAGCCCCCACCATCAATCTCATTGGAGGATACCCCTGTAGCAAGAACCAATGATTACTCACGACTCCTGGTGTGGCTGGATGGATGTGCGGCTTCCAAGATGAGATAATTGGTATACAGTGATGTAAGGAGCGCACGATACGGTAGGAGCAAGGAGAGGACCCCAGGTAACAAAAAAATATAAATGTATTGAGTCATCAAGACATTAAAATCCAACGCGTTTCGAACGTGTTAGTGTTCTTTATCAAGGATAAAAGATTTTAATGTCTTGATGACTCAATTAATTTATAATTTTTTGTTACCTTGTCTCCTTGCTCCTACATCCTGGGGTCCTCGTGCGCTCCTTACATCACTGTATACCAATAAAGAATACAGTATAAAATCAGCCACTGCATACACTAACACTGGTCTCCAGCCTTAGGATGGTCCCTGGGCTCAACCCTCAGGCATGGATCAAGGTATGGTCCTCACTCCCACTCCACTAAGGGAGGGAATAGAAGGTGACAGAGCCCTGCGCACCTCTTCTGTGGGACCTGTCTCTCTCAAAGGGAGAGACAACTAACTACATTTAGGAAGTGCAGCTCTTTATGTCCCTGGGGGAGAGCTCAAGGTCTGATCCCAGGAATGGGCAGAACACAGGACTTGTCCTGCCTCCTCCACCTGTCACTCAAGGAAGCTGCTCTCTGCTGTGGAAAACCTGGTTTGGGCCTAACACTGCCTGTACTGTACCAGGACTTACATGCTAGGCAGGGTAGGGTAGTAACCAAAACCAGACATGGCTATAATTTAAAAAAATGATTGCTTCTTTTGTTAGTCTTTTCTCTCTAATTGGGTATTTTATAGATTCAAATGTTACATCCAGTTCCAATTAAGAATGGAACTGATTGCTGTATGGGTCTATGTGCAACATTTTAAATATATATTGTTAATTGTCGTTAATGTATAAAAAAAATAATTGAAATTAGATTTTAATGGTAATGTAAAATTTGTATAATGATCTATTTTATTTTATTTATTGTTTGTATAATTATCTTTGATATCATGTATGTTTGTATGTCTTTATTTATATAGCGCCATTAATATACATAGCGCTTCACAGCAGTAAAACACATGATAATCATATAAATAACAAATAATACAAATAACAAAACATGGGAATAAATGCTTCAGACATAAAAATGAACATTTAGGAAGAGGAGTACCTGCACCGAAGAGCTTACAATCTAATTGGTAGGTAGGAAGAACATACAGAGACAGTAGGAGCGCATTCTGGTAGGTGCGTCTGCAAGGGGCCAAGCTTTATGTATCAGGTGTAAAGTATCAGCCACGGAGCTTCTCATATGCTTCGTTAAGCAGGTGTGCTTTAAGGTTGATCTTAAAGGTGGATAGAGAGGGTGCTAGTCGGGTATTGAGAGGAAGGGCATTCCAGAGGTGTGGGGCAGTCAGTGAGAAAGGTTTAAGGCGGGAGAGGATTTATCATGCTAGAACCCCCTAAGTATCATGTATTCAAAATAGAACAGATAGGATTAATAGAGAGGGCTATATCAACTGACATGTATGGCCAGGAAATACAAACCCCTGAGGGAGCAGAAACTCCCTGTGAAATTCGTAGGATGATGGAGGACTGGAATCAGGGAAGGACAGCAAATCCTAGAAGTAACGTCAGATGCCGGCGGAGACGGTCACACGAGAGACGGGCATCCTTTAAAACATTGACTCCAAAAACTCCATATTAAGCCTAGAATAACATTATAAATGTTTTTCATATTTGCAATATAGAGGCTGCTCTGTTTCCTTTACATATGTACATTTATACAGGCATGTGTACAAACATGAACACATTGATTAAATAAGTATCAGGGTTATATTCATCCAAGTGTTCTCAACACATTTGTGTGGTCAAAATAGTGGGATATTATTTATTTATTTATAAAATGTTTTACCAGGAAGTGATACATTGAGAGTTACCTCTCGTTTTCAAGTATGTCCTGGGCACAGACTTAATGACAAATAATACATGGTTACAAATACAGTTACATCAATGAACAGTGTATACATTATATACAATACATTGCATGCATAGCTAGAGGAGATGTATATTAAAGGCTTATGTAACAGTTACAGGCCAGATTAAAATGTGAGACAGTCTTAGTTATGAAAGAACTTAAACTGGTGGTGGATGTGAGAGTCTCCGGTAGGTTGTTCCAGTTTTGGGATGCACGGTAAGAGAAGGAGGAGCGGCCGGATACTTTGTTGAGCCTTGGGACCATGAACAGTCTTTTGGAGTCAGATCTCAGATGACAAGTGCTGCATGTGGTAGGGGTGAGGAGCTTGTTCAGATAGATGGGTAGCTTGCCCAGAAAGTATTTGAAGGAAGACAGGAAAGGTGAACTTTGCGCCTAAACTCACGTGATGACCAATCTAGTTCTTTGAGCATTTTGCAGTGATGTGTGTTGTAGTTGCATTGGAGAACGAAACGACAAATTGAATTGTAGAGCATGTCAAGTTTTCTAAGGTGGGTTTGGGGTGCTGAGCCATATACTATGTCTCCTTAGTCAATAATTGGCATTAGCATCTGCTGTGCGATACGCTTTCTGACCAGCAGGCTTAGGGAGGATTTGTTCCTGTAAAGTACACCTAGTTTGGCATAGGTTTTGGATGTCAGGGTATCAATGTGCATTCCGAATGTTAAGTGGGAGTCAAACCATATGCCCAGGTATTTAAAACTAGTAACAGGAGTTAGGGTGGTGTTAGCGATGGTTCTGATCTGGAGCTCAGTCACTGGAAGCTTTAAAAATTTAGTCTTAGTCCCAAATACCATTGTTACAGTCTTGTCAGTGTTTAAAAACAGTTTGTTTTGTGAAATCCAGTTTTCGAGTCTCAAAAAGTCAGACTGAAGTATGTGTTCAAGGTCAGAGAGGCTATGGCTGTGCACATATAGGATTGTGTCATCTGCATACATGTTAGAGAAAATATTATATCTATGGCGCTCTATACATACACAAATAGTGGTAAAAAGGATATATACAACCCGTAATGGTGGCTTCGTCGGGTCCAATAGTAGGCTCCACACGATAGCAGTGTTACATGAAATAAAAATAGGAAGATCACATAGCATAATACTGTAAAATATGAATATTCACAGCATATATACTAATAACGTGACAGACCAACAAATAGCAAATGACATGGGCTGAGAAACACTGGTTAACTGATATACAGATATGCACATTTAATATTAGACACAGAATATGAATAAAATACAAAACATGTGTTAAAATAGAATAAGTCCCACTGGAAATCTCCTGCTGTGGCTGAAATGACCACTTACCAGATGTAAGACGGTCACAGGCGATGGATAATTAGAGAATATCCCCTCTCGTCTTGGTCGGATCAGCTCCGCTGTGTGTCTCCTGGCATCAGGGGCGTGTTGGTGGTCCATAACCGTTTCCGGATGGGGCGCCCCCCTGCTTGCATGGGAACAGCTCTCTGCAGCTCAGTCAGTAGAGGGTTACAGACCGCAGTCGCAGATTCGCCGTACAATACCCGGCACGCTGTGCGGATGGTGTCTGCAGATTCGTAGATGTTCCAATCGGCAGGAGAAACAAAACAGGCGTCAGCAAGAGTCAGCAGTGTGACCAGCACACTGCTGACTCTTGCTGACGCCTGTTTTGTTTCTCCTGCCGATCGGCCACAGCAGGAGATTTCCAGTGGGACTTATTCTATTTTAACACATGTTTTGTATTTTATTCATATTCTGTGTCTAATATTAAATGTGCATATCTGTATATAAGTTAACCAGTGTTTCTCAGCCCATGTCATTTGCTATTTGTTGGTTTGTCATGTTATTAGTATATATGCTGTGAATATTCATATTTTACAGTATTATGCTATGTGATCTTCCTATTTTTTTATTTCATGTAACACTGCTATCGTGTGGAGCCTACTATTGACCTGACAAAGCCACCATTACGGGTTATATATATCCTTTTTACCACTATTTGTGTATGTATGGAGCGCCATAGATATAATATTTTCTCTATCAGTTGTCTCTGATTTGTGTAGTTAGGTACCTGCCGGGTGTTCCAGCACCCGGGCGTGCCGACAACAAAGTACATTGGATCCACCGATCCAGCAATGAAACCTTCCGCGATTAATCCGCCTCCTCGTGGCGTGGTATTCGGTTGGAGGGTCCCACCGTGAAGATAGTCTCTGTGCATCAGGTGACTGGATCCAGACCACTGGCAATCAGGATGCAGCAGCGTCCTGACTGTGTCCTTGGTTCACTAATACTACATAGGCAGTGTCCCTATGCTTATGGGCCTGTCCCTGTAGTAACCACAAGCTGAGATGAGTTGGGCCCCAGCTGGGGCCTACTGGGTGTAATCTGGCCTAGTACAAGTGTCAGAGACCCCTGCACACATACGCCCTACCCTGTTGGTATCTCAGCTCCTCCCTGGCTGCCCGTGATACTCACAACCCTATTTGACGATCGCGCCCATGTGATTGCCTGCCCCTATGCATGCTGGGGGCTGTAGTCCCCTCAGCGCCTCTCCTATAATGCTGCCGCGTGTGTCAACATCACTGCGCATTCGCAAGTATTTCTTAGCCACCGCAGCTCCTCTGCCCCTGCGCAAACTCTGCACAAGATGTCGACGCCCTACTGATTGGGCCGCCGGAGCCTCTGGCCAGCCTGTCGCCCACTTCGCCGATTGCAACACCACCTATGCAGCAGAAGTGAAGGGGGGGGGGGGAACAAGGGGACCGGGGAGCCATGGGGGACCTGGCTACATACAGAAACACAATATAATATACAGTGTATGTACTGTAAGAGGGATATCTGGTTACAATGGATGTAGATAGGAAGTGTTAGGTAACATGAGGTAGAAACAAGTAGCCTGGTGTGAAAATGAACAGTAGAGTCATAGAAGGCTTTTTTCTTTTGAAATGCAAAGGCGGCCTAGACAGCAAGACTATGGCCCCAGTCACTGTGTGTACATGCGTGTCGGAGCGCCTGGAGGCATGTGCACTAGTTTAAGCCGTGATCTGTGGTCCTAGGGTAGCGATGGGATGCGCATCCAGAAGAGCAGGTAAGATTCTTGGCAGGGGCATGACTGCTATGACGTCACGTGGCTGGTTCACTCTCATTGGCTGCAACCGTCGCCGTGACCACCTCTCGGTCGTAAAGACTATCGCGCATCACACTTTATGTGCACCCGCACACACACTGACTTGGGCGTGCCCCATAGAGGGCTGTACTTGGTGTGCAGCATGTACGCCGTCACGTGTGCAGCCGCAGCCACCAGGGACGAAGCTTAAAGAGATGTGAGGGGAAGCTGAGTGGGACAAGACAGTGAATGTGAGCAAAAATATCTATAACTACTGTACAGTATATTATGTCTGGTTATCTATATAAAGAATGTTATCAAATATATATCAAATAAAAAGATTACTTGTGAGCACATTCACATGTCTTAGGCAGGTCTACAACCCTACCTTTCACCATTATCACCCAGCATTCAGTGCATCCACTGCAGCAAGAGATTATGGGAAATTACATGCAAATGAGCACACCGTGTCACCTTTTGTCTGAAAAACCATTGTTACATGGAGCCCATATAAGCTAATGCTTGCTGTTAACACAGCTTTAAAGCACAGCATGGGAATCAGGAAAGGGAGGCTGTTTGAAGCTACTTGTGAAGTGCTGAGGTGTGTGGCTTGCTTGTCGGCTCTATTAGGGCCCTGATCCTGTGGCATACACCCGGCATCCCACTGACTGTGAGTAAATCTGGCTGACCTCATGGGCCAGAGGCCTCTGTGGATGCGGATTTGCAGTCTGGAATTACACCTTGTTGTAGGATTTATCATCCCACTATAAGCCACCTCCCTATTTAGTGCTGAGGGTTAATACTTGGGATCCAAGGAGAAATTGTTCAGAATAGATGGGAAAATTATGAGAAACTTGGCTTGATTATCAACTATATTGTAGCATAGCCTCTGTGGCTCACTTCCGGTGTCCCCTGACTTTAATTAAAGCTTTCTGGCCTCTTGAATTACCCCTGTGCTAATCATCCATCACTAGCCCCTTTTCACATCCAGAGTTCACAACTCATACCTGGGATTCAAGAAAATTCTTTGCTGCTAGCTGTGTTTATGAGTGTGATTTAAATTTTTAACAGCAGGGGGCTCAGTACATATTGCTAGCTTTGTTACCACTTGTGCACACACCTGGGCTCAGCATTTATTTACGGTAGTGCCACTACTCGTGTACATACTGTGGGCTTTGACAGTGTGTGGAGGCATTCTAAGGGATTTGGTGGTAGTTCATGAGCAGTGACTTTGAAACTGTGATTGGAGGATTTCACACAGCGTACGCGCCGTCTCCATGACCACCACGGACGCTATGGGGAGGCTGATAGCAGTAATTTTGCCCATCACGAATGCACGGTTTCCTAGACAACCAGGGACAGAGCACAGAGAAGCCTCTCAGCAATGGAGACGCCTCACGGGACTTGGTCATGTGAGCGGGATGGACATATGAGAACATTTCAGCACGGATGCAGCTGATTCTCTCTGATCATGGTATTTTCACCTGCATTTGCGCACAAATAAGTTGTATTCTAATTAGTGGGTGTGGTTTATGTCACTAGGGTGTTGGGTATTTAAGTCACTAGCTGTCATTTATTCTCTGAACCCCCCGGAGGAAGATCCCCCTGAGGGATTGAAACATTGGAGATATGTGCTACTGTATATGTTTAATATATAATTCTGCTTTTAACTCCCTGCGTGCGGTTGCCTCTTTGCTGCTTCATGGTAACGTATGATATATATATATATAAATAACAAACAGAAAATAATTAACAGCGCCCCTAATAGCACACACCTGTATCCTTGCAGAACAGATCCCACACCGTAGAACGATGTACCCAGCACAGATGTCTAACAATATATAGTATAGTGGCAGGATACTAAGTATATTGCAAGTTACAAAAAATAAAAATATATAAAAAATAGAAAAAATATATAAAAAATGTAGGTTGGCAACAAAAACAAAATAAAAGAAAAATATATAACTATAAAAATTGTGTAAGTCTCTTATTCAATGTTGACAATAAGAATATAGAATGTCCATACAAATCCTTAAAAAATGAAATTGTAGTCCTGGGCAGCTTAAATCTTGAGCTCACCAACCTCCCAACGATACCTAAGAGAAAAAAAGAAAAGAAAAAGCGCCCAATCCTTGTGTAAAATCAGATAATAAAGGGTTTTAATTTGCCATGAACAGACGATTGCCAATTCATACTTTGTCAAATAAAATCAAGCAATTTATGAGACAAGCCCATGCACCACGCCGACGACCAGATATCACAGCTGTCCTCCGTCTGCATACAGATACTGCCATTGTAAATCAGCTCTGCTGTGGGATGTGCTGCCAGTAAAACCTCTCTCTTTCACCTCAGTTGGAATAGTAGGTGCTTCTGGCTGCAATCAATTTTCCACCGATCGTGTTGCAGGATACTCCTGGACTGACGTCTCTGCTCTGGAGCCTGGGCTGTTCAGCCACCGTAGTTCCTGTACCACGTGACCCTACTCAGCGGATTTCATCAGGGGATAAACACTGACTGAGCTTACTGACTATTTAAAGTGGTCCAATCCAATAAAATATGTAAATATCAGTCAACTCAAATCAATTACATTTATATAGAGATCATCTGTGCTAGGTATTTGGCCAAATGGCAAAACTCAAAAAAGGACATATATATATAATTGAATGATAAATGTATACATACATTTTGTAGATAGCAAATTTTGACATAATATTTAAAAATGCAATAAAATTGAACAAATAATATAAACAACATGTATTATCAAAATCACGAGTTCTAACTATAAATTAAAGTTTGTTGCTATGACTCAAAAATCAAACAGTCAATTAAGTCAATCAATTTATAAAATCATACCATATTATATAAAATTGATTAGCATTGAATGTATTATTAAAGTTTTGATTATCATATATAAAAATTGACAATGGAAGGGATGAATCATGATGGTTAGAAATCTATATTTCATACCTATAGAAAATCACAAGCTCCTTCTTTGGCCATTTGAGAGGAGCTTGTGATAAGCTGCAGGTCGCTGACTGCGCATGCGCACGAAACGCGTTGGGCAGTTGGAAGAGAGTGATTGCATTGGAGCAGAGCACTGCAGGAGCAAGTTCAGATACACAAGCGGGAGAAGGGAGTTTCGGACATTTGTCCCGCCCCCAGTGACGTATTTCTGGTAACGGAGCGGCAGTCGGCACCAGGAGAACCGGAGACCAACCTATGGCAACGCGCATCCGGACGCAGAACCAAGGAAGTGATCGGAGTTTCCCCTGATTGCCACAAGTCCATCAGCAGCTGCTGCCGGATTTCAATCACCGTGTACCCCTGCTTGTTTATATTGGAAGTCTTGTAAGTAGGATTCCGGTTTTACATACTGGATCCGATATCTGCTCCAGGCATTTTTTAGTTGTTCATTAAATTTACTCCTTTATTATTTGTCAGCCTACTTGTTATTGTTTTATGTTTGTCATGTCTTGTAAGTCCTATACGTTTGCATTTAACATTGTTGCACTATGATTTTTCTTCTTTTCCTTTTGCATCACGCATGTAAATCCCTGCTGTGGAGCCTGAAGTAAAAGATTGGACTCTCCTCCATTGGACATTTTCACAATTCTTGGACTCCACATTTGTTCCTATACTGGACTTTAAGGCGCCGGTTTGTATTGTTGTCCTATATTTCATACCTAGATCAAAAAATAAATAAAGGAGGAAATCATTAGTAGAGATGTATAAAATATGTATCTATTATTTGAATGAATCAGTCATCAACTGCAGACGATCATGATAATGGAGAAAGAATCCAATCGGCACAGTTTGAGCATAATAGATCTAAATTGTTAAAAATAAATACAGAGAGAATTATATAAAGATGGATAAGTAGGTGTAACCAGTGTAAGTTACCATTACAAACACCCCAAATCGAGAGAGAAAAAGGAAGAAGGAGAGAACGAGCAAATCAACATAAGATGTAAAACTGGAGCTATAATATCAAGAAGCCAGCAATCAGATGTGAATGGCCAATTTGTTATTATACGTGTTAATACCATAGTGAAAAGAATGAATTATATTTGTGTTAGGATTAGTAATATTGTGTATTGAATAAATAAACTATAAATATAAGTTCTAGGGCTAGTTTAATAGCTACAAATATAAATGTGCCTACGAATTTATCCATAGTATAAGTGATTGTGAATTAATGAATTTATAAATTTACCAAATGGTGTGCAAATGTGAACCTGACCAACGGTACTATTCAAAATACACCAACTGGGAGAAACAGAGGGAACATGTTGCACATGTTCAACCCAGACCTCTGTAAACACCCTAAACTGGCATAATCTGAAAATTGCCTATACAATAGTGCTTGTGTCGATGCAATCATTAAGACCACCCTGACTTAGAGTGACTAACATATATATCCAATATGTCTCACGTGAATTTAGTCTCTTAAGCCTATCTCCACTTAACAAAGTGGATGGTATCAGTTCTAACCCCATCACCATAAGAGAAGATGGATCTTTGTTATGTGTTTCCAAATAATGCTTTGATAGATTATGGGTCGTGATACCATGAATAATATTGCGTCTATGTTCTAAAAAACGCGTGCTTAGAGTACGTGTAGTTCTACCCACGTATTGGTAGCCACATGGGCATATAATCATATAGATGACAAATGTGGATAGACAATTGATTTGACCTTTTACTGTATGTGTAGATTTGTTATGATGTGATATAACATGATCTTATTTGTTTATATATTTACAAGTTAAACATCTACTCCGTCCAAATGATGAATTACCACTTTTTTGTGTCCCTTTTATTTGAGGTACCGAATTTGGTTTCAAATGGCTAGGTGCCAATAAAGTTTTTATACTCCTAGCTTTCCTATAAATAATAGGAATTTTAGGTGGTAATTTTAGACCAATAATGGGATCCCTTCGCATGATGTTCCAATGTTTGTTTAGGATAGAACAGATACCTTTAGCTGCATTATTAAATGTAGTGATGAACAAAGGAGACTTAGTTGGTATATTTACTGTTTTTTCAACAGTTGTTCTTTCTTTCAGATAATTCTTTTTAGATTTATTAAGTAAAGCTACACGATCCAGAGCACCAACCTGTTTAAATGTCTCTCGAATGACATGAGTGTCATAACATTTGGCTATGAATTTGTTGACTAATAGTTCCCCCTGGGCCAAAAAATCAGAATCAAGAGAACAATTTCTTCTGACTCTGAGAAATTGGCCCCTGGGGATATTGTCAAGCCACTTTTTGTAATGGTTGCTCTTGTTGTGCAAGTAACCGTTGGTAGCAACTGTTTTGAAGTGTTTTAGTGATAATCGTACAGTTCTCACTGATATCTAATTCTAAATTTAAAAACACTATGTTCTTTGTGTTTAGATTAAATGTAAACTTGAGGTCCATGTCATTAAGATTAAAGGAATTTAATTTTTTCTCCAAACAATCCATAGGTCCATCCCAAATTAAAATGATATCGTCTATGTAACGGCCATAGAACACCAGGCTCGCCCCCAGATCCGCATCACCCCAAACATGGAGTTCCTCCCACAAACCCATGTAGAGGTTTGCATAGCTGGGGGCAAACCGGGTGCCCATGGCCGTCCCACAGACCTGTAAATAATAGTAATCCTCAAAAACAAAATAGTTGTGTTCTAAAATAAAAGAAATTGCTTGTAAAATAAAGGTGGACTGTTTATGGCAGATGTTCTCATCAATATCCAAAAAATGTTTTATAGCTTGTAGACCCTTGTTGTGTTTGATGCATGTATATAATGATGTTATATCACATGTAGCCCAGAGATACTTTTTTTATTTCATTTTTATGTTCTTTTTTTTTTTTTTTTTCCTTTTACCTACATGATATATATATATATGTCTCACTACCCCTTTTGTTTTAGTTTTAGGTCTCATTTTTCCTTACCCGGGTCCCTCTAGGTCTCTTTAGCACCTATGTTGTCTCCTCCTATATTTAGTGGTTATATAGCTATCTCTCTATACTTAGGGTATTGTTTACCACATATTGACATCTGTTTACTGTATTATACGTATTATATATATGTTACTATGCAAGTCAACTACCAATGACATTTTACTTAACTCTTCAGGTTAACCTTTTTTGGCTGACTTGTATATTTAATTTCTGGTCTATAATTGTGATATATATTTTATGCATTAGTTGAAGCGTCTAATACTATATGCTATAACATACTTGGTCTTTAGATACAAAACAAAGAAAATAACCCCTCCAAAAGCGCTTACCTATACTAAATTAAAGGTGTGGTGAATAATGTGCTAAACAATAATAAGTGCTAAAACAACAAACAATCTAACAATTGCTGTAAGAGCAAGCAGCTAGGTGTCCGTAACGGAGCCACCCCCGACGCCATTGTGGATTGAGGCCACCTCCAGTAAGCTGCCTGCACGTGGGGTTGTGAGAGGAGCTGAAAGAAGGGGAACAAGCACAGATTCTCTCCACTGAATACTTTGGCGTTCATCATGTGAGTAGGAATCTTCACTGTCTTAGATAGGGATCTGATTGCTAGAAAAACGCTGCGCAATCAGGTGTGCCTCTCATCTGTATTTCAGACGTGCATCTGTCTATTCCAAGGACACATCCCATCTGGAACATTTCCAACAGAGCCCAGCTATCATCTTTAAGATCAGAGACTATCTGAAGATCATGGTATCTTGGACTTTAGCGCTTGGGACTTTAATATTGTTTGTGCATACTTGGTCTTTAGGATTAAAATTGTGAATCCTTATCTATGTGTGCTCTGGCATATATAGGGGTTAATCTAACCCTAATACTCATCATGTGTATCTCATTACTAATCCTCTGCCTCCTATGATCTTATTGGTCATGTGTACTATATAACTGTATGTAATGCCTATGCTACTACTCCTGATGAAGTCTCGCTTGAGACGAAAGGCGTAGAGATTGCTGTGGAGCCTACTGTCCAGTTTATATATTTTATTTGCACTCATCTACATTATTGCACTCCTGCTGCTTTGCTAGCATTTTTCTACCAGCCATTCAGACATTTGAGTTCCTGTTTACATTGGGAACTCTCCCCGGCTGAAACCTCGCTGACATCATCGAGTTCACGCGAGACTCTATTCAGTGTATGCTCTGTGTAGCACCGGAGAGAGGGGAAGGCGGCATCCCTCGTGGCTTTTGGTCCCTGTCAGGACCTAGAGGGGCTATTATGGCAAGACACACCACGGACATCACACCGAAGTCCTCCTCCTTGGGTTCCTGCGTCTGAACGGGCTGAGTTGTACTCAAAAACGCATTTTTTTCAGCTTTGTTTGTGAGTGTGCATTTTTATCCCTTACTCCATAAATTTATTGTTATACAATTTTACGCTATGAGTGCGCCTGTTTTTTCTGTGTTTTTGTATATATATATATATATATATATATATATATATATATATATATATATATATATATATATATATATATATATATATATATATATATATATACTGTATATATATATTCACACACACACAGTGTTTCCCCCCCCCCTCTCTGGGAGATTTCGGTGTGGTGCATACCTGCTGGCTTACAGTAGATCTGAGTCTCCTGCAGTGTTGTGGAGGAGTACAGGACAGGCTTCTGTGGTAGTAACTGATTCTTTCTCACGGTGACAGCGCCTCCATCTCTTGCAGGCTCCAGGGATGTGGGGACAATTCCTGCAGGAGAACTTACTTCCCCTTCCTCTGATAGATTGTTGTCTCAGGCAGGAAGATATCTTTGAACAGGATCACTTTATTTAGTACACTGGCAGATGAAACAGACAGGTCCCCATTCCTCTAACTCTCTTTGAAGTGTTTGATATCTCTATTACTAATTCTAAGATTTCTGCTTTAAAGACAGGTTCACCTTTCACTGATTTCCCCACAAGTAGAAATGGGTAAAATAAAATCTGCAGATTTGAATCCACAGCAGATGGACTGGTTTCTTTGGTACGCTTATTTCAGCGGATCAATCTGAAAAAGGGCTATTGGCGGCTTGCGGATTTTTTATTATTATTACCAATACACTCCGCGGATTCCGCAACCCGTGGGCAGATTTGTAGAATCCAATCTGCGGATTCAGAAATTAATTGCAGATTGTAAAGAGTCCGCCAACGAATTGCTGAATCCACAGATTGGATTCTACAAATCCATCCACATCTTGTATCCAATGGTGGTTTTTGATGAATCTGCGTGGATTGAAACACCCAAATCCTGTTCTGGATTTTACACCTCGAAACAGATTTTGGGGGTTACATCAGCAAAAACCGGGAAATGGATTTGGGCGGATTCTCTGCAATGTTTGATATCCCTACCCTTGATTCTAATGTTCTTACTTTAAATTTCCCCACAATTTTTGGAAAAACTATTACTGATTCTCAGACTCCGACTTCAGAGACAAGCGTATCTCCCTCTGATCCCTCTGCAGTACCCATTAAAACCTCTGTTAATTTTAAGGTTCCCATTTAAAGAATGTCTTACTTATCTCTGATTTCTGTACAGAACCTAGGTACCCCAAGTTCATCCTAAGACTCCAACATCTAAGACAAGTTTACCTCTCCCTGATAACCCAGCAGTTTCTGATATTCCCATTTCTAATCCTAAAATTCCCACATCAAAGTCTAGTTTCATCTTGCTGATTTTCCTACAGTACCTTATTTAACTTGATGATTCTGGGAATTTTACTCCAAAGACAAGTTTATATCTCACTGATTCTTCTGCAGTGTTTGAGGTACCCATTATTCTATAAGGCTTTGGCTTCTGCTTCTGCTTCAGGTTTACCTCCCACTAATTTTCCAGCAGGACCTGATATAATCTTTACTGATTCCAAGGATCCCACTTTAAAGACTGATGTACTGCTTACTGAATCCTATGCTCCCACTTTGAAGACAAGCACACTTCTTTCTGATTCCCCTGAAGTATTTGATGCATCCTTTGCTGTTTCCTAGACACCCATTGCAAAGACCAATTTTCTGCAGTCCGATTCCCTCACAGAGCTTAATGTATCCATGACAGATTCCAAGGCTCCCACGCCAAAGACAAGTTTACTATTCACGTATTCCCTGGCATCTGTATTGATGCATTCTGATACCCATCTGCTGAAGGGTGCTGGTCTCCTACTGCCGGCCAATCCAATGGCAGAGAACTAGTTTATCACCTTGACTATCACAGATAAGTGGCTATTGTATGTGTAACAAAACCTTGACAATAGGATTCTATCTGTGCCTTTCATTTGGCCTCCTCAGTCTGACCGTATTAAACCTGTAGCAGTGCATTCTCATGAACTACTGCATGCTGATCTGAGTAATAAAGTTACTCCACTAGAAATTTTGCCTTACGATTCTGACCTACTCTCTGTGCTTCCTCCATCATATTCTGATACACCTATGGAGAAGTTCACATTCCAGCTATCAGCCTTCAAATGGGCTTATTCCCTCTGTGCCTGAGTCCCCAACTTTGCTGCAACTCTGCCTGTTCAAGTATTCAAACTCATTATGAACTGGTATCTATGCAAATGCAATCAGTTGAGCAGCAAGTCGGCCTTTGAGTTAACAATGCACGTGATGTTACCTGAGTTTTCCTATGATGCATTCTGCATATCAAGATTTACGGTACCACTGTTTTCTGTCTCAGAGGTGGTACTTGCAAAGAAACGGTCTTGACTCAAAGCTTCTACCTTGAAGAGATGGTCCCATTGAACTTGATGGACGTATGCCTTTTTTCAGTCTCATCTACTATGTAACTATGTTTCAAGTCTGCCAACCATCAGAGATGTTTCCTCAATAAGTCCAAATCACCAAGATCATGAATCAAGCCAGATTCTGATTGCCCGGAGGTCTCTTGGTCCTGTGCCCTATTCCTGTATACGTCCTGTTACTGGTTCCTGTTTTCTGCAGCTCTGGCCGTGTTACCTGTCCTCCTGCCTGTTGATTTCCTATTGCCGACGCCAGCCTGTGACCCCAACCTTGCATCTCTACCGCCTGCTTTGACCTTTGCCTGCATCCTGACTACGACTACTCAAACAGGACTCTGTCCCCTGGGTTTGGTCAGTGATCATAAACCCCTACTTCAGCTCTGCAGGTCTGATTCCTATTGGAGATGAGCATTGTTAGAAAAAGACAGACTATCTGATTGGTCTGACCATAGATGGCCAAGATCCATCATCTCGAAGCTCTCATGGCCTCACTATGGTGCTGTCTCATGTTGCTTTGGAGCCGGCGAATGGCCCATCATATCTATACTGGTCAAGACCTGGTGACATTGCTGTGTGGAGTTCTCCTTGCCATCAGCTGGAATTGGTGCTAGAGCAGCTGTCTGCACTGTAGTATGCATTTGCAGTGGAACAGCCACAGATGTGGCCCCAGGGATTGGAGAGGCCACATGTACTTGAGTAGATATGAGCGCTGGCGCCAGAGCCATTTACACTGTGATCTTGCAAATTATGTAATCTGCCTAAATCGTTGTCCATATTTCTTACCTGAAATAATATCTTACATAACATACAAAACCCACTCTAGGTGTACATTAGTGCAACTCTTTATCTAATGAACCACCAAAAGGTTTTCTTCCCCCTTGAAATCTGTAATTCCGCCTATTATACCATCATAAGGATCACCATAAAGCACAATTTAGCCTATTATTCATTTTGCTATTTAATAATTTATCCTATAAAGCATCAATACTGTATGGAGCATAGGAATGAAAGAAAACATGAAGTTTCTAGGAACTACATATAGTGTAAAATCATGTGCTTTTATAGGTTTACCTGATATTGGTGACAAAAGCATTTACTACATTATGGTAAGACATAAATTGATTAAAAAAAACAACCCTCTGCTGTTTCGTCATATTATTAGTGATATTGTGGAAACTTACTCACCTAACAGACAAATTCAGAATTTTAGATTACTAGCTCCTCTGATTAGTCCCACAGTTGTACATTTCTACTTGTAATCCAACTGACACATTGATCCCAAACCAGGATGTTGTATAATTTCAAACACTGATCCCACAAACATATAGGCCCATATTTACTAATATAACACCTTCCAGGGCCAAAAGACACATTACAGCCCATTTATTTGAATAGGCTGTAAAGTGTCTTCCAGTACCAGAAGCGGTTTTAAACTTAAGCTTATGAAATTGCTCAGCATAATTCACATGGCATATCGAGTTTATAGAGTGCATTTTGGTCTCATATTTACTAGGGATGTGCCCATAACCCAGTGTTTGTGTCCTGGTTCTAAAACAATGTAGTGTTTTATGTTGTGGTTTAGTCCAAACGCATCAATTTTAGTTTTGGATAATGGGGAAAATGTGAATTTGATTTTTTTTTAAACTTCATGTGAGCTGAAGCCTTTTTTAGCTTCATACACAAGTATTTATGCCATTTGCAAACTACAGCTCAACCCCGTTATAGCGCGATCCGCTGTAACGTGGATCTGCTATAACACGTTTTGAGCGTGGACCCCGAATTTAATTTTTTTTTTTGCACACACACTGCACACACTCACTGCACACTGCATACATTCACAGCACACTGCATACACTCACAGCACACAGCACACACTCACAGCACACTGCATACATTCACAGCACACTGCACACCCTCACAGCACACTGCACACACTCACAGCACACTGCATACACTCACAGCACACTGCATACACTCACAGCACACTGCAAACACTCACAGCACACACTCACAGCACACTGCACACACTAGACGGAAGCAGAAGCAGGAAGCAGAGACAGGGAGAAGAGCTGCCAGATGCCGGGTAAGTGCTGTGTGCTGTTGCTGCTGCCCCATCGGGTCTGGGAACGCTGTGAGTGTTCTCAGCTTTCCCCCTCCGGCAGACACAGTACCACCACGAGGACCGCGCTATAACGGGGTTAAGCTGTATTTAGCAAAAATAATGATATTAAATAATAATGTGGTTCCAAGGGAAAGAACAGGATAAGGTCAAACACAGGACAAGGTCAAGATTAATTAAAAAGAGACTATTTAAAAAGACAATTGAAATGATCAGTTATGTGACTGAGAGAGTAGGAGACAGATATGTCTTGAGTAATAAATAACAGATAAAACATAACCACCAACACAGATAACGGTCTTATGAGTGGTTGTTCTTCTACCCTAATTGAACTGATTGATGGGTATATACTGGTAGAAAGGAGAAAGGTCTGATGGTTGGAAAAAAATGATAGAATTTGAATAATACCAATCCAAAGTAACCAAACCCAAATGTATTTATGTATTATTTCTTTTTTTACCAGGAAGTAACACATTGAGAGTTACGTCTTGTTTTCAAGTATGTCCTGGGCACATTTATGATTACAATACATGGTTAGATTAAACGAACATGGTAATACAGTATATGAGGTGTGTCAGATTTCAACAGTACAGAGTTGCTCATCTGTAATATTTACAGAGCTGTAATGTGTCTTTCGGCAGGTGTCATGGCAGAGCACCGCTTAGTAAATATGCCCCATTGTGAATACTAATATAAGTTATTTGTACAAAATAAAAATTAGGACCTCGTGCAAATTTGTACAAACCGAACACATTAATTATAATAAAACCCTTTTAAAATCTTAAAAAAGATTGTTCAATATCTGTCATGGGGAACTCTGTCTTTATAGAAGACTGCTGAAAGAAAGTAGTGGCATTGTATTCTACATTAATAACATTGAAGATGGATACACAAAATAATTGCCACCATTATGAATCTTTGAAAAGTTTAGTGGGTAGAACCTGCATTCCATTCTCTAAGCACATAAATATGTGTTTGCATGTACTGCCCCCCTACAGCTCTTTCACAGCCTCTGTGTGATCTGATCACCTTTATCTGACATATATACTTTCAGGAATGGTGGAATGCGGATCCCTTGAGATTTGAACTTAAACTAGCTTGACCTTACTAATAGCAAAATGTTCTCTCAGATCTCTTACAATAACACATTTCTAAACCCACCAGGACCAACCTAAAATCTACCAGTCCACACATTTTACCCTTTTAGGCAGTTTTTTAGACATACAGTATGTAGTGATTATTCCATTATTTTTTCTCTACTAAAAACAAAAATCAGAAAGTTAAATTCTAATCCTAGATTTTTGTCAGATACTTCAGTCAACATCATTTAAAAAATAAAATGAACTGGGGGGTCTCCCCTGTTAAAGGATCAACATGATACCCGATCCTGATCTAAAATCAAAATTCCTATATGTTTGTGATCATCTTACCCAGTCCAAAAAGTAAGATATCTACTTTACATAGGAAAAATAAGATTAGATGATCAAAATACATAATAAACACATTGTAAAATATTAATATGTTAACTCTTTAGTACCCAAGTGGAAAACTTGTCACGGTCAACCACTGACAAGCTTGCCACTTGGGCTACAAAGTGGTTAATATTGGCACACACAGATGTTATGCATTTAGTTTTTTTGTAGGGTGTTTATATATTTGGCGATTGAAGGCATCCTTTGCAATGCATTGGAAGCTTCAGGCATCAAAAGGGTAAAATCATTTCCTGCCATAGGGTTCGGTAACATAGTGGCTGGTACTATGTTAGCCCACAGAGTTGCATGAAAAGAAGGCACGTGTAATAATAAAAAAAAAAAACAGAAGGTAAAAGTGATACCTTCAATGTCTAACAAATGTTTAAAAAGAGTGCAAGCTTTCTGGATCACTCAGGTCCCTACCTAACGACATTTTCTTCACAAAATAAACGAAGCTAGCATGTACAAATAAGTATAAATATGCCGTGCTATTTTAGTTTCTTTTGTAAATATGGACCAGAGGAGTGTTGAAAGCTTGCATTCTTTTTAAACAAAAGTTAACCAGTCAAGGTCCAGTAGCACTTTAGCCAGGATTTTGTAACACATCCTATTACATACTGCTCATGTAGGATTTTAGCTCAATTTTACCTCGTGTTAAATGTACCGCATAATTTTTTGCAATATGTACTATAACATCAATTTATATGGAAATAATTTTTATTACTGCATGGCTTTCATGATTACATTAATGTCAGTGAATAAAGTGATATATGTGAGCAAGAAAAGTGTAACCTCTCTTTCTTTTTTTCTTTTTTTACCAAGTGCGATATTAACTCATGTTTATTGATGTTTAGTGACTCTAGGCCTAAGGCCCAATATTTACCAAGCATTGCAATGCTAGAAAACAACTTCTGGTGCCATTCACATGAACCACTTTGTAAACATGGCGCTAATATTTATGAGGACTATATAGACTGTTGTCTTCAGTAGAATGTTTCAAATATATGACAAATACTGTGGGTTGAACTTGATGGACATATGTTTTTTTTCAACCTCATCTACTATATAACTATGTAATACTGTATAGTACTATACAGATTTACATGCTGTTATAATCCATTGTCTTGAAAACGCATGATGCTGCTGCTTCTCTTCTGGAATACTTTTTACTTGATACTTTTTAGGGCCCTGTCAAATACATATGTAGCCCCCTTTCCCTATGACTATGGGAACTACGCGTGCTGAATTACCCGTGGCTCACAGAAGGCCTAAGCCTCCGCCGTTGGGAGCCTGGGTAAGCTCTCGCCCTTCTCAGTACAGTGCCTCCACCTGATGAGGGATCCCAATGTAGGCAGGATAACCACTCACAGGAACCAATACAGTGATATTAACATACCCACACAGGTATCATATAACTGTTTACTAGAGCGCTAATAACAACCACCACACAACATCCCACAATGCAATGATCCAACACAATGTTCACCACCCAAGTGGGGTTCCCCCAAAGCACTTAGGGTGACCTGGGCACCTGACCACCCTGGTGTCCACAGAACAACCCCACCCAAAGTGTGTGCGTGGAGTAGCGCTACTCCTGTGTAGAGTCATTGGTGCATAATGGTACCTTCCTGGTCTCAGTCCAGACCAGGGTATAGTGAAGATCCGGCATCAGCACTGCAACGTGATCCCACGACGCGGGGTCTGCCAAATCCCCTCTCTCATTACCGGTGGTGTCCGTCTCTTGAGGGAGCTCCAGCTGGAGTATCTCGCTTAAGGTCTATAGTTTGGCCTGTGGTCTGATCTCAGCCCAATGCTGCAGGTTACTGCGTGGTGTTCAGTCACTGGTGTACTAATACTATCACAGTAATAAGGGGAGCGTACCTGGGGACTTCCCTACAATACTGTGTTTTAGTGGGGAGCGGGGCCTGACTGGGGCCTGCGGGGGAAATCTGGCCTAGTCCCAGAGCTACTGGCACCTGGGACACTACCTCTCCCCATGGCTGCCTCCATCAGCCTCAGGCTCGTGGTGTAAGGAATCCACTACTGGCTTTGACTTTTGCCTTGCAGACCTGTGCAGTTGCAGGCTTCCTCTGGCAATCTATGGCACAGGTGCTGCCTCTCATTGCAGCTTCTGCCCTGTGCTACTTCATTGGAGGAATTCTCACACACCCTCCTCCTGTGATTGGATCTCCGCCCTTTATATTCTAGGCGTTGGCTCTGAACCAGCGCCGAGCATAATTATTCCTACCTCTATGTTACTGTCTCTGCCACAAACCACCCCAGGCCTCTCTCCTAGCGTTCTTACCTTCCAAGTTCCTGAGTATCCAGAGGCCTGGTCCTGGACGTCTGTGCTGAAGCGTTGTTGCCAGCACTGGCCTGCTGCTATCTCCTTGCAGTGGCCTACCCTGGACGTTTGTGCTGAAGCGTTGATGCCAGCACTGGTACTGCTGCATTCCCTCCTAGCAGTAGCTACCCTTCCTGTCCTGTGGCCTGCCGCTATTCTCCTGTAGTGGTCTATCCTGGACATCTGTGCTGAAGCGTTGATGCCAGCACTGGTACTGCTGCATTCCCTCCTAGCAGTGGCTACCCTTCCTTTCCTGCGGCCTGCTGCTATCTCCTTGCAGTGGCCTGCCCTGGACGTCTGTGCTGAAGCGTTGATGCCAGCACTGGCCTGCTGCTATTCTCCTGCAGTGGCCTACCCGGGACGTCTGTGCTGAAGCGTGTTGCCAGCACCGGTACCTGCTGCATTCCCTCCTAGCAGTGGCTACCCTTCCTTTCCTGCGGCCTGCTGCTATCTCCTTGCAGTGGCCTGCCCTGGACGTCTGTGCTGAAGCGTTGATGCCAGCACTGGCCTGCTGCTATTCTCCTGCAGTGGCCTACCCGGGACGTCTGTGCTGAAGCGTGTTGCCAGCACCGGTACCTGCTGCATTCCCTCCTAGCAGTGGCTACCCTTCCTTTCCTGCGGCCTGCTGCTATCTCCTTGCAGTGGCCTGCCCTGGACGTCTGTGCTGAAGCGTTGATGCCAGCACTGGCCTGCTGCTATTCTCCTGCAGTGGCCTACCCGGGACGTCTGTGCTGAAGCGTGTTGCCAGCACCGGTACCTGCTGCATTCCCTCCTAGCAGTGGCTACCCTTCCTTTCCTGCGGCTTGCTGCGATCCTCTTGCAGTGACCTGCCTTGGACTTCTGCGCTGAAGCGTTGGTTCTACCCGACGCTGCCCTGCGGTGAACTTCGGCCAGCCTGCTGTCTCCTCCTGCTGAGATCGGCGTCATGGGCCGAGGCCGCTCCTCGCGCAGAAGCCACCCCCGCGCTCACGCTCCTAAGCTGAAGCGGGGAAATCCTGACTACCTGTTGTCGAACTCCTGCTTCCATAACGACGATGCTGCCTTCTCCAATCCTGACCCTGCGATGTACGACTACGAACTGCGCACTCCGGATCAGTCTGCGTGGACTCAGGTCGGTGATTATATAACCCCACCTCAGCCCCGCGGTCCGGTCCCGGTTTGTGGCGAGCATCGGCGTAACACGTGGTCCATTTCACGCCAAACACAACCTTCCTCCTACCCTGGAGGATACTGGGACTTGTAGTCCCTTGCGGAGCCATTTTACAAAATGGCCACCTCACGTTACACTGTGCATGTGCGAGGCACTTTACTGGGCATGCGCGAGGACTACGATGGCAGCTCCCTGCATACCGGGAGAGCCGCGGAGGCTGACCGATCTATAGCCTCCCTCCCCGCACCGGAGGTAAGTGGGGAGCTGGGCTTCACATAGTATAATAAACATAACTGCCAGGTATTACATATTGATTTAACAGATTGAGAAGTCCGTGCTTAGGGGATCCAAAAAGTTAAAGAGGAGAAAAGAGTGAATGGAATCATCATTATTAAGAGACTTCATGCATACATTAAAAAAACAATAATATGAAATTAATATTTAGCATTAACAAAATATTATTTTATTTTTAAAAAATCAGTTCTAGGTTGTCATTGTTATGTAGAGATATGTGCCATTATTTATCTTATTCATTATCAACTGACAGGGTTGATTGGCGTCTAAATCTTATATACTGTAGAACAGGGGAGCGCAAACTTTTGCAGCTGTGCCCCCCTGCCTTTCCTCCTCTGCTGCTCGCGCCCCCCCCGCCTTACCTTGATGTGGCGTCAGATGATGCAGTGGGGTCATGTGATGTCATATCACGTGACCCGCAGCATCATTTGACGCAAGTGACGTCATGTCACATGAGCCCGCGGCGTCATTTGATGCCACATTGCCATGGAGACGAGTGATGCCGGCAGAGTCAAGGTAAGTTTTCAGAGTTGCGGAGGCCTCATGCGATCCCCCGGCATTTAATTTAAATGCCTCGGGGAACAGAGCGGAGCCTCTGCAACCACCCGCGACCTCCCCCCCCAGACAAATTAAACGCCCTTCCTGGGAGGCGCGCCCCCCACTTTGCACACCGCTGCTGTATAATACAACCCGTTGTCTGCACATGAATGTGTTCTGTGATGTTACTTCAAATTTCATTGCTCTATACCCTTCAGAAAGTTCTGAATGGACTACAATTAGGGATAATATAAAGAGATCCCAAGTAGAGATTAGCCATTTTAAAATGATTTAATACAAATTAATAGCAATAGAAAAGGGCCCAGTATGCCAAACTAGGTGTACTTAACAGGAACAAATCCTCCCTTAGCCTGCTGGTCAGAAAGCATATTGCACAGCAGATGCTAATGCCAATTATCGACTATTGAGACATAGTATTGCACGGCACCCCAAACCCACCTTGGCAAACTTGACACCCTCTACAATTCAATTTGTCGTTTCATTCTCCAATGCACCTACAACACACATCACTGCGAAATGCTCAAAGAACTAGATTGGTCATCACTCGAGTCTAGGCGCAAAGTTCACCTTTCCTGTCTTGCCTTCAAATACTTTCTGGGCAAGCTACCCACCTATCTGAACAAGCTCCTCACCCCTACCACATGCAGCACTTATCATCTGAGATCTGACTCCAAAAGACTGTTCATGGTCCCAAGGCTCAACAAAGTATCCGGCCGCTCCTCCTCTTACCGTGCACCCCAAAACTGGAACAACTTACCGGAGACTCTCACATCCACCACCAGTTTAAGTTGTTTCAAAACTAAGGCTGTCTCACATTTGGTCTGTAACTGTTATATAAGCCTATAATAACATATTTTCTAACTGTGCATGCAATGTATTGTATATAATGTATACCCTGTTCATTTATGTAACTGTATTTGTAACCATGTAATTATTTGTCATATTAACTATGTCCAGGACATACTTGAAAACGAGAGGCAACTCTCAATGTATTACTTCCTGGTAAAACATTTTATAAATAAAATAAATAATCAGATTACATGGCTCCATGTTAAAAGCTGAATGATGTGGCATTCACAAGTAATTTTTTATTTGTCTTTATTACATTTCTTGTGACGTTGTTTAATTGTCATAAAGGGTACTGCATTTGATGGTTTATTTTTTTATGCAAGTATAAATAGCATTTAAATGTCTGCATATTAAAATGACAATGTCATATCTTCACATTATTATATTAGAGTTTTTGACAGTGTATCATTATTTTGTAATTTCCCAGAATTTTTATATGATATGTCTTTATTAATATTATGGGATAGCATATATTTGATAAAAATTGACAATATACCAAATCTTTGTTAATTGGTTTAATAGGTCAACAAAAAGTTTTTATTTCCTGTGGCTATACTATCAACATTGAAATTTCTGTTTAATTACTGTAAATGTCATCCTGCCTGTAAACAAGGCATTTAAAGCTGCAGTTCAGTCTTTTTTTTTTTTTTTTTTTAATTTATTTTTTTACTTCAATAGTTTCATGTGTGCAATCTCTAATTACCTAAAGAACTGTATAGCTGCCAGTCAATTCGTTCTCCATGTATTGATAGGCGAAATTTGGTGACATAATTAGAGCTGGCATATGTTTTTATTTGCTTCTGTCAGTCAGTGGAAGCTCATGAATATTCATGAGCACTCCTGCACTGACATGTGCTAGAGGGAGGGCAGGGCTGACAAAGGGGTGTGCCAGGGCTTGTGACAGGACATGAAGGGGCAGTGCCTTAGCAAATGGCTGTTAAAATAGAATACAAGAAAATTGGTCTTTCAATGTTGTTTTTTTTAAAAACAGAGAATGCTAAAAGTATTTTTTCTTACTACAGAACTGATTTATTAAAAAAAAAAACACATGCAGGATATTGACTGAACTGCAGCTTTAAACCAGAAAAAGACCATATTGTTGGACATTATTTTTTATTTAATTGAATTGGAGAGATATAAAATGTATACTCTTTTACAGTTAATATTTTGACTTATACAAAAGTAACAGAGATAGCCTGATGTTTCTTCTGTTGAATAGATAACTGTTATTTTGAATACTACATATTATTATAGTCTAAATGAAATCAGCACAGTTGATAGATGTTAAAGACAAAAGAGAATTATGTACTATAAAATTACGTATCAAAATAATACATTTTTCTTCACATTGCAAGGATATTTGCCCTTCGAAGAGGAGTTGGACAGCTGCAGTAAACGTAATCTTATTTTATGCCCTTGGCAATATTATTTCAAATTCATCTTTTTTTCCTCCTCTTTTCTGAAAACTGGTGAAATATGAAATGTCATTAAAACAGACAGTTGAGTTTAAAACTGTCCCTACGACACATGCCATTTTATAAGCTTTCAGGTCATCTGTCAGGAGAATGTAGGTGGTGTGATCCATACAAAAATCTACTCAACCTTTCACACTAACCTGGAGCTTTTGATTGTTTTTGATGCCCTCCAAAAGACCTGGATTTAACCCACTGGCTATCCCTTTTCTTTTAACTCTGATTAATGAGTCAAACTCTTAGGCAAAAAAAGTCTTTAAAAAAAGAAAGCTTGACCTTTTTGTGCCCCTGGCAGTGAACCAATCAGCATTCTTGTAATCCAAACACAGATGCCTGAAGCTAAACAAATCCTATGGTTGTGAACAAGAATTTAGTTTGCTGTCAAATTACACAGATGACGAGCAGCACAACAGGGCCTTAAAAAAATATCCTAACATAAATGAAATCTGCAGCAATTTTCTCCATGTAGTATGAGGACCAAGTGAACACTGACATTACTCCTTCAACTAAACTTAAATTATGTCACATCACAGAGATATGTCAGACACTATTGGATTTTCCTTGTGCACATTGCAAATACTGCCACAACACTGCTCAATTTAATGCAGGGTACATACATGTACAGTACAAATGCAAGTGTTTGCTTGTTTATGAATAAATAAAAGAATGTACACGTTGGAAGCACAAAATGTGCTTCCTACCAACTTATGGACCCAATGGTGTTCCTTTGTATCAGTTTATTATTAATGTCACAGATACATTTTTGAGCCTAAGAATATGATATATATATATATGTGCAGTCAATTTGTAATCTTATCTAACCAGGTACACAAGTTATGGTAAGCAAAAAAATAAGTTACTATACAGCAAACAGCAATGATAAAGAACACAAAAGCATGTTCACGTCTGAGACAGGTCCACAAACCTACCTTACCTCGTAATCACACAGCATAATTGCTCCACTGCAGTAACATATTCTGGGTAATGACTTGCAAATGAGCACTCACAGTGTGTTACTTTTTGCTTCTTATCCACTTTAACACTTGTGGTGTATTGGGTACTTCCTGGTCACTTTCATGTGATGCTGTGATGTCATCACTCTGACTTCTGAACCAGGAAGTAGAGTGAGAGCCAGTCTGAGAACATCAGGGCATAAACAGACATGCAGCAGTGTGAGGTAACCAGGAAAATGACTACCTGTCAGCAGCAATAAAGCAAGATTGTTCAATATCAACAAGGTAGTGTGTTATTGTGAAGCATAAACACATAGACATAACAGTGGCGATGAGGATATCACTAAACCCACAACAATGTCACTAGGCACTCAGGCAGGATTCCTCCATACATAAGGATGGAATTGCACAATCCTGTAGCCAATGATAACCTTGGGAAATTAGCTGAAAGCAACAGCGTTACTTCTTTTTCTGCCTCTTAGAAAGGATTGACAGTATCACTAAGCATTTATGTACCAGGACAGCCAAGGAAAAATATATGTCACTATGGCCCTCATCAGCAGCATGCAGGAATTTCATGTTGGCACAAACAATTGGTCTTCTTGGAGAGAACGGGTCGACCAATATTTAGTTGCAAATGCAGTAAGTGGTGACAAAAAGGTTTCTTGCTGTATTTTTCGCAGTAGTTGGTGCTAAAACCTACAATACATTAAGAGATTTGTTGTTTCCAAATAAACCAGCATCTAAGCCCCTAAACGTACTGATTGAAATACTGAACGATTACTATCAACCCAAACCACTGGAGATAGCGGAGAGATTTCAGTTTTATCATAGACGCCAAGATCAAGGCGAGGATATTAAATTCTATGTTGTCGCTCTAAGGAAGTTTGCCAACACTTGTTTCTTCTGTGATTACCTGCCAACCGCCCTCCGCGACATGATGGTCATTGGCCTCACAAGTTAGCCTATACAAAAAAACTGTTGACAGAAGACAACCTCTCCTTGCAGCAATAATGGAGCTGGAAATGAAAGACGCAGACGTGCTGCAATCGTGCAAGACTGTAAAAGAAGAACTTTTCAACACATCACTTTCCAAATCATCAAGCACAAAACCCCAAGAGCATAGTCGACAATCCACGTTGTCACGACCCACACCTGGACAACAGACCCCTGGAGGGTGTTACCGATGTGAAGAAACTACTCATGATGCCAGAGCCTGCAGATTCAAGGACATACAGTGTTATAATTGCAGCAAAACAGGACATTTACGGCATGTTCGCCATGCACACATACACACCATCAGGAAAAGAAGGTGGGAGGCAGAGAAACGTATAAAGTGGACTTCCAAGATTCATCGTCCAGCTCGAACGCCTCTCCATATACCACCTCGGACCTCCACCAATGGGCATGAAGTACAGGTGAAACTCCAAGGGAAAACGCTGTGCATGGATCTGGATACAGGGGCTGCAGTGTCTGTGTCACTCTGCACCACTGGTGCAAGTTACAACTAACAAAGCAGTTGAGGCCCACTAAAATCAGACTAGAGACTTACTCCATGCAACTTTTACAGCCGCTGGCTTCGTGACAGTACGTGTCACGTATAAAGGGAAAACAAGAAGACTTCCACTATACATCCAAGAACGGGGAGGGTCACCCCTATTTGGACTGGACTGGAAACGGGCCCTTAGAATGCCAGACATTCAAGTCAACTCCTGTCATGCTCTAGTACAAAACATAGACCAGCACGAGCCATGGATGAAAAACCTACGACATGTGATGTTTCACCATTTGGTCTCGGGCAGTACTTTCTCATCTGATGGACAATGGCACAGAGAAACCAATCGTTGTTGCATCTTGTTCTCTATCCGTGGCTGAACGCAACAATTCTCAGATTGATAAAGAGGCCCAAGCTATAGTATGGGCTATAAAAAAATTCCACTTGTATGTATATGATCGCAACTTTACCTTTGTCAAGGACCACAAGCCATTACTCTTCAACTTTAACTCCAAAAGGAATATATCCACAAAGACAGCTGCTCGCCTACAAATGTACGCCCTCTTTTTGGGTGCATATACATACAGTATAAAATATCGCTCACATGATGAGCATTAATGCTGATGCTATGTCCCGACTACCACTTCAAGAAAAAAACAAAATTCAGCGACAACGTTGCCACTATACGAATACATTGACCTTGCAGTTACTTGCTAAGGAAACACAGAGGGATGACACACTCTGCACCGTTATGCAATTCGTACAGGGTGGATGGCCTCAAACCATAGCGTCCAACTTGACGTCATATAAAAACTTTGCCATCTGGAACTGACAACCAGGGATCATTGCCTCATGTAGGGAGAGAGAGTGGTGGTTCCACACAGCATGCAGTCGCAAGCATTGCAACTACTACATAATGGACATGCCGGCGTGGGCAGTATGAAGCAGCAAGCCCGGAGACACATATGTGGCCAGGTATTGATCAAGACATTTAAAGCTTTGCCCCCGGATGCCCAGGCTGTGCCCAGTCAGTGAGGCAACTACCGAGAGGTACAGATAGATACTAGCTAGAGGAATCCAGCCGGCGTGGAGCTCCGTTTAAAGCGGCCAATTGCACGTGAAGCTGCGGATGTGCTGGACTCTGTCTATATGCTAGCGGGGACTCTGAAAGACTCCTTACCTACCCATTAGGAACCAGGATATCACGAATCAGCTTCAAACACCTTTGATGACATCTGATCCGGTTCATACGTGGTGTATGGGTACCAAATCCCTGACATGCTTGTATAATATCTCTTTGATGTACGCACATTACCTACTTTATTGATTGGTTGTTTCAATATAATTTTTAATGCACTATGAGCGTTGTGCGCTGTGTCTTTTGTGTTTTTATCTGTATTTCTAGGGGGTGTTCTGGGCCATCCCTGCCATCACAGCTGCAGACGCTCTAATTTGCCTAGTGTTTGTTTAAGGTCACGTATTTACCTTTAAATTACATCACTAATCACTTCACGTCTTTGAATTGTTTAAATAGTTGCGCACTGATCTTTCACCCTCTCAACTACCGAGAGGGACTGCACAATTGTGGGTGTGGCCAACCACCACATGGCACTGCATCCACATTGATTTTGCTGGGCCAATAGATGGTGCATCGTAATTGATTGTGGTCGACGCACACTCCAAATGGCCAGAGGTGGTTAAAATGAAGTCAGTTACAACAGCTGCCATGATCACTGCAATTCATAGACTGTTTGCGATGTTTGGTTATCCCCTAGAATTTGTGTCAGACAATGGACCGCAGTTCATGGTACAAGAGTTTAAAAACCTTCTAAAAGAGTTTTGCATTTTTCACCAAACATATGCACCACACCACCTGGCCATGAATGGGCAGGCTGAAAGGTACATTATGGTGAAGGGTATGGGGGGATGTTTTGGCACTTATATTTATTTACTTATTTACCCAGAATAATTTGGTGCACTGAAAGCATGGTATTTTGTATGAATATGGGTTAAGGCAGGTTTATGAATCTGCAACGGAAGAAAGTGGACTGAAGAGAAGAAAAAAACAACATAAAACAATGGTGTAATATTGTTTAAGAATTATTATACCACAAATGTGAGATATACAATATGCACTCACATGTTTGTGCTAGGGCGCATTTTGTGTGATCAGATTTGTGATAGAGTAATATAGTTCCAGTGCAGGGAAATAGTTTCAGGCAAGGAGAATCCCGCTTGTGCAGCCAACGCAACATAGACAAACAAGTTCTTCAAAACGCAGGTCTCCTCTAGGACAGAGGTACAGTACAAAGTAGAGCTCTACTCACAAGTTCTTAATGCAATTCTCCATTTATTGTGACAGCCAAGAACAGATGAACAACTTTTGAGGTCCCATATGAACCCGATGAATAGAATAATGTTAAAATAGTAGTGAACTGGTAGATGCAGTTTTAAGAAGTTCTTGGTTGTCTTGATATGCCTTAAGATGTAGAAAGAAAATAGATAGATAATGCCATAGCATAATAAAGTTTTATTTAAAAAAGTGGGGGGCGGTGAGAGGGATAAGGTAAAAGGTAATCACAATCACAAACGCCTGTCGAGCTTTATGCATGAAGAATATTAAGCTTTCCAGCATCAGTTTTTTTCCATTGCAAGTAGGAATAGGGTGCTAGTGCTTTCTTTCTTCAGGTTTGTGGACAGGTCTCTGATGTGACTATGCTCATAAGTGTTCTTTATCATTGCTAATCTTCTCTAAAACATCTGAACCAGCAAAACAGAAATACATTCTGAATTTCAATTTGCTAAATATTTGACATATCATAGTCATTGATTTGGTGTTTGGTTAATGGTCAGCTTTGTTTACTTTAATTCATCACACAAATTACTGTGGGGTGAGCTTTCATAAAGGAAATGTGCTATAGTGAGTCATTGCGATAGCAATTTAACAGTGAAGATTAAAGGTAAATGGAGTCTTGGTTCTTCAAGAAATTGACATTTTGTGTTATTTAAGTATTTCCAAATCAAAATTGTATTGAAATATGGACAACTATCCTGAATTTTGTATTTTAATGGTACTAGTAAATAAAATTGATAGATAGATGGAAAGTAACGGGAAACTGGAAATTTGTCTGAATCTGTTTAGGTTTGAAGTAATCTAGTGTTGATACTCTGAGTATGAGTTTGACGAAAGTAGATCTCAATTT
The DNA here is from genome assembly GCF_040206685.1 of Ascaphus truei. Classification (NCBI taxonomy): domain Eukaryota; kingdom Metazoa; phylum Chordata; class Amphibia; order Anura; family Ascaphidae; genus Ascaphus; species Ascaphus truei. Next base: position 108,004,529 of record NC_134483.1, on the reverse strand, counting down.
GTCTAGAAATTTGCTCTGATCTCGTGATCCTTGGTGTGGTGGTGCTGCTGCGTATGCGTTCTGAGACTTTCACAATCCAGGATTTACAGGGGTCCAGGAAACATGTTTTTGGTCTGAAGTTATTGATGATGTCATCTAGTTTTCCATGGGAGACTTTGGAGAAGCACAGGCTATAGGAGATAATATACACTTGCTCCATACTGAGAGTGACCAAGGATAATAGTGTCCAGGTAGAAATTATAACCAATTAACATTAAGTACATAACAACATAAAGAAAATCCCTTTGAATGGGTGCACTCCTTCTAATAATGATTAACTTATTCTATGTATTATATACACTCCTATTTGACTCAATGGCTGTACTAGTTAGCATAAATAGCCTTTAGTGTTGTAGATTTTAAAAATAGGATAATAAATTAACAATTTAGGGAGTGGGTATCCAGATGGACTGATAAGTCCAGACAACTCCCTAATTAGAGACTACATGCCAAAAAAGACACTTTTGAAATAATACAGTGTCTACATTATTCATTATATTCTATAAAACCTTTATTAAATAACTCATTACACTCAAAAATGTAAAATAACATATATATATATATATATATATATATATATATATATATATATATATACATGTAGAGGTATCAGTACCGTGTTAGCCGAGCTTCAATAATCAAAAAATAAATAGATGATACCGTTCTGTGGCTAACAAAATGCTTTTATTTGTGCGAGCTTTCGAGATACACTGATCGCCGGAAGAAGAGATCAGTGTATCTCGAAAGCTCGCACAAATAAAAGCATTTCGTTAGCCACAGAACGGTATCATCTATTTATTTTTTGATTATATATATATATATATATATATATATATATATATATATATATATATATATATATATAATTGCCAGTTTAAAAGGAACACTGTAGTCAGACAATGAAATGCTGGCTGAAAGCAGACTAGTTGCTTTATTATTCTCAAAATACTTGTGAACTATACATTCAATTACAGGATCAAAATCGCTTCAAATACTATAGCCTGATAATGACTCTTGAGAATGAACATTGGCCATTATAGTTAACAATTAGAAAGCATTTTTTATATACCAGCGTTTTATATACCATAAACAGTGTTAGTAGATTGTATATTATGAGAGGTATGCTAAATGAATACAGAAAGTCAACTGGTAGTTATAATGATGTAAGGATATATACATATATCTTATCCTCAATTGGATCCAATCTACTTAAACACCTTTTAGTAGAAGAAAAAACAGAAGTTAATACCCCCATCCAGTGTAACACTCATTATAGCAACACTGTATTAAACCTAGTGACATTGTCCTGAAAGAAATAGTTGGCAGCTGATCACAGCTACACTGTTTCTACACTGCTGTAGATTTGGCAGACTTGATAGAAATATGCCAGGGCTTTTGAACACTGGTCCTCATTTCTCTCCATTTGGTATTAAATGTGCTAACATATCTGATGACTCTACCATCATCAGTTTTAGCATTGGCATTCATTTATTTATAAAAATATTTTACCAGGAAGTAATACATTGAGAGTTACCTCTCGTTTTCAAGTATGTCCTGGGCACAGAGTAAGACAAATAATACATGGTTACATTCATTGCTAGAAGAGAGTTTCTGTTTGTACCCAGGGCTCTTTGATATGCATATTTCAGTAGATTCTTACTGTAACCCTGTTTTAGGAATCTATCCCTCATAAGGTCAAATTGTCTCTTGAATTCTGTTTCATCAGAGCAATTACGTTTCAAGCGTAGGTATTGGCTCACCGTATCCCTCTTTTGAGGGTTCCGGGTGATGGCTATCCGCTTGAAGATAGGTGTTGGTAGCCATATTTTTCCTATAGGTGATTTTGCAGATGATACCATCATCATTCTTTGAAATTGTTAAATCCAGAAAATGTATACGGTGGAGGTCTACTTCGGACGTGAGTTTTAAATTGTGATCATTCTTATTTAACGCTTTAATAAAGTTATTCAGATGTTCACTCGTGGCCCTCCAGATTAGTAAAATGTAATCGATATATCTAATCCAGAGGTCTATTGACACTGTGAACTCCATTAGATGATCTTCAAAAACTCTTGTCTCTTCTTACCAACCTAAGTATAAATTGGCGTAAGTGGGGGCACATGTTGTGCCAATGGCCGTTTCTAGAGTTTGTTGGTAATATTTCCTGTTGAATAACAAATTTGAGTCCATCAAACCAAATAACAGATGAGGTGTTTATAAAAGCCTGGGACACTATACTATTGAAATGTTCCCATGACTTGATAGAACTTTTTATAGACCACGATTTGAAAAACTTGAAAACAGTCAACATTGAATTGGAGAGACAGAAGAATGATGTCACAAATTGGAATACCAAATAGGACTTTGACAAATATGAAAAACATCTGGAGAAGATCATTGAAAAATATGTTGATGAACTAAAGATCAGAAAACATAAAAAGTATCAACGTGACGCAAGTGACGTCCAGTCTAGAAAAATATAACCACACTGTATACATTTTCTGGATTTAACAATTTCAAAGAACGTTGATGGTACCATCCGCAATACCACCTATAGGAAAAATATGGCTATCAACACCTATCTTCAAGAGGATAGCCATTACCCAGAACCTCTCAAAAGAGGGATACCGGTAGGCCAAAGACTACGCTTAAAACGTAACTACTCTGATGAAACAGAATTCAAGATACAAGCGGACCTTATGAGGGATAGATTCCTAAAACGGGGTTACAATAAGAATGTACTAAAATAGGAGTAGCCCCCTTTCCCTATGATAAGTGACTACGCGTGCTGATGATTACCTGCGTGGCTTACAGGAGACCTAAGCATCCGCCGCTGGGAGCCTGGGGTTGTCTCGTTTCTCTGCTTACAGCACCACCATCTGAGAGGGATCCTAGGGCAGCAGGATAACCCATCAGAGGAACTAATACAGTCAGTAATTACACACACAGGGTATATAACAGGAGTATTTACTGAACATACACAACACTACTATATAGCAGTACACACAGTATAACACTAATGATGCAGGTATATATCCCAAAGTACTTAGGGTGCGATGGCACCAATAACGTGGTGTCCTTCCCCAGTGTCAGTACCACCCAAGTGTTGGGAGTAGTGCTACCCCTGTGGATCATTGGTGCAGTTTACCTCGGTAGGCACTCCTGTACCCAGGTACCACTAAATGAAGCAGAAGGATCCGTCTGATCCTACGATGAGAGGCCACCAAGAATCCCTCAATTCCTTGTGCATCCAATCCACCTCTTGAGGGAACTCCAGCTGGAACGTCTCCCTTAATGTATCTTTAAATGATACCAAATGGAGAGAAATGAGGACCAGTGTTCAAAAGCACTGGCATATCCTTCTAAACGATGAGGACCTACTGTAGTGGACACTTTAAAAACTAAACTGTCACTGGAATAGAAAAGAGCTCTGTGTGTTAATCAATTTCTGACTGGTAACAGTTGTATGGAAGTAGGTGGCACCTCACCTCAGAGCTCACTCCTCCTCACCTTTTTAACTTGGGATGTCTTTTCACTTTGCGCAAGAACAGGAAAAGGTAAAGGGAAGGGTTCACAGTGTAGTGTAGGACCTGCATTTTTGGTTATACTTTGACGTTTGGTATGCAGGCTTACAGTAGAGGCAACGTTTATTCTAACATTTGCCGTAAACTAGCCAGGTTACATTCTGGGTATGTGCTGGGTATGTGCTGGGTATGTTCTGGGCTAGTTTGAGGCACGTTTAAGGCATTTCTGCATTGACTAACGACCCATAGGATTAACACAGCAGGGATCCCTGGCAGTCCAATTCAGTTTGAATGGGACTGCCAGGGACCCCCGCTGTTAATCTGATAGGCCATTAATCAATGCAGAAATGCTGGGGCTAGTTTAAGGAAAGTTTAAGGCATGTATTCAGAATGTACCTGGGTGTTTCCTGGGTTTTTTGGGGAATTGCCACTGGTTTTTGTTCGAATAAGAGTTGCCTCTACTGTATGACGCTTTGGCCAAAGGGTTTAACTAAATAACTAAGTAATTATTATTATTATTATTGAAGTATTTAAACTTTATACTTATTACCATATATGTTTTGTCAATTGGATGCAGCATTGGGCACCCCTGTCTTTTGTTGTATACATTTGCCACGCTCAGTAGCACTCTTTATTGACATAAATATATATTCATGATGTGGTGGGTGTAGGAGTTTGAGCTAGTCGGGAATGTGTTGTATGGAGGTAGGTGGCACCTCCCCCAAAGCTCACTCCTCCTCACCTTTTTAACTTGGGAGGTCTTTTCACTTTGCTGCAAGAACAGGACCTACTATGGTTCTTTCCCCTCATACAGAGGTAAAGGGAAGGGTTCACAGTGTAGTGTAGGACCTGCATTTTTGGTTATACCTTGACGTTTGGTATGCAGGCTTACGATGCTTTGGCCAAAGGGTTTAACTAAATAACCAAGTAATTATTATTATTATTGAAATATTTAAACTTTATACTTATTACCATATATGTTTTGTCAATTGGATGTAGCATTGGGCACCTCTGTCTTTTGTTGTAGAAGTTTGTGAATCTGCAATCAAGATGTGGAGTGTGTTTTGTTTGTTAATGTCATACAATAGTAGAGCCTTAATGGTGCTGGTGTACTGTGAGTTGAGCTGTCTTGGTTTCTTTGAGCTACTATTGGCAGAATTTGGCATTTGAGGGAGTAAAGTTTTGATATAAACATCCCAGTAGGAGACGAGTTCAGAGGTATGACCAGGACGACACAAATTTTGGGGAAATAAACGGCTTTAATTCAGCCCATAGCTTCAAACAATACAGTTTTAAGGGAGCTCACAAAACAAAACAAAAACAGGCCTATCCCTTTATTAAGGGCTTACTCACACTTTCTAGTCCTTCTCTACAGGGCTGGGAGGATAAGCCTCTTGTCAACCTCTGACCCCAAAGTCCAAAGAGGTACTTATAAGCAGGGGGCTCTTTATGTCAATCTCCGGGTCTGGGTTGCTATCCATTGGAGGGGGGCACCCTCTGGTGGGTTTCAGGATCTGCTCCACCCTGGAAAAGACGGTCTGGTTCCCTGGGAATCTCTTCTGGCAACACAGTCCCTCTGTGCTCAAGAGACATACTGTATGCAGTTTGTGGAGCCCAAATTTAAAGCTGCTTGATGAGCCAGGTGGAGATTGGTAAATTGACTCTAGCTACAATTAACCAGCCCCCTGTTGGATTCATCAGCATATGCCTTTAGAACTTTAGGTATAGTACTAATGTAAGTGTCTAGACAGTAAAAACATGAACACGCTAAAAAGTATATTGGAAGAATGAAAATTCCATTTGTACAGGATAATAAAGGAAAAAAATAATAATACAAAAATACAACGTCGTCTCTTCTTCAAAATTTACAATCCTGTCTTTTTCTTCTTCAAAATGGCTGGTGCTTCTTGGACATCTGTGTCTGTAAAGAAAGACACAATATTCTATATTATCAATTGCACCGAACATTATGCAATCCTGCTTTTTGAGGGGTTTGAGGAGAAAGGACATGACATGGGGAACAGTACATTATGACTACATTGTGCCTACAGTACACATGAAAAAAACTATTAAACCATTAATATATAGTATCTTCTGGTTTTTGGTGGTTTGGAGGAGACAAAGCATGCATGGCATGGGGTACAGCACTTTACATTAGGACTAGATGTTTACATTATATTTTGGGGGGTTTGGGGGAAAGGGACTTGGCATGCATGGATTGGAGCACTGTAGCTTACCTTGCAGTATTGCTGGGATCGTTTCCTGAACCAGGGGGGGGGGGGGGGGGGGGAATTCCTGCATGATGTCTTTGCCCAGCTCCAGACATGCACATGAAAAATGGAAATATTAAAAAATTATTATACCATGACGCCAGTACAGTCCATTATTATACAGTACTGTATCTTCTGCTTTTTGGGGGGTTGGAGGAGACAAAGCCTGCATGGCATGGGGTACAGCACTTTACATAAGGACTACAGGTTTACATTAGGTTTTTGGGGATTTGGGGGGAAGGGACTTGGCATGCATGATTGGAGCACTGTGTCTTACCTAGCAGTATTGGTGGGAGTTTTTCCTGCACCAAGGGGGAAGGGGGAATCCTGCACATTGTCTTTGCCCAGCTCCAGTCATAAAAATAGAAAATAAGCATTAAACAATGAAATAATTTAAAACAATCAACTGTCTTTTTTTTTAGACCATCTATATTTTTAAATAAATTTATAAATAGTAGTCGGCAAACAAGTCGATGGAACAAGGAAGAGCCCTTGTATGCCTCAAAAGGCCATTGATGTTGTCTCTTACAGTTCTCACAAGAAGACTGGTAACATTAAAATAGATCTTCACTTCTTCCATATTTGTTCTCCTTAAATTTGCAGGAAGACCCATCTTGTATTTATTGCCAATTTTGGGTCCACTCGCAGTACATCTCAAAACTGACGTGGTGTTTAAAGATGAACTGGGCATATTTCTGAGGTAGACCCCCACATCTGATCTTGTATATTCCTGGGCACTCTGGAGCAGGTCTCTCAGCATGATGTCTGAAACCAGTACAATCCTGGGTGCTGGAGTGGGTGTGCTTCTGGCAGCGGGCGTGGGTAGATGGTCTCGGAGGATGCTTTCATCCTGTCGTGGCCTTACCGGGGTTGCCACCTGCTTCACCAGAAGGGTATATGTGTATCCTGGGGGTGTGCATAGGAGGTCCCTTGGTGTGCTTGTGCTGGCAGCGTGAAGGTCAAATCCAGGGATTGAGAGGGTGAATAGGGGGGAGGGGGTATGCAGTTCCTCCATGGGAGAATAAGGTGCCTCCAGGTCACCCTCCTGCTCCTGTGTCGGACATAAAAGGGCAGGGATACCAAGAAAAGAATAGAGCCCCACAATGTTCCTCTCAATTTTATCCAGATGAACATCCATGCACCTATCCATATTCTCCATGCACTCCAAAAGATGATCCATCTTGGCCTCCATTCTGTCCCTGTATTGTTCTGTTGAGTTGTCAGTGATTTCGAAACCACTAAAAACATCCAGCATGTTAACGACCAAGCTGGATCTGGTGCAAGGAGTGCTGGTTTCATCCGGAGGAACATCTGCGTGGCTGGGTGCTGGAGTTGAGCTGGGGGCTTTGGGATGAACATCAGCATGGCTGGGTTCTGGAGGAGGTGAGCTGGGGGCTTCTGCATGAACATCTGTGTGGCTGGGTGCTTGAGGAGTTGAGCTGGAGGCTTCGGGATGAACATCGGCATGGCTGGGTGCTGGAGGAGGTGAGCTGGGGGGTTCCGGACCAGTATCATTGTACAAAGGGTCAGAGCGTGCAGATGTTTGGGAATCGGTGGCGGTGGGTGATGGCAGTGAAAAGTCGGAACCTTTTCTTTAGGCACCGTTGGCTTTGGCTTGGAAACAGCTTCCGACTTTCGCTTTCTCGTGGTCACCACAGCAGAAGAAAGCAGGTTCCTGCGTCCGTAGAATCGGGGTGATCCATGGAAGCAAATGGAAGAATGCATAATACAGTATCTGTACAAGTGTTCACCGTGGGGGAGGCTATGCAATTTGTGTCACCTTTTATGCACTGTGTCCCTATTTGAATTTTTTGGCGGGCAAGGACACGAGCTGCAGGTGTTAAAAGTGGGCGTGTACTTAACCTGTTGAGCGAGGTCCATTACATTATAAATACAGAGGCGGCACATTTTATTTGAGTGCGGCTAGCTCCGCAAGCCTGGGGATGCCCCGGCATGCTAGCTGCATTCCCTCGGCGTGCCGCGCGTCATTGACGTGCGGTCACGCGTCATCGGGTGCCTGCGCCCCCTGCATGCGCGTCCAGGGCTCCCCGATGGAGCCCTGGTGTCCCGCGATTTGGGGGACGGCGGCAGGGGGTTCCGGGGGACCCGGCGGACCCGGCGAGCGGAGGGAGAAAGCCCAGATCAGAGGGCGCTCCTCTGCGGCTTCGGTGCGCGCCAGGCACATCCCGGCGCGCGCCTGGTTACTGCTGCGGCCGAGAACGGGCAAATGCTCAAATAAACTCGGCCGCAGCAGTACACCATCACTTCTGTTGATTAAATGCACATTGAATATACATCGAATACATATCGAAGATACATTCCTATGGGCTTGATTTTTTTTCTAAAGCAGCGATGCCGAGGAATGTTATTTCAAAGGATCTCTTTAGTTCGGGCCTCGATTAAGCACAAAGCACAGTCAGCTACCATGCCCATGGTCAGACAAAAAGTGTAAAGCGGAGTCCCCCAGTCACAACAGAGTAAGTGTTTTTGTTTTCATTCTGCAATTACTGTATTACTTGTTTAAGCTTCTTGTATATCAAAATGCATTTTTTTGTTTACTTGTTTTCTTTCAATTCTTTTATAGCCAAAAAATTACTGTACTACTTTTAGAAGAAAATATAAAATGTTTTTTTCTCTTGCTATTTTATTACTCTGGTAAAAACTAAAAAAAGCAAACCCTATTACAAGCACTCAGTATGTAGCGGATGATGACTATTTTATTACTCTAAAAGAGTCTTGCATATCAAAATGCATTTTTTTGTTTACTTGTTTTCTTTGCAATTCTTTTATAGCCCAAAAATTACTGTACTACTTTTAGAAGAAAATATTAAATGTTTTTTTCTCTTGCTATTTTATTACTCTAAAAGCGTCTTGCATATCAAAATGCTTTTTTTGTTTACTTATTTTCTTTGCAATTATTTTAGAGCCAAAAATGTATGTACTACTTTTAGAAGTATAATTGTAAATATATGTCATGTATTGGTTTTAAATATTTTTGGGCCTAACAATTTTTTTTCTTTTCCTTTAAACTGTAGGACGGCAAAGCGTCTGGTGGATGAAATCAGCTAGGGTAATGATGAGCACTGTGCAGCAATAGTCAAGACTGTTCTAGAGAACAGTCACAATGTCACAATATCACATCATCTGAGACCAACATCAGGGTGATGAGACGCCAATTGGGATGGAAATATGGACGTGTAAAGTAAGTGTCTTACTGTAATAAAGTACAGTATATTGCAATAGTATGCAAAGTGACAGAACAGGGTTGATACTGTACTGTAATTACTGTGCCACAGTTAGGACAGCACAGGTAAAGTGTTCTACAGTACACTACTGTACTTTGGTAAAAGTATGGTTTGACTGTATAGTACCTGTAAAATTCTTCCTTATCATTATAGTGTATCGTATGATAAGGGAGGCCAACAAGATTAAAAGAGTGGAACAAGCACGGCATGGATCGAAAGTGGCGAGTCTTTTCAGGATGTCATATTTTCTGATGAGACAACTGTAACTCTTGAGAGATTTGCCAATTTTGCATTCCGCATAAAAGGACGCCTGTCTCTGAAGCCGCGGCCCAAGCACCCTCTGAAGATGCATGTGTGGGTGTGATTTCTAGACGTGGATGTAAAATCATATTTGAGGGTAAAATAATGCACAAAGTCACATGCTGTAGCCTTATACACTGTACAACTGTAGTGTATTCTATACCCTAATGTTCAGTTTGTTCATAATTTTTTCTTCTCTTGTTCCAGGAATCATAGATAAAGTATTTTTCCAAGAGCAACTTGTCACCTGTATTGTTAAATACATTAGGCACGATTTCCCATCTGGTGGTCACCGGTTCTTCCAGGACAATGACCCTAAACATACCGCCTCTTTGCTTATATTCTTGCGAGCGGGATCAACTGGGTTAAGACGCCCCTGCAGTAAATGCTCCAGTGTACCATGACTGTTTCTCATTGTTTTAAACTGTTTTTGTCTGTTAAACTAATTCACCACTTTTCCCCCTCTCATTCCATATCACCAGATTTGAACATCATAGAACTGGTGTGGCATGTGCTGAAGGATCATATAAGAAGGTTGTTAAACCGTCCAACAAGGAGGAATTCATAAAAGGAGTAAAAGGAATAAAGAGTTTATGAAACGACATACTCACTGTACAAAAATGCAACAACTATATTGACTATTAGCAGCATTTTGTTTGTTCTTTTAGAGCGTAATGGGAATGCCACCGGCATATAGTAAGGTAAGTACAGGTACAGTAATTATAGTCCAGGTAATTATGATACTAACAATAGCCTGTTTAAATATTAACCTTAAAGTATATTAAAGGTAATTGAATGTTAACCATTTTATGTCTGCACTTACTCTCCACTTTGTATATAGTATACAGTATGTACAGTGTTTATATTAGATGTGTGCATTACCAATTATTTCTAAAAATTCATTATAGTTTACAGGTACAGTAAGTTATAGTTTATTCATTTTGTGTGGCTTTCAGTAGTATTAAACAGTCAAGGCCTTCAATTCACTAATCCTGCAGCCATTTTTTTTCTTTCTCAGGAGATGCTGCACTACTGGAAGGGGGGGGGGGATGTCCAAGCTTATTGTACTGTGTACATAATAACAGTCAATAGTTTTTCCTAATCCCCCCTCTCTCAATGACAAATACACCGGGTGAGGTGACTCGGCGCAACCAAATGGAATTAAAAACCACGATAGCCAAAGCCTGAAACATTGTTTCTTTGTGTGTGAATGTGCTATTGTGAGGGTGGTGGTGGTAAGGGGAATGGTGCAACTAAATTAGTCTGTCTTTGTCTAACAATGTGATGAGCGTTCAGGATTACAGTAGAAATAAATTCTTGGAACTCTTTTGAAATGTAACAGAAGTTATCCCTCCCTTGACACTGTGTGTGTGTCTGTGTGTGTGTGTGTGATATTTCCATAAACAGTATGAAAAGCAGAATAAGCCTACCCAAAATTGAAGGTTTTTGAAAAGTACCCCCCCCCCAAAAAAAATAGGATATGCCACCTCATAGAGAAATAATAAGTAAGTGATTTTATGAATGTAAAAATGGATAAATTATTTTAAAAATGCATCACATTATGTTTTTTTTAAATCACTAATTTATTAAGCCCTAGTCGGAAAAAATAGAAAGAAAAAAAGATATGTCTTTTTTCCTGACTTGAAAATCAAATTGGCAGTAAAGTAATTCTCAACAAATCACAATGCAGGACTTATCACACTGGGCATGCATGTGAAACCATGAAAAGACATTTCTCAGCCAAAAAACAAAACCTCAAATCAAACGGTAATTGTCTTTCTATGTGAATGCCCTGTCGTCCAGGGGAGGTGTTGATACTGACTCAAATGCCTTGTGTTTGGCTTTATGAGGGTGGTGGTTTTGGGGAGGGGGAGGGAAGGTGCAACTAAATAGTTTCATCTTGGTCTAATGCTCGAATGAGTGTGCAGGATTACAGTAGAATCAAATCCTTGGAAGTCTTTTAAAATGTAATAAAAGTTGTCACTCCCTCGAGACCATGTTTGTGTGTGTGATATTTCCATAAACAGTATGAAAAGCAAATCAAGCCTAGCAAAAGTTTTAAGGTATTCAATAATAAATATAGAATAAGTTATTAATATTTATTTTTGGGGTTTCTTACCCAAATTTATTACACATGCAAAGTCTAATTATACTGCAAAATGCAACATCATTGATAAAATTAAAAAGTTGTGATTTTAACAATGTAAAAAATTGATTGAATATGAAAACATAGCATCATACTGTATAAGGTTTTGTACTGTATAAATGTAAGGAACCAGGGCACACGCCGCCCTCGGCGCTGCCCTCCCTTACCTCTCTACCCGGCAGCGGCTCACGCAGCAGAGGGCGGTACGCACCACCCCCGTTCCCTCGCGACTCTCTCACACACCGCCTCTCAATCAATAGGCGTGCGCTGCTTCCAATTACAGGGCGCGCGCCACATAAGTTAATTTATGCACTGCACCCGGTGGCTGGCTCTGCCCACCGGATGACTCTGGTTCCTGGCTCGCGCCACCCAGCCCTCCAGCTACAGCAAGACTGCTCATCTTCACCTGTGCTATCACAGGAGGCTCCTCAGCTACCCTCTGCCATGCCTCCTCCTCTGATTGGCTCACTGCGCTTTATTACCTCTGTAGCCCCAATGCAATGTCGCTCTGCATAGTTTCATTTGCCTCATGCTGTTTGGACCCTATGCCCAGCTCCCTCTTACGTTTTAGATCTCGTTACCAAACCGGCTTGTCTACTTACCCTCTCTGGCTCCTCGACTCCGGCAACCTTCTGACCTCGCTTACCTCTCGGACCCCATGAACACGGCTCATGGACCACTACGACTCGGACCTCTACTGCCCACAACCCTTGGCTATGGACATCACTACGCTTCACTCTCTGCGCCCGGATCTGGCAAGTACTACGACTAATCCCTTGTATCCTGGCCTTGGCCATGCTACCAAATCCACACTCTGGACACACCCTCACTACTGTGGGTGTGTGGTCTACTCACTCTCCACCACAGTACTGGGGGTTAGTCTGGTCTGCGGGCAGCACAGCGTGACAATAAATCTTGCAATTTTTCTCTCCTTTGTCCCTTTAAATTTTTGATCAATTGGTTGATAGCTAGTCCCATGCCTTTTCCTTATGAGGGTGGGGGGTGGTGAGATGCAACTGAATTGGTCTTTCTTAGAGTACTACATGGATTATCGTGAAGGATTAATAAACAACTGTTGGAACTGTTTTAAAATATAATAAAAAGTTATCACTCCCATAGACTATGTTTGTGTGTGTGTAATATTTCGATAAACTGTATGAAAAGTAGACCAAGCCTAGCAAAACTTGACATTGAGTAGAATCCCCCTCCCCCATCAAATTTTTAACAATGTAAAAATTGATTGACTATGAAAACATTGCATCATATAAGATGGAATAAGAGCAAGAAACATCTCGTTGTGAAATTTTAGTACAGGTTATGACATGTAATTGAGTCGATCACATATTACAGTACTGTACAGTGCATAGTGTGTTGTCCATAATAATAGCATGAAAAAGTTTTAAAAGCATGAAGCTGGTAATTCTGACTGTATAAAAGTAAAAAAGGCAACATTTAAAAAAAGCGAGATTAGAGTTCCATCGAACTTCATCCTTATCATTGGACGTTTGATTTCAAAATTTCTTTTCTGGAAAAATAAGTATGCTATTATTTCCGGAAGTGCGCATGCTTCAAGTTACGCTCTAGTGTGCATGTGTACAAGTATTGATATGGCAGGCATACACTACTGTAGTATTATTGGGAATTAAAGAAAATACTGTATAGTGTAATACTGTGTAGTACTGTACATTATATTTAGCTGCATTATAAACTTTGCCAACTGGGGGGAAATGAGCCACTGTCAGAGGTGTATTGTGCGTATAAGCTGGGGTCAATCATGTAGTCTGCATTAAAGTTGACGGGTGCCTTTTGCAGCTGGTAATCAGGCGGGGCCAGGTAGTAAGGATTGCGGTTCACCAGGTTTTCAGTGATGGTCGGCCCATTATTCCAATAGTATTGGCAAGCCGGTGTTGGTACATTGCAGGGTCGGGAAATATGAATCTTAAATGAATGTGACCTTTCTCCTTTTGAAGTTGCCATGAGCACACATACTGGCAAGAGCTGGGAGCACAGACCAATATCCTCTGTACTTCCAGGAGGAGGGTCTGTGCAAAAAAATCAATCCTCATTAGTTAAATTGCCTTATCGAATGCTTCCACCCACGATGGTTTGGTGAAAATGTGAAAAATCATAATTCTGAATGATATAATTGTATATCTCTGCTTCTTATCTGTTCCAGCATTAATTGCAGAACATATTTAACATTCATAACTACAGTTCAGTTTAGTATAAGGACTTGAAATGATGTTGAGTGTATGTTTATTCAGCAATTGTGCGGGCATAGCAATTGAGAATAATGTACATTGTGTTTAGATACTTAAATTATGAAAACGCCTATATTTGATAACGTCTTCAGCGTCTTCAGCGACCAAGGTCAATTTACAATGGATCACTGTGGTAGACTCTTTTTTATCTGGTTTTTAAATACCTGCAAATTGACTACAGTACATAACTGTACTATACACTGGATAGTGTAAAGCGAATTCATTTTTGCCATCTGGCAGATACGTGAAGATCTTGTCCCAAACAAATCAGAACCCAGGTAATTCAAAGAAATCAACAACGGTAAACACAGGTGTTATTGGTGTGATTGGCAGCGTTCACGGAAGAATAACGAGTGAATCCTGTGTAGAATACAGCAGCCTTTACGAAAACGGCTCAGGGACATGATCGGATAACGGCCGCTGCACCTGTATATCTATTCCCACACACTATTATTTTTTTTGTTTACACTATAGAACATTACCTGTGGTTGTTTCAAGACTAAACTTTTCTTGTTTTCTTTTCTTTGTGTATTTTTTTTTAGTGGTTATCAGAATCCCTGACATATGTAGAAAAAGGGTTGTAAAATGTTACTGTGTATATGAATACATTTGCAAACAGCTGCATCATACATATAATGTACCTATGATGGATGAAGTAGGTGAAATCTACAGAGCAATATCCTGTCAGAAATGTTGATTTTATGTTATGATTGTCACATCTGTAGTTTAACTAAAAATAATAACTAGCAGGAACATCATTCCCCACATTGCAGATTTTCTAGGGATATTTGAAGTCTGCGAAGAGCATTATGATTGGACAGGGATGCAGAGTTTTATTATTATTAGTTTTTTTTTTTAGAGTCGCAATGATGAATCTTTGGTTTCTTGGAAACATGCAGACATTTATTATTGATTTCTATTCCAATATGCAGAAATTTCCAAGGATGGATCTCAGATTGGCAATGCACCTTAAAAAGCAGTATTATAGAGGCATTAGAAAATATCTTACACTTACCTGATTAGTTCCATGCCTATGCAGTACAGTAACTTATCTGATAGAGACATTCTAGTTTTACAAATTTCTGTAGCTTCATAGTATACTACTTTATGAACAATTTACATCGAGCACCAAGAAAACTCAGCTCTCCGTTTATAGAATGCATTTTTAGGTGTAAAGTCTATTTCTACCAGTGACTTAAAAAGTAATGTTACAATACCAGATTTAAAAAAGTAAAGAGACACAAATTCTACATTTACAGTATTAAACATTGGAACAAAGCACTTTGGATTGTAGTTTAGAAAGATTTAAGCAATATCCCTGCTGTAAAAATGTGAAGCAGGGGAGGATTTCTAAAATTAACCCTTTATTTAAAAAGAAAGTGGAATTTTATGTTGTGTAAATAAAAATAATAATAATGGTGCTCCTTACCTTTTAGTACCATCACAATTTGACTATTATCTGCTACTTACTTCAGTTCATATAATCAACATTGTAAGTAACTCTGTTCTATGGCAAAGATTGTACAGTCTATCTAGTCATAACAATTGTTACATAGTTCTTAAGAGGACTATGGGAGAGATTTACTAAATAACGGTGTGGTCTGATTCATGTGTTTTGGCACCACATGGCCGCTGCCAACATATATACTAAGCAGCAATGGAAGGCATCTTGCAGATGAGATGTGGTGACGTCCAGCATCTTAAATTAAAATGAATTAATTTAATATAAGATAGTATTTACAATTGTGGCCACAACTCGGTCCCGGTATTGCTGAGGCAGTGCAGACATTGTGCAACATCTTACTGTTACTTCCTGATTGGGAACAGCAACAGGAACTCCTCCGAGGAGAGTCAGAGATACATTAAGTTGACTGTATGTATAGGTGTGTGCTTAAGAGAGTGTGTATAGAACACTACGTGTGGGTGAAGAGAGAAGCTTGTGGACATGATGGTTTACACTACATTACATTGTTGTAAATAGCAGTTAAGCTATAGAAAGTTTGCCTGCATTTTAGCGAAACAGAGTATCCCTTTTTGGATTTTTGAAAAGTTAAAGTATATATCTAATCAGATTTCTTTTTGCTAAACCAATCTTGGATTAAAATCAACTGTAAAAAAGTGTTGGTGCTGAAGCTCTGCCCCTCAGTTCAACGGGCAACTGAAGGCAAGAGAACATTCTCCAACGAAAATAGGAGATAGTGTTTGTCTAGTCAGGAGAAGAAAGAGCGAGACTAGTTTAAAAATACATGGAACGTGCAGAGAAAACCTTATTTTCAGCAGGAAGGCGCTGAGGGGCATTTGTTTAGCTACTGAAAATCGTCTAGTTATCCACCTGCTGAAACATCTGCCAGTGGAGAAAGCTGACAGACTACTAATAATTAAACTACGAGAGCCATTTCACACATCTCACCATATTAAATTAACCATTCTCACATGTCCAAACTGCACGAGAATGGCAATTCAGGTCCTCATTTGGTTCTAGCTAAGAAAACAGACATTCTACTCATCAATAATTTATTTTCTCCTCGTCCCTCCATGGCAGCACCTGATATGAGGGATATGGTCCTCCCATCCGAACGTAGGGTACAGACTCCTGATCTGTTTGAGGCCTTAAAATCCCTTTTATACCTCTCTCAGGTCAGTTTTAGCCAAGCTCTAAAAAACATACACTCGCTCTCGGTGACCTTATCACATCTCTAGGGTTAATATCACCTCAATGCTGATGACGCACACATTTACTTTTCAATCGCTGACCTTACACCTGCTGTACAGACCAAAGTTCCCAAATATCTCTCCTCTATATCATCCTGGATGTTCCTCTGCTGACTCAAATTTATCATGTAAAAATGGAGCTCCTCATACTTCCTCCCAAGACTGATCTTACTATCCATTTCTACAATTCTGTTGGCAGTACTATCGTACACCCAGTTTCACAAGAACGCTGCCTAGAGGTCACATTTGACTCCTCCCTCACATTCTACTCTCACATTCACAATGTAGTTAAAACCTGTAGTTTTTACCTCCATAACATTGCAAAGATAAGCTCTACTGCTGAAACATGAACGCAGGCCCTCATTCTCTCCCCTTCTCGACTTTTGTAACGTTCTATTGTCTGGCCTCCTGCCTCTCACCTGTCTCCTCTACAATCTATTCTAAACGCTGCTGCTATAATTACTTTACTCTCTCTTCATTCTGTCTCAGCATCTCTCTTGCTGAAATCCCTCTCCTGACTTCATATTAAACTCTGTTGCACTTGCTAAATTTTCCTCCTTACTTTTAAGGCTAAACACTCTTCTTCTCAGCTCCTCATTACATCTCAGCCCTAATTTCTCGCTATATTCAGACCCTTGCATTCTGTGTAAGGATGTCTTCTGTCTACTCCTATCTAAATCTCTCTCCTATCAAAAACCTCTCACTCACTGCCCCACACCTCTGGAATGTGCTTCCCTTCAATATCCTTTCTTAAAACACACCTCTTTAACGAAGTATATGAGTAGCTCCTCTGGCTGACACTATACATCTCATATGCATTGACCTGGACCCAGTGGCAGAGCTAGACATGAACGTGCCTCCAGGCAAAGATTTGTTCATGGCCCCATTAAAAATACACGTGTTATGCAGATTCAAAATTAAATATACCACACACATATACATATAGATTAAACATAAAATATAGATTACTCATGTGTTCACCATTTATTTTGAAGACAGAAGTTCAGTTTCTGCACTTTTCGCTCAGCAAAGACGTCAATTATGTGATCCATATTGTTTCTCAGAAGCCACGCTACATTATTCTCAATAGAGAATAAACTCAATTCACCTAGTCTTTCCTGTCCTATGGTACTTCTCAAATAACTCTTAATAAGTTTTATTTTGGAAAATTCAAGTTCTGCTCTTGCGACAGAGACTGGTTTAGTTAGAAATAACTGCTTGCTTTCGACCTCCTCCATTCCAATCCCAGCGTCAAATGACGCCACAGACATCAATGTGACATCACACAGGGTTGCGTTGCCACGGTAGCGCAAAGTCATGATGTCATTTGACACTGGGATTCGAATGGAGAAGGAGGGTGACAGCAACGTGCCGACTGCCACATGTAAGTGTATTCTCATCAGGCCCAATAGGCCAGAGAGTGTGGAAAATATATATGGGGGCAGACATTTTTGCTGCCCCAAAATGTTGCCGCCCTAGGCACAGGCCTAACGGAAAATCTGCCACTGAGTAAAGTAGAGGGTGAGAACCTTTCTGCACTCATCCACAATGAGATTCAATAGCTTTTTTCTCAAATACTATTGTGCTTTTTTCTCCAAAGTTGTGTAAAATTCACCATACACTTTAAATAAATCAGCATAGTAATATAAGATAATATTGACTGCATTTTTTTTCTCCCTACCCCATCCTCTCCCTGATCCCCTCTCTTTCAACATTCCTCCTCATCTCTACCCATATCACCATCATCAGCTCTCCCCCCATCAGCATCAGCTCTCCCCCTCCCCTTATCATCTGCTCTCTCCATCCCTCATCATCATCAGTTCCCCCCATATCAGTGCTCGCCCTCATAATCAGCTCTCCCCTAATCATCAGCTCTCGCCCTTATCATCATCAGCTCTTGCCCTCATCATCAGATCTCCCCCTCGTCATCATCAGATTTCTCCCACATTAGATCTCTCCCCCCCATTCTCCTCCATGCCTACCTGTGGTAATGGAGACGCTTGTCACCTTACGTGTCTTTTAAAACCCATACTAGGGTCAATAGGACCCGTTTTTTTACCAAGTCTCCCTCCTAAGCCCTTCCCCCCTGTTCACGTCATGGAACACATAGTCACGACGATGCTATCAGGTTGTTATGACAACCCGACAGGATATAAGGCTGCAGGGAGCCTTGACCCGCCCACCCCCGAAGAAGTTCCATAGGCAGGAACGAAACACGTGTCGGGTGCGACGTCCTGGGTGACGTCATCGGCGCGACCGACTAGCTAGTAGCACGGTCAGTTTGTTCTCACGGCGTGGAGCACCAATCTTTACCTAGCTAATTATGATGTGGGCCAAATGCGGATCCCACTAGCTAGGAACAGTACGATCACCAATACTGTCGTTTGAAGGATTCCTGTAGCAATCACTTTGTGTATCAGGTACTCGGCCAATCTGCCAGTTATATGTTTTCTGGGGTACGAGGGGTTTCTATTCCTACTGCCTCTGTTTATTGTGGCCTTTATGGTCAGTGATATCTTCCACCAGGAAACTGGAAGACAGTGGGGAATTGCTTTAACCTTTTGTGTACCTGCATGCAGCAGAACCTTAAGGAAACAAAAGAAAACAGCGTACAACGCCAAATAGTGAAGCAAATTCAACAATATATTATAGAATTAAAAAGGGGGTAATATATCTGCGTACATGAAAAAGTTGGTAAAAGGCATGTAGTGTGTATCACACTGTTTACCACTCGGCAGCTGTTAACTGTAGAATCGGGTGCTTGCTTCCCTCTGCTGATGCAGCTCAGTTGATTCTGGGGCAGGACGTCAATCTTTTCACTCCCAAGGGGATTTCCCTTCATGCAGCCAGGTTCAGCAGCTGGTACTGGGGCTCGGTGAAATCGAAATCGAGGTACAGGAGCAGGAGCGATTTCACCGAGCCCCAGGTTGCATAGTGGTTTTAATTATTACCAGAAAACTCTTTCTTTTTACCACCTCAAATTTTATTCCATTTTAACTGATTAGAAGGAGAACGAAGGCATTCACCCCAGAAACCTGTCTTGTTGTCCCCCATGTCATCGCGGGAGACTCAGGCCCTCCTGTTGCCAGCAGGTATACCCCACACCGAGACATGTAGCCAGACTACAGAACAACTTAGGGGACCTGATCTGCGATTGGGTGGGGTTCGATGGGTTACAGTTGGAGCAGCTACTGAGATAATCAGGACAGGTTTTCAGCAAAGCAGAGCTGAAAGTAATATGTACACTATCAGAGCAAGTTCTGCAGAAGGATGGGCATTTTTGGAGACTAAGGGTAGTCAGGAGAGACTGTCCTCTCGCACAGTACACCCTAGGTGCCCCTAAGAGGGTGATGTAAATTTTGGTACACTTGGTTATAGCTGTCCTAGTCGCCTTGAGGCAGATAGTGTAGGATTCCTGTGGGGGTAGCCTGGTTAACATGGTACAGGGATTTCAGCATAGGGTCTGTACTATAAGTGGCCAAAAGTAGGCTGACTCCAAGTACTATAGGAAAGTCCAAGTACACTAGTAGGTAACCAGAAAACACCCCACAGAGTGATTGAAATGAACCGTCAGTGAGTGCGGTGTACAAGGAGAGAGTTCTGCCTAGCCTTGGGTATGCCATGAGTTATATTCACTGGTTAGAGCACCATTGAGAGTAGTAAGTACCTAGGCACGAGTTGCACTATAGGCACTGAGAGTAGCGCTATCGTGGGCTTAAAGGGCTCACTAAAGATGGTGGCGAGATGTACATGTGCTCTGCGGGGCATGGAGGAGGTTAAAATGGCGACTGCGGCGCCATTCACTGCAACGCGTATTGCAGTCGATCCAAAATGGCGATTCCCGCCAAGCCTAGAACGCGCACGTGCTGCGTGCAAGCAGGCTGTGTGAGAAATGTGGCAAGAGATGTGCAAGGGTTTGGCGCCAAAACCAGAACCCCAGCTAAAAGAAGGGAGCGGCGCGAAAGCTGAAGCCGCGCCCACCTGTGCAGTGACTGACGAAAGGACGAGCCCACGTCACCCAAAGAGAAAGAGTGCCCCGCCTCTACCATCCACTAGAGGGAGGGGGCACGCCGAGAACCAATCCCATCAGTCCTCCCCAGCGGAAGGAGGGACAGGAAGTGAGACTGAGGAACCTCACTTCTGCTTGACTGGTGATGGAGAAAGAGCTAATTGTCAAAACAGTGAGCTGATTGAATCAACCCCTGCGCAAAAGATGGCTGACCTAAGCATGAACACTTATCAGCTTCCAGGAGGCTTCCTGGTTGTGGAGGTTGATGGCCGTGAGTATCTGCGGTGCCTGTGCGCTCAATGCAGGTTACTGGGACCGGCCCCAAGTACTACAGCACGGTGCCAACAGTGTGGCATTTTCTACCTCGGGCCTATCGAGCCCTATGCTGCTATCGTGACCCCGCGAGAGGCCTCTCCAGCGACACTGATCGAAGAGGAGGAGGCGGATGCGAAGGCTGCCCTCGTCCCCTATATCACCCATGCGGTAGGGATCCAGGCCCAGCTACTAAGATGTGCTCCGACGGAGGAGAGCGCGACCGCAGTGGAGGTACCGGAGTGGGCCCGTTTCATACCTATACCCACTGGTGGTGCAGCAAGGACCGGATGTTGGTCCCCAGCGGAGGTGCCATTGCCATCCTCGTCGGATGATGAGAGAGACAGCCTGTCATCGGTGGTGATGCGCCGGCCGGCGGACCACCCAAGCTGTAAAGAACAGATTCCACTTACCCCCGAGATGGAGCAGACGAGTCCAGAAACCCCCCGACAGCGAGCACTGGTGCGGCTTGAACCGCCTAGAAGTCCCACGACCATGGCGACTCCCAGTGCGGCGGAGATGGGACCCGAGACGGCTCAGGCAGAACCGCAGAGCATCGCAGGGCAGCGGAGCGGTAAGAGGACTCCACCACCCCCTTATTCCCGCCAGGTGAAGAAGAAACCTGTGGAGAGAGAGAGGCTTGAGGCTTACCTGCCCAGACGCGACCCTGATGTTCAACCGCCACCCCTTCCGGTCATCGATGCCCTTCCGGTGCAGGACCAAGAGGCGGATGGAGACTCCGCGATGACCAACGATGACATCACTTCCGGGTTGACATGGAGCCGAGGCCCGGAAGCCTTGATTGCCTCACTGAAGAGAGCCAGGCTAGAGGAAGATTTCAAGAAATTTAAGGCCCAAGTGGCTAAGCGAGGAGCCAGGAAGAGACAGTAAGCGAGCACCTACCGGTCTTGGCTTCGCCCGACTCAGAGACACTATGATGGACTATGGCGATCCTATGGTCACCGCCCCTAGCGCCATTGCCCCGGCCACTGCCCCTGCTCATCACGTTCTATGCCACCGGGTTCTAGTGGCAGTAAGCCGAGTAAAACGCCAAAGTTTTCAACTGATTGGCGGGATTGGGTTTCAAGTGATGAGGGTTCTGATGGGGAGATACCACTGTCAAGTGTTATACCTGTACCTAACCCCACTGTGTTCAATCCTGTACCTAGAGGTAGGGCCCGAGGGTCCCAGTCTTCTGCAAAAGTGGGTCCTGTAAGGCCCAAGGCACCCAAGATTAATCCCACTGTATACAAGAACGTCATTAGAGGGAGGCGTAAAGGCTCGCACTCTACTGAGGCATAGACATCTGTTGTGTCCTCAAGAGCTGAGTCTGAGGAATGTATGAGTGTGTCATCCTCATATGAGCACCGAGATAAATGGTGGGCACCGTTATTCACAGGGATTAATGAAGGGATGGACCGTGAAGGTTTGTGCTGATAAAGAAAGACACAGTAGATCATTGGTGGGATGTAGGCACATATTCTCCACAGGAGGTTGCTGACGAGCTAGACAATAGATGGAGAGAGATTATGCAAAAGGTAATCACACCAAAAGGTTCATCTATTTTATATGATGACATTGCGCCTGAGGAGCCTAAGTACTGGGTACTGCCAGGAAAGGCTGGGAACCGGAAACTTACTAAGCGAAGCCGAGCAGATAGAGCCATAGTGGCGAGATACAGACAGTCTCATGGGTATGAGTTCTCGTACGTATAGTACCAGAGCCGATCATGCAGGAGATTGAGGATCAGAGAGACACCTGGCTAAGAGATGCTGTCATTGAGTACCTACAAATTAAATTTGGTAACTCTGCTTATTTGAGGGAAGACAAAATATGTTCCTTCATGAAGGCTTGGAGTACAGGCAGGAATATAATTATGCACAACATACTGTACAGGCCGGAGAATGGGCCTGTTCAACCCTTCTATGTTAAACTTGTGGATCATAATGGTCGGAATGTGAGGAAGCCTGATCCCCGTCATTATTACTGAGTTAAGGGTTCTCCATGTTGGGAGTTTCCCGCCATGTTATGTCACCATCATGGGTGTTACAGCTCTGTGTACACAATATATTAATTTTATATTTGTATGTTCACAGGTTGTTCACCTGCAGGATGGCCCAGCAAATTAGGTCCAAGTGAGGACCATTGGATTCATCTGAGGGAGAGTGTTGCCCTGGTAAGATTAGAGGCTTTATTTCTATCCTCCTCCTGTGTGTAATCCCTGTTAAGGGCAGGTTGCCAGTAGTAATCATGGATTTTCCCTACTTCTGACACTGTGCTGAGTCAGTAAAGGTAGGTCACTTGACCCTGTGTCCAATCAAGAGACACAGGGGTGGTGCCTACTGAAAGCTACAAAGAGCAGTGTCACTTCCTATTTAGAGACACACACATAAGTGTAGAAGACAAGTTATGTAGAGTGAGCTAGAGAGAAGAGGAGAGCTGATAGCTTATGAGTAGAGCTGATAGTGAGGTGGACCAAATACCTCTTACCCTGCTTAGGGGTAAGGGAAGAGCTAGCCCCACTCTGGATGGCCCTAGATCCAGAGTGGAGGCAGGGACATCCTAAAGGAGAACAGCTAGCTGGCTGTGTATTGATTGTACCTGTATGCTGCTGCAAAAAGAGACAAATAAAGGGCTGCTGCTAATTGGAAAAGAGCTATTGTGTGAGACTGGAATCTCTCATCCCTGGGAGGGGATTCTGAGGTAGGGTTTCCACCCCGTATCCCTGGGGCGTACTACAGATGGAGGTGCTGCACCATTAGAAGGAGAACAAAGGCATTCACCCCAGAAACCTGTCCTGTTGTCCCCATGTCATCGCAGGAGACTCAGGCCCTCCTGTTGCCAGCAGGTATGCACCACACCGAGACATGTAGCCAGACCACAGTACACCTTAGGGGACCTGATCTGCGATTGGGTGGGGGTCGATGGGTTACATAAGTATACTTACCGCGCACCCCAAAACTGGAACAATCTACCAAGACTCTCACAGCCACCACCAGTCTAAATTCTTTCAAAATTAAAGCTGTCTCACATTTTAATCTGGTCTGCAACTGTTACAGTAGAGGCAACGTTTATTCTAACATTTGCCGTAAACTAGCCGGGTTACATTCTGGGTATGTGCTGGGTATGTGCTGGGTATGTTCTGGGCTAGTTTGAGGCACGTTTAAGGCATTTCTGCATTGACTAACGACCCATAGGATTAACACAGCAGGGATCCCGGGCATTCCAATTCAGTTTGAATGGGACTGCCAGGGACCCCCGCTGTTAATTTGATAGGCCATTAATCAATGCAGAAATGCTGGGGCTAGTTTAAGGAAAGTTTAAGGCATGTATTCAGAATGTACCTGGGTGTTTCCTGGGTTTTTTGGGGAATTGCTACTGGTTTTTATTCGAATAAGAGTTGCCTCTACTGTACATACACATATAATATATATTATCTCTTACTGTGCATGCTACGTATTGTATATAATGTATACCCTGTTCACTTCTGTATCTATGTATTGTAACCATCTATTATTTGTCATCTTAACTCAGCCCAGGACATACTTGAAAAAGAAAGGTAACTCTCAATGTATTTTATAAATAAATAAATACATCTGTTTAAGCTTTAATCTAATGTTTTCTATTTTCCAAAACTAAATATGTACAAGCACTGAGTCAATTTATTTGTATCACCTGTGAAAATTGGTGTTTTTAAGAACTTGCTACAGAGGACTGCAACTCCCATCATGCTGTGTAGTGAATGTCATTTTCCTGTTGAGGGGCTTTTAGAAGAGGATTAAGGAAACATTCCCGTCTCTTGGCTCCCGAAATAAGAGAGAAGATTGCAGGTATAGGTTTGCAGAGTGCACCGCAGCATCCTGCAGAGTCAGCGGAGTACAGATTGCTCCTGGAATATCAGCTCTTCGGTGCTCCAGTCGGCAAGTATCATTTTATAGAGCTGGCAGCGGGGGACTGAAAATGCAAAATGTGAGCTCTCTTTACTGAAGAGGTTATTCCTTGCTGAGAAGTACAGTACAGGTCTTTGACAAAAATCTGCATGAAGAAATAAATAAATAAAAAGGCGTACCAACATTAACATTTAAATCCAGATTTCCAAGTACGTATACTGCATTTACACAAGTGTGCAGTAAGTCCTACCAGCTTGACTTTGTAATAAGACATTGCTGTGCGTACAGGTAAGGGTGCAAGGATTCTAATAGCATAACATTAGTGTGTCACCAAGCCCCGGCCCCTTTCATAATATACAGAGCTTGTACGTCCAACATAAAGACACCTACATCGGGATTTCTCTGTTTTATAATTTTTTTTCCCACTTGGGGACATTTGTTGTTTCTCTATGGAATGTGCCTTTACTTAGTGACATGCATGGTCTGAGGCATTTGCACATAATGCAGGATAATGTAATTTATACTGCACAAGAATATATAGGTCCATATTTACAAAGTACTTTGTGCCAGAAGAGGGGGGTTGGAAATACATAACAAAGAAGTTAGTTACAATCAATAACAACATGGGTCAGTATCAACATAGCTCTTCTCATCATATTTTGTGGTGTTATTAGTCTCTGGAGACCTACTTTAACTACTGAATGTTCTTTTAAGCGAGTCAGGTGTTCCTAACCCTGGATTTCTACAATATTTAAACCATGGCTGTCATGTTCTAGTGAATTTGTGTCACGTGTCATTCACTAGACCTGTTAGATTTTCCATCTGGCATGAAAACCAGATCCTAGCCCGTATTTGTGGTAGTGTCGGAATCTTTAGCTTTTTCCAGTTGGAAGATATCCCTAATCTAGTAGCCGTGGCCACATGAGAAAATATATCTTTTTTTCTGATCTGTCTAACTGGTCTAAATAGGAGGAGTGTCCACTGGTCCAATGCTATTGGAAGATTAAATATTCTCTCCACCCATATGTTTACGCTTCGCCATAGCCGAGCAATTTTAGGAAATACTCACCACATATGCAGGAACATAGATTGTTCCCTACATCATTTGGTGCATAGCGGAGAGGTTTCTGGGTATATTTGTGACAGTCTGCTTGGCATAAATTACCAGTGATTCAAAACTGTGTACCTATTTTCTTTTATTGAGGTACATATTGACCTTCTCAAGATTGCTTCTAGGATATCATCCCACTCCACAGAGTACAATTCTGAGCCTAAGTCTTCCTCCCATTGTCACATAGATTTTTACTTTCCTGTGGTTACTGAATCTAACAATATTCTATATACTGTAGAGTTGAGATTAAACGCTTCTGGTATGTCAAACATAAATTCTCAAAATTGGTCGATATATCGTCTGTTTTTTTAGGTTGTAGAAATCTCTGAGCTGGAAATATCTAAGGAACTCCTGCCTTGGGAGCCCTCCTTCTGGGAATATAGACGCTGGTGGTTTAAACCTTCACTCTTCCCTTAGATCTCTTAATCTTGGGATGCTGATGGATTTCTACCATTAGAAATCTGACTCTCCTAGTCCGGACGAGAATTCTGGGTTTCCAAATATTGGAATCATGGCTGAGCTCACTCCAATCAGAGCTGACCACACTAAATTTGTGTCCCAAAATTTAAAGGAGTGTCTAATCATGGGTAGTAACTCAGAAAGGGGGCCTTGTATTTTTCTTGGGAGCCATACAACGCCTGATATCCCAGTTTGCATTCCAGACTATTAGTTGGCTTAATTGGGCCACTTTATAGTACAATAATAGGCTATACTAAGCCGCCTGCTGTAGTTGGTAGCACCAAAATGTGTCTCTTTACTCTCTGTTTCTTCCCCGCCTAGATAAACTCTGTAATCTGTTTTTGTAAATCTGTAAAATCTTTGATTACATGGGGGATTGTAAGGGTCTGAAATAGGTAGAGTAATTGGGGAAGCAGGTTCATCTTTATTGATTAGATTTGGCCTATCAGTGATATGTTATTTTGTTCAAATATTAAGGTACTTACTTAATTTTTTTATCAGTTTTGGGTAATTTGATTGATATCCAAAGTTGTTTGAGCTTGTTACCTGGATCCCTAGATATTTGATACTACAGTATGGTGTTGCCATTTAAAGTAAAAATGTGGTGATATTATCTTAACTCTATGTAGCCTAGTGCCCCTGGCTATGGATTTCCCAGCCCTGGCACATAAGCCCTGGTATGTGCAGGCAGTGTCAGGGTTAAATTCCTCCTCATGAGCCAGCATGGGAGTCCTGCAGCACACAACTAATTGATATGTTATATTGTTGCCATAGCCAGATGCAGGCTAGTGGCCGTTGGAAGCATCATGTTTGGGGGTTGGTTACAAGCATCAGCACTGTGGGATGATGCCTGATCTGCCCTCAGACCTGTCCAGTTTTGGGGCAGGGTCACTAACCCCTCCCCCTGGGTATATAAGATGCTTCCTTCCCTAAATTAGAGATTGTGATTTTGGGATGTAGCTTGCTCCCAAGTGAGTGGGGCGGTTCTGCCTTATTCCATCATGAGGATAAGGGGGTGGCAACTAGCCCCATGGGCCTTAAGCCTGTGGGGGGCCTAGTCAGGGAACAAAGCAAGCAAGATGAAAGGGAAGGTGGGTACCAGAGTGTGACATAGAGTACCTCTCTTGTATGAGAGATGGAATCAACTGGCCTGCCAATAAATGGTATGAAGTTCCATGTCTCTGTCCACCTTACTAAGAAGGGATTGTGACCCACCCCCAAAAATGAAGAACGGTAGCTTGGATACTAAAATAGCTTTACTAGATCATAGGCATGTAGACCGACATGTTTCGCACTTATGGCGCTTTATCAAGGTCCCTTCTGAGCTAGCTTCTGTCGGGACTTTCCCTGCATTCCTAGCAAAAAAAGCCTGTCTCAGTGTCATCACGCATCAGCTGGCATGCTGGTGCGTCATCACGCATGGTAGGTAACATTTTTTTTAAAAACAACTTTATTAACAAAATACAAATGAACAAAGAGACAGGAGTTGCTAAGTCCTTCTATGTAACACTTTTTGCTACTTTAAAAATGAAATTAAGTAGCTAGAGAAATGGCAACTCACTATTTCTAGACAGTTAAAAACAAAGTATCAAGAAAAGCATAGCTTCTTTAGAAAGACTGCCTTTCAACACACAATCACATATTAATGTAAAACAGACTACTCAACAAAACTGTGTATAATGATTGACAGTAATTATCTTAATAAAGGGTTATCAGATATTAATTAACTCACTTGTAAATCAATACATATCTAAAAAAAGAATAAAAATCACTAAATCAATCTGTAATTAACACAATATAATGCTGACATAATAGGAGTTATATACATAAATTATAATTGCAAATATTGAAGTCAAATTTCTAAATATCACAAACATATTTCAAATATTTATGTACCTATATTAAATATAAATTTGTTATAAATAAACTTAGGCACAGCTTCTCTTTTTTTTATAGATTTATATAGTCAAACATAATTCAAAGTCAACCTTATCTCCAAATTTGTAAACAAGATGTTGGAAACCATGACCGCAAAGAAATGCAAAATTAACAATATACCAATAAACTAAAAATATATAGACCAAGCTGATTTCATCAGGGGGTGTTGACTGACTGGACTGGGGTAGTTTAAATATACCCATTGGCCAATCAGTGAAGACTATAGTTAATTAATCAATTTTAAACACATGATGTTAAACATAGTTTATACTAACAATAATAGTAATTAGTTAGTATAAACTATGTTTAACATCATGTGTTTAAAATTGATTAATTAATTATGGTCTTCACTGATTGGCCAGTGGGTATATTTAAACTACTCCAGTCCAGTCAGTCAACATCACCTGATGAAATCAGCTTGGTCTGAAGAAACGCGTAGGGTCACGTGGTATTATTGCAAATGACTGTGTGCTACCACAAGACTTGCTAGAGAATCAAGGTTGCGTTCCGTTCCTGATTGCTGAGGCAGACACTTCCAAAGGAACCTGTGTATTGGGCGGAGATTTGCCGGAGGACACTATAGTGTGTTACACCACCAACAGGAAAGAGGTGTGACGTCATTCCGGAGCATTACCAGCGGAGAAGCGGCAGTTCATAGTAGCTTTGGAGCATGAGTTGTACTCATACAATGCCTGTTACCTTTGGATTTTTGTGAGTTTTGAATCGTCTTGTCCATGTTTTATTACATTTTATATATGTTAGCACACGAAAATCGGGCACTTTTTCTTCTCTTTTTCTGTTTGGTTGTGTCAAGGGAGGTTATTGTGCCCAAGAAAAAGGCTGCCAAGATCCGTTTTTAAAAGATTTGTGACCAATTACAGGTCACATCATTGATTGGTTTTTATTTTGAATCATATGGACATTTTATTTTATTTTTATTATTTATTTTCCATTCTCAACCATTTTAATATTTTCATTGTATGTTACAGGCTATCATTTGCACACTTTGTCATTTGTATGTGTACAGCATAACATTAGTTAGCATTGCGAGTATATACTGTACTAGCACTATAAACTAATTGTACTTTACATACAATATTACAATATTTGTAATCTGGTCTTTGCTCAGCACAACGAGTCATAATCTTTATATCCACTTTACATATATATATATATATATATATATATATATATATATATATATATATATATATATATATATACAAAACTTTTCTCTACGGTCCCTGACGAAGCCTTAACGGAGAAACGCGTAGGGCGTGTTGGTTCTTTGTGCCAGTGTATGCAGACGTGAGAGGACGTGTGAGGACGGTTATCCACTCTGTGCTTGTAACTGCCTTCTGTGACGTCAAAGGAGGAGGAGCGCGAAAATCTTGTCATACCCGGACGCAAGTCTCGCAATAGCGAGACACGGAAGTGAGAGTGGGGTACCGAGTGATCGGGTGCAGGATAGTGAGCACAAGAAGGAGATCACAGATCAGCTGTAGCCACGCAGAATACGGGAGGTCTATTGAAACACCAACTGCAGGACACTGTGAGTTCAGGTGTAATCCGGTTCATAGGACGAGTGTGAGATACTCCTAACATTCTCAACTGCTTTTAAAGGGCTCATACTGAGTTTTTTACCTATCATGGTATACTAATGTTTTTTTAATAAAATAGAGTTACACTATATTTGTGTCTCTTACCTTCCCTATATATACATGGTCTTCCTATGAGATGGAGGACAGGCACTTGGGACCCTGTAGCAAACACACGTTAAATTGATTGGAACAATATCCCAAGAAGTTTGGTGGGGAGTGGGTGATCGTTATCCGTTCCAGATCCCGGGGTGGATAATAGGCTCTATAATACTTTAATTCTGTGAGTTCATATCTTACCATTTAAAGGTGTCAATTGTCATTACATACTACCCTATGTTTTCTTCTCTTTTCTCTCATTGCACCTAGGCCATTCTTGTGGTATCTACATATTTGGAGCCGCTGTGGAGCTGTGGACCTAAAAGGCAGCAGGTTGGAATAGGGACAGTTAAATTCTAATGGTTATTACCTTCCGATATATGTGGTTTGATTGAACATATTAAGTTTAATATTTCATAGGATTGCGTAGTGTGTCTTTTCTTTTTGATAAATTTGTAACCAAGGTGTTTGAAACCTTGACTGCAGAGAAATGCAAAATTCACAATATACTAATAAACTAAAAAATATACAGTCATGTGAAAAAGAAAGTACACCCTCTTTGAATTCCATGGTTTTTCATATCAGGACATAATAACCATCACCTGTTCCTTAGCAGGTCTAAAAATTTGGTAAATACAACCTCAGATGAACAACAACACATGACATATTACACTGTGTCATGATTTATTAAACAAAAATAAAGCCAAAATGGAGAAGCTATGTGTGAAAAACTAAGTACACCCTTACTGCTTCCATAGGAATTACGATGCTAAGTAGCAGACAGGTGCTGCTAATCAAATGCACTTGATTAATTGATTATCAGCAAGTGTGACCACCTCTATAAAAGTCGAAGTTTTAGCAGTTTTCTGGTCTGGAGCATTCAGGTGTGTGTTAACACAATGCTAAGGAGGAAAGACATCAGCAATGATCTTAGAGAAGCAATTGTTGCAGCCCGTCAATCTGGGAAGGTAATAAGGCCATTTCCAAACAATTTAAAGTCCATCATTCTACAGTGAGAAAGATTATTCAAAAGTGGAAAACATTCAAGACAGTTGCCAATCTTCCCAGGAGTGGACGTCCCAGCAAAATCACCCCAAGGTCAGACCGTGCAATGCTCAGAGAAATTGCAAAATACCCAAGAGTTACATCTCAGACTATACAGGCCTCAGTTAGCATGTTAAATGTTAAAGTTCATGACACTACAATTAGAAAAAGACTGAACAAGTAAGGTTTGTTTGGAAGGGTTGCTAGGAGAAAGCCTCTTCTCTCTAAAAAGAACATGGTAGCATGGCTTAGGTTTGCAAAGTTGCATCTGAACAAACCACAAGACTTCTGGAACAATGTCTTTTGGACAGACGAGACCCAAGTGGAGATGTTTGGCAATAATGCACAGCGCCACGTTTGGCGAAAACCAAACACAGCATATCAGCACAAACACCTTATACCAACTGTCAAGCACGGTGGTGGAGGGGTGATGATTTGGGCTTGTTTTTGCAGCCACAAGACCTGGGAACCTTGCAGTCATTGAGTCGACCATGAACTCCTCTGTATTCCAAAGTATTCTAGAGTCAAATGTGAGGCCATCTCTCCGACAGCTAAAGCTTGTCCGAAATTGGGTCCTGCAATAGGACAATGATCCCAAGCACACCAGCAAATCTACAACAGAATGGCTGAAAAAGAAAAGAATCAAGGTATTGCAATGGCCCAGTCAAAGTCCAGGCCTCAACCCGATTGAAATGCTGTGGCTGGACCTTAAGAGAGCTGTGCATAAACAAATGCCCACAAACCTCAATGAACTGAAGCAACGCTGTAAAGAAGAGTGGGCCAAAATTCCTCCACAACAAAGTGAGAGACTGATAAAGTCATACAGAAAACGATTACTTCAAGTTATTGCTGCGAAAGGTGGTTCTTCAAGCTATTGAATCATAAGGTGTACTTAGTTTCTCACACATGGCTTCTCCATTTTGGCTTTATTTTTGTTAAATAAATCATGACACAGTGTAATATGTCATGTGTTGTTGTTCATCTGAGGTTGTATTTACATAATTTTTAGACCTGCTAAGGAACAGATGATTATTTTTATGTCCTGATATGTAAAACCATGGAATTCAAAGAGGGTGTACTTTCTTTTTCACATGACTGTATATATATATATCTATATATATATATAAAACATAATACTGAGTTAAGTTATGGTGAGTAAAAAAAGTGACAAAAACCCTCCACAGGAAAGCAAATATGCAAAAATAAGCATACAGTTATATTTGCATATATATATATATATAATCAAAAAATAAATAGATGATACCGTTCTGTGGCTAACGAAATGCTATGTATATATATACACACACACTAATGAAACTCCACATCTTAAAAAATGCTGAGATCCCAATCTGAATTGAAACCTCTAGGTATTCTGGTCCGCAAAGTAAAAATCCAAAACTTTTCTCTGCGGTCCAATTTGTTAACCCTGTTACCTCCTACAATTAGTGGTGGGACCACTTATTGCCTTTGCAAATAATTTTCTTGAGGTTACACTGAGGTTACTACATCCCCCCCCCTCCCCTCTTTCTTTCTTTTTTTCCCCTTTGTTGTTGTTGTTGTTTTGGTTTTGTTTTCCTTTATATTTTATTCTTGGGTTTACTAAACTTATTCATCAAAATTATATATACTGATGCAGCGGCCGTTATACGAACATTTCACGGGTTGTATTCCTGTGCATACTCAGGTCAGGCTGTGTGATGTCCTCAAACTTTACCGCGTTAAGACGCAAGTTTACTTGTGTTTTTATCAAGTGCAGAAAATGGCATTTTAGCGTTGTCTGCAATACAGTCGAGAAACTCAAGTGGGTGATCGTGAGTTATCTTAAAAATCTAATTGCAATTCAACATGTCTTTTATTGTCGTACAGCAGGCCTGCACAACTTGTACAGTGAGAAGGGCCGAACTGCTCCAAGGAAAAAAGTTTGGGGCCGCACGGTTAAAATCATCATCATCATCATCATCATCATCATCATCATCATCATCATCATCATCATCATCATCATCATCATCATCATCATCATCATCATATATCTACCCCAGCACCCTTCATCATCATCCTCATATCTCCCCCAAAAACCCTCATCCTCAACCTTTGCGAGATTCCCCATCGATCTCTCATACCCCCATCTCTCCCCCTCACCCATACACATAATACCCCCCTGCTCACCACACACATCCCACCCCCCTGCACCTCACATCACTCTCCCCCCCTGCACCTCACATCACTCTCCCCCCCTGCACCTCACATCTCTCTCTCCCACTGCACCTCACATCTCTCTCCCCCCTGCACCTCACATCTCTCTCCCCCCCTGCACCTCACATCTCTCTCCCCCCTGCACCTCACATCTCTCTCCCCCTGCACCTCACATCACTCTCCCCCCCTGCACCTCACATCTCTCTCTCCCACTGCACCTCACATCTCTCTCCCCCCTGCACCTCACATCTCTCTCCCCCCCTGCACCTCACATCTCTCTCCCCCCTGCACCTCACATCTCTCTCCCCCTGCACCTCACATCTCTCTCCCCCCCTGCACCTCACATCTCTCCCCCAACCCATTTCAGCAGCCCCTCCCAGCCCATTTCAGCAGCCCCCAGCCCATTTCAGCAGCCCCCTGCCCATTTCAGCAGCCCCCAGCCCATTTCAGCAGCCCCTCCCAGCCCATTTCAGCAGCCCCCCAGCCCATTTCAGCAGCCCCCTGCCCATTTCAGCAGCCCCCAACCCATTTCAGCAGCCCCTCCAAGCCATTTCAGCAGCCCCCCAACCCATTTCAGCAGCCCCCCAGCCCATGTCAGCAGCCCCCTGCCCATTTCAGCAGCCCCCAGCCAATTTCAGCAGCCCCCCAGCCCATTTCAGCAGCCTCCAGCCCATTTCAGCAGCCCCCCAACCCATTTCAGCAGCCCCCCCAACCCATTTCAGCAGCCCTCCAACCCATTTCATCAGCCCCCCAGCCCATTTCAGCAGCCCCCCCAACCCATTTCAGCAGCCCCTCAGCCCATTTCAGCAGCTCCCCATCCCATTTCAGCAGCCCCCCATCCCATTTCAGCAGCCCCCAACCCATTTCAGCAGCCCCCCAACCCATTTCAGCAGCCCCCCAACCCATTTCAGCAGCCCTCCAGCCCATTTCAGCAGCCCCCCTGCCCATTTCAGCAGCCCCCCAACCCCTCATGGATGAACTACCCCCCATGTTACCTGATGGCGGCGGCTGCAGCCGCAGCAGCAGAAGCAGAGGTGGTGGAGGCGGCGGCGGAGGTAACAGAGATGGTGGCAGGGAGAAGCGCGAGGGATGTGCACTCTAGCAGCAGACCCCAGAAGTTCCGGGTCGTGCTACACTGCTAGGTCGGGAGAGGGAGGGGGGGCTAGGGTTGCCACGTGGCTTGTCCAAAAATACTGGACACCCACTCCCCCCCCTCCCGAACACATATAAAAAATACCCCCACGCTCCCCAAATACATTTAAAAAATACCCACGCCCCGAATACATTTTAAAAAACTTCCACCTCCCCCTAAATACATTAAAAAAATACCCCCACCGGGCGCATGCGCGACGGCCACGGGGATGGTAGTGTAAAGGATTAGCTCCGTGCCGCGCATATATAAAACAATATAAAAACACCCCGAAAATCACTAAATTCGCAATAAAAAGCTCTACAGCACGAAATAAACGTAGCAGGATGGCTCCGAAAAAGCCTGCCAGCCAAAAGAAGCACAAACTGACCGATGTCAGAACCTACTTCGGAAGCGCTGGTTCGGGCGACATAGCAGGAGAAATGGCGCCAGTTTCAAACCCCGACACGGAAACAGAGGTAGAAGGAGAGGAGGAAGGGGCTAGCAATCAATCACTGTTACCGGTTAGATGATGTGACTTTGAGAGATTATATAATGATTTTAAGTCCCTCCTGCAAGCCGACATTAAGGAGGTTAAGAGGGAAGTCACCAAACTGGGAGCATGAACAAACGACTTAGAAACAAAAGTGGACCAAACAATAAAGGTGGTGAAGAAAACAGAGAAGAAAACGGGAGACCTACAGCGGCAGATCGATGAGCTGAAAGAACGCCAAGAGGATGCAGAAAACCGTGACAAGCGTAACAACATTCGCATAAGAGGGGTCTACGAGGAGGTGGGCGACTGCGAGGAGTTTGTCGCACGCTGGCTGGAGGCCCTGCTACTGGACTATAACAAGGAGGTACGGGCCATGGATCGTTGCCACAGGGCCCTCTGCTCCAGACCGTTACAGAGTGAGCAGCCCCGGGCCATCATCACCAGGCTGCACTTTTATACCACCAGAGAGGCGATTCTACGCCAAACGAGGGCCCTGCCAGGCGTGGAGTTTGAGGGCAACAGAATACTAATCTTCCAAGATTTGTCCCCCATCACACTACTAAGGCGCCACAATCTACTGCCAGTAACTAAAGTCCTATGGGACCAGAACATAAGATACCGCTGGACCTTCCCGTTTGGACTGCAGGTGGTGCGGAACGGGAGGTCCACTACACTGAAAGACCCGGCGGAGGGAACAGCATTCTTGGCTAAGCTGGGCCTGCAAGGACCCCCATCGAGGAAGATGGAAACTGAGGAGGCACTGGAGCCCGAGTGGAGCGGAGGAGCTGGGCCAGCCAGGGCTACGGGAAATAAGAAGTGAAGGACTATAAGAGCCTCGGAAGTTGAGTTCAGTTAAATAAAGTTGGAATATTACACTAAGTTAAGTTGCCCCCACCTGCTGAAACATGGGGCCTACCACTCTGGAATGCCACCCCTAGGGGGGAAACGCGATGGCAAAGCAATTCGCAGAAGAACCACAAAGTCCTCCAATCGGTCTAAGAAATCGCCGAAAATACCTGAGGAAAATGGTTAAAACTTACCTTGGTTCCTGGTTTCGGCGATGGACGAAGATGGCGGGGGAGATGGCGCCCTCCTTGATCCAGCGTGAGGCGCAGAACCAGGAAGGAGCGAAAGGGCGGGAGGAGAGCGCACGCTCCATCCTCCTCGAGGCAGAGACACATCCAAAATGGCGGCCACCGGAAACAGGAAGCCGTCATCATAGAGGGCCGAAACAGCGGGCGCCATCTTGGAGGGGGCAGACTGTGCAGCCGGCATAGGAAGAGGCCTAGGAGAGCGACGCGGAGGGCCGGAAAGCCCCCATAGGCATCCGGAACACTGCTGGGGATTGAATTAGAGTAGAGGGTAGGGGAGGGGGGATAGAGTAATGGTTAGGGGAGGGAGGGAAGAGTAGAGGGTAGGGTAAGGAGGTTGGAAAGGAGGGTAAGCGGTAGAAGAAGAAGATAATGCGGAACGAGGAGAGGGGAGTAGGAGATATAGAAGGGGGAGGAGGGTAGAAGGGAGAAGGAGTGTTAGAGAGTTAGTGGCGGCAGGAGTTAGAAGGTAATAAGGAAGGGGAAAGGCAAGAGAAGGCAGGAACCGTCGCTTCAGCGAGTTAGAACAGTAGCGGAGGAAGGGAATTCCAGGAAGGTCACAGGGATTTACAGGCCTCAAACCATGTAGCACAGAGAGGTGCGGGGGCTTAAAGTTCCTAGTTACAAGTTTATAAAAAACAAAAGAGTTTCACTTAATGGGTTAGTAAGGGTGTAGAGAGAGCGCGGACACGGGGTAGAGGAAGGGCCACATACCCCAGAGTTGGCATGGGTCTCAATTGGGGCCTGGGGGAGGGGTTTCCTCCGGAACTCGATAAAGTCCTTGGGGGGCGGAAGGAGGGTTGTGGACAGAGGCCCACGGGGACTGCCACCCCACAGGCGCTGGACTTGGCTTCATGACAGGGGTGCCCTGGAGCCGATGACAAGTTGTTGTTACCTATGTATTTGTATTCATGTTGTGTTCTCCCCTTTGTTTTCCCCTATGGAGTCTCCTTATGTAACCCACACGCCCACCCCCCATCCCACCCCCGTCCCACCCCTTCCCGTCCCAGCAGAATGAGGATGACGGGGTAGAAGAAAGAGAAGAAGGAGCCGAAAACCGCACACCGCCAACAAGGGGCAGAGCAGCCACGAAACCCAACGACAGAAGTAGGGCGAGAATAAAGCGTGATGAATTCTGAGATCAGGTGCATTTCCCATAATGTCAAAGGCTTTAATAGCCCGCTGAAACGTAAGTTGGCTTTTAAAGACTACAAACGTCACAAAGTTGATATACTCTTTCTACAGGAGACCCACTTCTCCAAGGTTAGTTTCCCAAAATTCCTAGATAAGGACTTTAAAACTGTTTATCTAGCTTCAGCGTCAGAAAAGAAAAAGGGGGTAGCCATAGCTATTCACAATAGAATATCATTTCAGGTGGATAAGAAAGTAGCTGACGGGGAAGGTAGATTCCTTATTCTAGTAGGCTCCATTCAAGATCAGCCCCTTACGCTGGTGTCAATTTATGCACCATGCGAACAGGATGTAGAATTTTTCTCCTGGTTCTTCCAGAAACTGCATAAAGAAGCGAAGGGGACAGTGATCATGGCAGGGGAATTAAACAGGACGCTGAACCCCAAACTGGATAGATGCACAGAAGCTAATCTCCCCCTTAGACAGGACATACTAACGATTACCCAAGGACTGAGAGACTGCCAATTAATAGACATATGGAGGGAGCAACACCCAGAGATTAAGGACTACACATTCTTCTCTCACCCCCATAACCGTTACAGCCGAATAGACTACTTCCTTGTGTCTAATAGACTGGTTCCAGTGGTCTCCCAAACAGGGATACACGATATTTCGTGGTCAGACCAGGCACCAATAGAGCTCAGGTGCTTTCTAAATTTGCTAGACAGGCCTGGAGCGGGCTGGAGACTAAATGAGCTGCTTTTGAAAATACCGACAATTGAGAGAGAGGTAGGAGAAAAGATAAAGGAGTATTTTAATGAGAATGAGGGTAGTGTGACATCGCACGCCACGTTGTGGGAGGCCCATAAGGCTACCCTCCGGGGATCTCTTATGTGGCTAGCGGCTAGACGCAAAAGAGAACAGGAGCGCCAGACAAAAGAGCTGCGGGAGAAATTGACAGCTCTCACGGCAACGCATAAAAATTCCAAAGGCGACTCTTCCCTGAAGGAATTGTTAGATATCAAACATCAGTTAAACTTACGATTAGCCTCCCAAGCCGAGAAGGAGTTGAGTTGCACCAAACGAAAGTTTTTCGAGAAGGCGAACAAGCCGGACACACTCTTGGCTACTAGACTCAGAAATAAAGTTCCAAATTACCACATTCAATCAATTTGCACGCAGGGGGGGGAGCTTACCTCTAATCCTAAGCGGATCGTGGAGGAATTTAAAACCTACTACGAGGCGCTCTATGATGGAGGCAAGGTCATACACAATCAGAAAACGAGGGACAATCTTCAGGAATTCTTAAAAGGGGCGAAATTACCAACATTGAGCAGAACGGACGGAGAGGCGCTACAGGAAGACTTCTCTTTAGAAGAGTTAACGAACGTTGTAAAGTCCTTAAAGCCAGCCAAGGCACCCGGCCCAGATGGCTTTTCAAATCTATATTATAAAAAATATGTGAATATACTAGCCCCGCATATGCTAAAACTCTTCAATTCGGTCTTAGAAGGGGCCTCGTTCCCAGCTCAGATGCTTCAGGCGTCTATCTTCCTGATCCATAAACCTGGGAAGGACCCGGCGGACTGCAAGAGCTACCGGCCCATCTCCTTAATTAATACGGACATCAACATTTTCTCCAAGCTCATAGCAAATAGAGTGGGTACTGTCCTCCCAAGGTTGCTTCACCCGGATCAGGTGGGGTTTATAGGAGGAAGGCAAGCGGCAGACAATACCAGACGAATAATTGATTTGATTGATCTGGCACAAAAACAAAACATTCCGTCAATGA
This sequence comes from Ascaphus truei, assembly GCF_040206685.1. Lineage (NCBI taxonomy): Eukaryota > Metazoa > Chordata > Amphibia > Anura > Ascaphidae > Ascaphus > Ascaphus truei. Next base: position 107,965,740 of record NC_134483.1, on the reverse strand, counting down.
TATTGAGTCTGGATGCGGAAAAAGCCTTCGATAGGATCGATTGGCCCTATCTGAGGGGGATGCTAGAGGCATTTGGCTTTGAGGGACGTCTCTTGGGAGCCATTATGGCACTGTACGAGGGGCCGGCGGCGAGGGTGCGACATCAGGGCTTCCCATTGGAGCAATTTCAAATCCGTAGTGGCACAAGACAGGGTTGCCCGCTGTCCCCCTTGCTGTTCGCCCTGTGTATTGAACCCTTGGCTGCACATGTGAGAAGAAGCCCAGACATATCGGGAATCTCACTAGAAGATCAGACACACAAGGTGGCACTGTACGCGGATGATGTGATCCTGACATTATCCAATCCCCTTACCTCCCTGCCCAATGTTTTCTCAATTTTAGGGAGATTTAACCAAATTTCTGGGTTCAAAATTCACCAGGCCAAATCGGAAGCCCTCAATATAAATTTACCTAAACCAGTAGAAAAATTAATTGGACTAAACGTTAACTTTAAGTGGCAACCCTCTATGATAAAATACCTAGGGGTATATCTTACAAAAGAATACAAAGCATTGTATAGGGCAAATTATCCCAAGTTGTTCAAGACTCTAAGAGAGGACATCAGGAGATGGGCAGAGTGTGGCATCTCTTGGATCGGAAGAATTCACAGCGTGAAAATGAATCTCCTACCAAGAGTGCTGTACCTTTTCCAGGCCCTCCCGATCCCCCTGCTGAAAGAGGATGTCCTCTCATTACAGTCTACGATAACGAAGTTTATCTGGAACAAAAAGGGCCCGAGAATTAAAAAAGATATATGAGGAGGCCGACCTCGAGAGGAGGGTTGGGGGTGCCTTGTTTGCTTGCCTATTATGAAGCAGCTCAATTAAGCCAAATTGTGCAGTGGCACACAGACCCGAATTTACGGAGGTGGGTGGCACTGGAAAAAGCATGTTGTGCACCCTTAGAGCTGCACAATCTAATTTGGATCTCCAAAAAATACCGGTCCAGGTTGCGGATGCCGCTGCAGGCCACTTTAAATTCCTTGAAGACTTGGGAGGCTACTAAATTTAGATGTTCTCTCACAACGCCAAACTCCTTGATGACGCCCATTTGGGGCAACCCAGAATTCGCTCCAGGCATGGATAGATCTAACTTTGTAAGGTGGATTCAGTCAGGATATCTCCGACTAAATGATCTAGAGGGCAGTAAACTCATCAAAACTTTTGATCATATTAAAGAGGAAAAAAATATCCCTAACGCCGAATTCTTCAGATACCTCCAGATCAGGGCATTCTATAATAGAGCCCCGATTAGGCCCCGCAGAACAAATTTCGAGCAGATGTGTTCAAGAGGTACGGACACGAGGGGACTAACCTCTAGAAAGGTTGTGGGAAGTGGTCTGTCCGGGGACAGAGGACGAACCCAGACTTAGCTACATGAGACAGTGGGAAGAAGATTTAGGGGAAACATTAGAGGACGAGGACTGGGATAGGATCCTGCAGGCAGCAGCTAAAAGCTCTATCTGCACCACGTTAAAGGAGAACGCTTACAAAGTCCTGATGAGGTGGTACTACACCCCGACTAAACTATCGAAATTTGTCAAAGGCTATTCACGGCTCTGCCCAAAGTGGTGCGGTGAAAGAGCGGACCTGCACCACATGCTGTGGTCTTGCACGAAGGTGGCTCTGATTTTGGCGGAGATTAGAGATTGGCTGCAAAGACTGTTAGACGTGGAGGTCCCCCTGGATCCATGGCTGTTCTTATTGGGCAGGCGGACTCGGGGGTTCTCAAACGCAACACATAAATTGATCACACACTTGGCGACCGCCACCAGATGCGAGATCGCAGCATTGTGGAAGCAGCCAGATATTCCAATAATGCCCAAAATCAGGAATAGAATTTGGTTCATCTGCCAGATGGAACAGTTGACAAGTTTAGTTAACGACACCGGCTCAAAGTTTCTAAAAGTTTGGTCGCCCTGGTTGGCCCAGACAGACATCCCGGGGGTGGATAGTACCACAATCTTGCAATGATAGTTAGAAATGCGATCTCCGGTAACTAAACAGATCCACGACCACATAGCGACAGCAACAGTCTGAGGCATGAGTTGACATGGGGCCTCGGGAATCCCCGAATAGACTATTTAGATATCCCCCAGAGTAGTCAGAAGCAAATACCCGTCAGGAATATCGGACAGGTAGGCAGTGGCTCCCCAACCGTCGATCAGATTTCTCCGCACTTATCCCCTCCCTCCTCCCCTTCTTTCCCCCCCCCCCCTCTGGTTACCCTGTGGTCTTGTCTCCCGGTATGTTTTGTTTATCCTGTATGTTATACCTCGGAGGTTGTAAGAGGAAAAGGGTGGTTATATTGAAGCCATTGGGCTGCGATACCATGTATGTACTGAATCACCTAATAAAATCGAAGTTATAAAAAAACAAAAAAAAAACCCCACCGCCCCAAATACATTTAAAATATACCCCCACCTCCACAATACATATAAAATATACCCCCACCTCCACAATACATATAAAATGTACCCCCACATCCACAATACATATAAAAATACCCCCACCTCCCCAATGCACTTAAATATACTCCCACCTCCACAATACATATAAAATATACCCCCACCTCCACAATACATATAAAATATACCCCCACATCCACAATACGTATAAAATATACCCCCACCTCCACAATACATATAAAATGTACCCCCACATCCACAATACATATAAAAATACCCCCACCTCCCCAATGCACTTAAATATACTCCCACCTCCACAATACATATAAAATATACCCCCACCTCCACAATACATATAAAATATACCCCCACATCCACAATACGTATAAAATATACCCCCACCTCCACAATACATTTAAACTATACCCCCACCTCCACAATACATATAAAATATACCCCCGCCTCCACAATACATATCAAATATACCCCTACCTCCACAATACATTTAAAATATCCCCCATCATCATGATATCATCTCCCCAGGCTGGCCCCCATCACCATCTCATCCCCCGACCCCATTATCATCGTATGCCCCCATCATCATCTTCTCACCCTTTCCCCCCATCCCCTCATCCCATCCTGTCACCATCTCACCCTGGGCCCCCCATCCTGTCATCATCTCACCCAGGCCACCTCATCCTGTCACCATCTCACCCTGGCTCCCACCATCCTCTCACCCTGGCTCCCCCATCCCCCAATCTGTGTCCTTACCTTAATGCCAGGAAGGATACACTTCTCTGGGCCGCCGGGGTGTGGGCTCCACCCCCGCTGTCCTCTGATTGGCTCTCCGCTCCTCCAATGAGGGACAGGCTGCACAGACTCACGAGTGCTCCTCCTGCCCCCGCCTGCAGTCTTAGCACTGCCTGCCCTCGCGCCTCCCTCTCCGCAAAAATAGTAATACCAGACACATAGGTGTCCGGTATTACCTCCGATTTTATACTGGACAGACATCGGAATTACCGGCCTGACCGGGTGAAAACCGGACACCTGGAAACCCTAGGGGGAGTGCGCTGTCACATACTGCACATACCCTATTGTTGGAGCGCACTCCTTCCTTCCCTACAGGAAGTGGGGGTGAAGTGGGGGTGTTGGAGGGAGCAGCGGGCCGTATGTTGTGCAGGCCTGTCGTACAGTACAGTACTTCAAGTGTGTGTAATTGTAATTTGAAGATTAAACTAACAGGTGTTTGTGGCGCAAAGTGACTAAAATATACAATAAAATGTGCAAATAAACCCAGTGAAAAGTTTAACACTGATGACACATAATAATGTTACTCCATAGACCGGAATCCTCTGGTGTGTGGGCTCCTTGTAGACCTCATATGGAGAAGAAGATACAAATGTATAGTGCATTAACATTTTACTTAAGGTAACAAACAACACAAAGGGAACGAGACAACTCACACTTTCCCCGCTGGTAAAAAAGCAAGAAGTGACTCTGGGCGCACTTCAACCCTCCTCTCGGACCAGCTACTGGTACACAAGTGCGTGTTCTCCCCCGTCCGCGCCTTTCACCCGCATTCGGGAGTCCCCTGCCTGCTTCACACGTAACGGTTGCCTGTAATGCTGTGCTGCCTGCAGACCAGACCAGTCCCCAGTACTGAGGTGGGAGGGTAGTATATCACGCACCCACAGCAGTGAGGGCATGTCCAGAGTGTGGTAGGATGCGTTGCCAGGTTCGTGAGTGTAGAATGATTAAGTTCTTGCCAAGTCCGGGGCGCCAGAGGTCCGAATAGTAAGTCCGTAAGCCAGAGGTCGTGGAAGGGTCAAGGTTTCAAACATCTTGGTTACAAATTTGGAGATAAAGTTGACTTATTATGTTTGACTATATAAATCTGCGCAAAAAGAGAGAAACTGTGGCTAAGCTTGCTATAGGTTTATAACAAATTTATATTTAATAAAGGTGATTACATATTTTAAATATGTTTGTGATATTTTGAAATTTTACTTCTATATTTGCACTTATCATTTATGCATATAACTCCTATCATGTCAGCATTATATTGTTTTAATTACAGATTGATTTAGTGATTTGTATTATTTTTTAGATATGTATTGATTTACAAGTGAGTTAATATCTGATAACCCTTTCTTTAGACAATTACTGTCAATCATTATACACAGTTTCGTTGAGTGGCCTGTTTTACATTAATATTGGATCGTGTGTTGAAAGGCAGTCTTTCTAAAGAAGCTATGCTTTTCTTGATACTTTTTTTTGACTGTCTAGAAATAGTGAGTTGCCATTTCTCTAGCTATTTGATTTCATTATTAAAGTAGCAAAAAGTGTTACATAGAAGGACTTAGCAACTCGTGTCTCTTTGTTCATATGTATTTTGTTAATAAAGTTATTTTAAAAAAAATTGTTACCTACAATGCGTGATGACGCACCAGCATGACAGCTGATGCGTGTTGACGTTGAGACAGCCTTTTTTTGCCGGGAAAGCAGGTATTTAAAGTTCAGACAGAAGCTAGCTCAGAATGGACCTTGAGAAGGTGCCGTAAGCGCGAAACATGACGGTCTTCATGCCTATGACCTATTTGTAAGGAATCGAGGGAACACGTCCCTTGAGGCGTGTTCCCTCCTTACCTGCTGCAGCACGCATTCCCGCTCTGGTTACAGAGCGTGCGTGCACCCGCAGCTCTTCACTTCGTGCCATGGAGCGTGGCTCCGTCCCCCGGTCGCGTCGTGCGTCTGTCACGTGCAGCGAGCGCACGTGATGGTATGCACCGCTCCCCAGCTGCGTGGCAAGTATTCCTAATTGTGAACTACAAAACTGACTAATTAACTCTCTACCGGCGCTAGATCCAAATGGTGAACTGATTAGTGTGATAACAATATTGTGATTGCAATATAATGAAATATGCGGCCAAGGGGGCAAAATACAATGGATTGTTCCAATCCAACACAAAAAATACAAATACAAAGAATGTCCCCAGCGCAAAGTGTAGTGATGATCTTTACAGTACCATGTCAAAAGACAGTCCTGGTTGAATTGTCAGTCCCAATGGTTTAGAGTGTCATCAACAATGTGGGGTGGGTTTTTCTCTAGGCGTAGTTCCTTTAGAACGTCTGTAAATACAGATAGAGAAAAAACACCATTGTGTTAAAAAGCAGCAGTCTTACACTCACATTATGCGAGGGCAAACATGCCGCTCAAGGATGCCGTCTGCAGCTTGTATCTTCACAGCGGTGTGTTGTTCCACGCGGTCGCGCACCGACCGATGACGTCAGTGGCGCAGCGCCCGGAGTTCTCCCCACACCACGGGATGCAACGCAGGTGACGGCTGGCAACGTGCACTGTACTAGGCTCCTCCTCCCTACACATTTCGTGACGCTACGTCACTTCCTCAGGGGATGAAGGAGTCCAGTACACTGGTGCCTTAAGTACTTGCACTAAAACTTGTATCTGCCCACAAATGGGCGGTGATCAATTCACTTAACTGTGTAGCTGCAGGACTGGATACAGCTTAATTAATAAATTGCGCTGTTGGGGTCAGCCAGTCTTTACCACTACTCTACTAGTGAATGTCAAAACATATAAATGAATAAAACATGATAAAACATTAAATTAATAAAATAAACACTTTCATATAATATATTGCATAAGCATATTATAACATGGATTATGATACAAATTCAATAAAAATAACTGATTTAGAGAAAGATAAAACAGGCAAATTCAAGGGTCTTTTAAAAAGGATGCCAGATCAAAATCAATATTTAGACCCATTGGGGACAGGGTTTTCAGGACATATAAGCATAGAAGAAAAAGCAGCCATAAAATCCCTTGAGGACAATAAAAGCATTGTAATCAAGGCGGCAGACAAAGGGGGAGGGGTGGTTGTGATGAACTCCTCTTACTATAAGGAGGAGTCATCAAGAATCTTAAGTGACCCAACCACATACCAGAAACTGGAGGGCAACCCAACGGATCTTTTCAAAGAGGAGTTGTGGGTACATTTAGATCAGGGATTCCGAGATGAAATAATTACCAAACAAGAACTGGAATTCATTACTATAGAACAACCAAGGATTCCAGTATTTTATTTCATCCCGAAGATCCATAAAAATCTAGATAGGCCCCCAGGAAGACCAATAATATCTGGAATAAGGTCCCTCACCTCGAATCTATCGCAGTTTTTAGATTTTCTGTTACAGAAATATGTGAAACAGGTCCCATCCTATTTGAGAGACACGTCGCATGTACTCACGACCATACAGGAGTTAAAGTGGTCTGAAAATTACTGTTGGGTAACATGCGATGTAGTCTCATTATACACAATAATAGACCACGAAATGAGATTGGAGGCAATCAGGAGGGTTTTGGAAAAAGATAATACTGTAGATCCAAAACTAAGGAAGTTCATCCCCTGAGGAAGTGACGTAGCGTCACGAAACGCGTAGGGAGGAGGAGCCTAGTACAGTGCACGTTGCCAGCCGTCACCTGCGTTGCATCCCGTGGTGTGGGGAGAACTCCGGGCGCTGCGCCACTGACGTCATCGGTCGGCGCGCGACCGCGTGGAACAACACACCGCTGTGAAGATACAAGCTGCGGACGGCATCCTTGAGCGGCATGTTTGCCCTCGCATAATGTGAGTGTAAGACTGCTGCTTTTTAACATTGTTTAATAAATTTTGCGGAGTACACTAGGCGGTCTTTCAATTTTCTCCAACTACGGCTGTTGCGGTGTATGCTGCCTCTGGGAGAACTCAGACCGAGTTGAAGAGAGCCACCTGAAAAACCACGAGGGGTCCGTAGGAGATCAAGGTGGAGGAAGAGAGCCAAAGAACAGATTCTCTCCAACGAAAGAACAAGAAAATATCCTGTAAGTAGGGATATTCCTCTTCAGGTTGGGACAATTGAGTGTATATACTGCACAATAGTGTTTTTTCTCTATCTGTATTTACAGACGTTCTAAAGGAACTACGCCTAGAGAACAACCCACCCCACATTGTTGATGACACTCTAAACCATTGGGACTGACAATTCAACCAGGACTGTCTTTTGACATGGTACTGTAAAGATCATCACTACACTTTGCGCCGGGGACATTCTTTGTATAAGTATTCCTAATTGCCCACTTGTCTCCTGCAGCCTATCCTAGCCTCTGCAGAGGCCGCACCTCTGCTCCACCTCCTGTTTACTTTAAAAGACTTTCACTCACCTTGCTGAGCATAATCTGTGTAGCCTTGTGTTCCTGCGTTTGCTGTGCCTTGCCTAGTGCCTAGTTCCTGTGTTTTTTTTTGCTGCTTTCTTATGTACTGACCCGGCTTGACTTTAGGACCCTCTCTTGATAATGACCCCGGCTTGACTATCGGACCCCCTCTGGATAAAGACCCCAGCTTGCCTCTGACTACCCGCACCTCTCCAGTTCTGACCACAGCTATCGGAAATATACTACCACTCTCCTGGCTCCAAACCCTAACCACGGCACAACAGACATTGACCATCCCTCTGACTCCGCCCCGGACTCTGGCAAGTATCTCAACTAACCCGATCTCTCCAACCCAGACCCGGCTATGCTAACTATCCACTCTCCAGGCATGCCTCTGCTGCTGTGGGTGCACAGTCTTGTACTTTCCCATCTCAGTACTGGGGTCCTGCCTTGTTTGTGGTGAGCGTAAGCGTTACACTATTAAAGCTATTTTTGTATCCAAGCTACCCTCCTTCATTTTTGGTGGTGTGTCACAACCTCTTTGTTTTTGCTGCACCAGAGAGACCAGAAGCCTGTCCCTTGCCAATTCCCATACCAACACGGAGACGCAGGCCTCCTGAACACAACCGTTGAGCACGCACAGCACTCAGACACACCCGTAGCAGGAGGATCTCCCTGAAAGGTTTATATTTACTCCCTCAGAATTACTATTGTTTATCTTAAATCCTGACAGAGTTTTGAAAGTTTCCAATTCTTTCATTAGATTTGGGAGAGAAGTGAGCAGTCTAGTGAGTGTTAGAAGAATGTCATTTGAGAATAGGGATAATTTATATGGAAGGTGTGCAATGGAGATTCAATTGATCTAATTGTGTTTTGGATTTTTGCAACCAAGGGTTCAATTGACTGGGTGAACAATAGGGGAGAAAGGGGACAAACCTTTTTAGTTCCTCCTTTAATATTAATTGTGTCTGATGCTGTGCCCAGACATACTACTTTTGAAGAGGGTTCTGTTTAGAGACAACATTGCAGTGAGAATATTTCCTCTTATGCCAAATGTCTCTAAAGTGTTTTTCATAAATTACCAATTTCCCGGTGCCTTCACTTTGGAGCTCAGGCAGGTTACCATGGTAACTGTGATATACACTATGAATGCGCATGTGCATTTGCTATTACTGAACTTAACTCTTTAATCAGGTTTAACATTAACTCTTTGAGATACTGAGACTCTTTCACTGTTGATTAAACTAGTGTTATTGTGATTAGTGAGCAGTTATATGGTACTAAAATAGACAATGGATAACTTTATATGAATTGCTACCTTGTTGCAATGTGCAAGGCATGGTATAGTGTTTTCTAATCTTATGATGGCAGACATCTAAGCATGTCACATACATTATTTTGTTAACAACTCAACACCTGTATGTGTGCCTGCACTGTAAATACAATAATTTTTATTTTAACCTTCAAGGTTGTGTGAAAAGCTTGGGTCCAGGCTGGCAACATACAGGAATTGAATAAAATAAGTGTTATCATAAAGGTGCTTATACCAAACTAAGTGCAATTCTTATAATACAAAAAAGGAAGTACCCACAGATACGTGCAAATAAATCATATAAATGCAATCAATTTGCAGAAAAAGTTCTGTGATACGTAATCAAGTTTAACTGATAGTTGCAACTCAAACCATTTTCTGGATTGCTCTTTCAATCTTAAATTCACAGTAGTCCAGATCTTGGGGAGCGCATGTATATATGAAAATTATAAGAAAAACACACAATAGTGCAATATGTCTCTAACAATGTAAAGACTCGATCTTCAGAATCCAGCAGGGTGTTTACTCACATATATTAAGGGAGAGTACATTGCACAGGGGCAGAAGAGAAATATGGAGAAATAAGGGAACAGGTAAATACAGATGCCATAATTTTAGCATCTAAATATAGAGGATTTTCAGATAAAAGCACTTATATCAATGCCTATATTGAAACCAGATTATATCAGAGAGCCCAATTGATGGATCCAAAATGTCTCTCTTTTAATTAAATAATGAGTAATTCAGTTCTGAGAATTTTGAAAAAGTGTAGTGGAATGCCCCAATTACAAATTACATTTCAGATAGGGTTTATATTGAAAATAAATTAATTTTGGTTTAATGGTCTATTCTATCTCTAACAGTGCGGGATACCCATGGGGACCAAATTCACGTTGAGTTATGACAATCTTTTCCTTAGTACATGGGAGGACAATTACATCTGGACATGGGCAGGACTCGGCACGAACCTGGTCACATGGAAAAGGTAGATTGATAATATAATCTTCATCTGGAAGGGTACCAGAGAGAATTTTGATGCATTTTTGGTGTACCTAAATTCTAATACAGTAAATCTGAAATGTACATAAAATGTCAGAAAATCCGATATTAACTTTCTAGATCAAACGCTCTCTAATGAAAACAACCAAATTAAAACAAAAACATATTTCAAGGAAGTGGATAGTAACAACTTTATTCTCCAGTCGAGATGTCATCATGAAAAATGGATTGAAAATATCCCATTCGGCCAATAAAGAATGCTAAAAAGAAATTGTACAGATGACAACATATTTTTACAACAATCAGATGTACTTACAGAAAGATATCTAGAAATAAAATATAACAAAGCAAATAATGAAAGTGCCTTGAATAAAATAAAACCCCCTGAAAGAAGCTCCATTGACAATTCAGTTAAAACACCAGTCACTGCCAGCAAAATTGAGGTTCCCTTTACTATTGTATTGTATGTCTTTATTTATATAGCGCCATAAATGTACATAGCTCTTCACAGTAGTAATACATATCATATAAATAACAAATAATATAAATAACAGATCATGGGAATAAGTGCTTCAGACATAAAAGTAACATTAAGGAAGAGGAGTCCCTGTTCCGAGGAGCTTACAATCTAATTGGTAGGTAGGGAGAAAGTACAGAGACAGTAGGAGGGAATTCTAGTAAGTGCATCTGCAGGGGGCCAAGCTTTATGTATCATGTGTCCATGATTATCCAGTGCTATTCATATTCTTCTTTAAGCAGATGTGTCTTAAGGTGGGTCTTAAAGGTAGATAGCGAGGGTGCTAGTCGGGTATTGAGGGGAAGGGCATTCCAGAGGTGTGGGGCAGAAAGTGAGAAAGGTTTAAGGCGGGAGAGAGCTTTAAATACAAAAGGGGTAGAAAGAAGACATCCTTGAGAAGAACGCAAGAGTCGGGATGGTGCATAGCGAGAAATTAGGGCTGAGATGTAAGGAGGGGCAGAAGAATGTAAAGCTTTAAAAGTGAGGAGGAGAATTGAGTGTGAGATACAGGATTTGATCGGAAGCCAGGAGAGGGATTTCAGGAGGGGAGATGCGGAGACAGATTTAGGAAAGAGTAGAGTGATTCTGGCAGCAGCGTTTAGGATAGATTGCAGGGGAGACAGGTGAGAGGAAGGAAGGCCGGACAGCAGGAGGTTGCAGTAATCGAGACGTGAGAGAATGATGGCCTGAGTCAGTGTTTTAGCAGTCGAGTAACAGAGGAAAGGGCGTATCTTTGTGATATTGCGGAGGAAAAAGCGACAAGTTTTAGAAACGTTATGAATATGAGAGGAGAATGAGAGAGAGGAATCAAGTGTAACCCCTAGGCAGCGTGCTTGGGCTACTGGGTGAATGATCGTATTTCCAATAGCAATGTGGAAGGAGGTAGTAAGGCCAGGTTTGGGAGGAAGTATAAGGAGCTCTGTTTTTGCCATGTTAAGTTTCAGTCGGCGGATGGCCATCCAGGATGATATTCCAGAGAGGCATTCAGAAACTTTGGTCTCTCGTCAGCATTGAGGTGATATTTAAACCCAAAAGATGTGATTAGGTCACCTAGAGAGAGTGTGTAAAGAGAAAAGAGCCCTGGGGTACCCCCACAGATAGATCAATAGAGGAGGAGGAGGTGTTAGCAAAAGAGACACTGAAAGTACGATGGGAGAGGTAAGAGGAGATCCAGGATAGAGCTTTGTTCCGAATACCAAGAGTATGGAGAATGTGAAGGAGAAGAGGGTGGTCCACGGTGTCGAATGCTGCAGAGAGGTTGAGTAATATGAGCAGAGTGTAATGACCTCAGTCTTTTGCAGCATGGAGGTCGTCAGTTATTTTAGTGAGGGCTGTTTCAGTAGAGTGAGCAGTGCGGAAGCCAGATTGTAGAGGGTCTAGAAGAGAATAGGTGTTGAGAAAGTGTAGCAATCGAGAGAATACAAGACGTTCAAGGAGTTTGGAGGCAAAAGGCAGGAGGGAGACAGGTCGATAGTTAGGACAGGTAGGGTCAAGCTTGCTTTTTTTGAGTAATTGTATAACGGTTGCATGCTTGAAGGAGGATGGAAAGGTACCAGAGTAGAGGGAAAAGTTAAAGATCTGTGTGAGCATAGGGATTATAGAAGGAACAAGAGGTTTTAGGAGATGGGAGGGAATGGGATCAAGAGGGCAAGTGGTAGAGGGAGAAGAGGAGATCAGAAGTGACACATCCTCCTCCGAGATCCAAGATAGCGGAGAAAGAGTCAAGAAAGACAGGAGGAGAGTTGGGAAGCAGTGTGGGATGGGAGGAGGCAACAGATGGGATGTTCTGCCGTATGGATTCCACCTTTTCCTTAAAAAATGTCAGCAAAGTCCTGAGGTGAGATGGAGGAAGAGTAGGAGGCAGCTGAGGGTGGTCTGAGTAGAGAGTAAAAGACAGAAAAGAGTTGGCGTGGGTTAGACTTGTGTGTGTTGTTTATGGATGAAAAGTAGGTTTGTTTAGCCTGAGAGAGGGCAGAGTTGAAACAGGACAGCATAAATTTGTAGTGAATGAAGTCTGCGAGCATATGAGATTTCCACCAGAGGCGTTCAGAGGAACGAGTGGAGGAACGCAGCATGGGTGTGTGGGAGTTTAGCCAGGGTCTGGGGTTAGAAGAGCGAGGACGGCAGAGAGAAAGCGGGGCATGAATATCAAGAGAGGAAGATAAGGCAGAGTTGTAGTTCCTGACCAGGTTGTCAGGGTCTGAAGCAGAACTGAGAGAGGAGAGGGAGGAGTGTAAAGTGGAATCAAGAGCTGGTACAGTAGGTTAATAGCGCACAGTTTTCTGCAAAAATGAGGGCGAGATGGAGATGTAGAGAAGCGAGAGAGAGAAAATGCGATGAGGAGATGGTCAGAGAGAGGTAAAGGGGAAATGGAGAAATCGGAGAGAGAGAGAAGTTTTTAGTGAAAACCAGGTCTAGGTAGTGTCTATCCTTGTGGGTGCTGGCTTCAGTCCACTGTTGATGGCCAAAAGAAGAGGTTAGAGAGAGAAAGCGGGAAGCCCAAGGGAGAGAGGGGTCATCAATGTGGCAATTGAAGTCCCCAAGGAGAAGAACAGGGGCGTCTGAGGAGAGAAAGAAAGAGAGCCAGGATTCAATGTGAGAGAGAAAGGCAGAAGGGGGATGAGTAGAGGAAGGTGGGCGATAGATGACCGCCACATGGACCGGGAGAGGAGAGAAGATCTGGACTGTGTGAACCTCAAAAGAGAGAAAAGCAAGAGAGGAAGGAATAGGAACGGTTCGGTAGCGGCAGAGAGAGGAGAGCAGGAGCCCCACGCCTCCACCCCTGCCATCAGGGCGCAGAGTGTGGGAGAAGGAAAGGCCACCATAAGAGATGGCAGCTTCCAGAGCAGAGTCAGTCTGATTGAGCCAGGTCTCAGTTATGGCAAATAGGAGCAGAGAGTGAGAGAGAAAGAAGTCATGCATAGAGAGGAACTTGTTAGAGAGGGAGCGAGCATTCCAAAGGGCACAGGAGAAAGGAAGAGAAGAGGGAGGGTGGCAGGGGATGGGTATGAGGTTGGAGGGTTTACACTAGAAGGAGTAGAAGTTGCATGTGGAAGGCAAGGACGAGAGCAAGTAGAAATAAGGCAGGGACCAGGATTGGGAGAGATATCCCCAGAAGCGAGGAGGAGAAGCATGGACAGAAAGAGAATGTGTGAGGATGATTTGTAGGGGTGTGTTTTAGTGAAGGGGGTATAGCTATGTGGTGACAGAGGGCGCAGGTAAGAGAGGAGTTAATGTGAACTGAGAAGTGGTGAAGTAAGGAGAGATGGCGAAATATGAATAGAGTTTGAGACATGATGAGGCTGGTGGAATGAAGTGCATAATTTGAAAATAAGTGAGGTTACAGCAAATATAAAAAGTAAAGGCGGCATCACAGCAATAGTAATGTGTTGATATGTACAGTCTGGGATTATATACTCCTTTCCAGCGTAGTTCAAATGCAGGAATCAGAAGCAGTAGGTGGTGTCCACTTTTTTCACTTCTTTTTGAACTTCCTTTTTTAAACTTCCACACTACTTTAAAGATTTCTACTTAAAAGCATTTCTGCTTAGGAGCAAAGGCTGCAGGCAGCAAAGGCTGTTGTGAGTTTACTTAATAATAGGGAGGCTGGAAAAATATAAAAAAATTAAATCAACACAGGCATGTGCTTAAAAATGATCCCATATTAAGAGATCATATTCCTGATCCACAAGTGCTATTAAGAAAATCACCTAATATTAAAAATAAACTGGCACCAAGTGATTTGAGAAGTACAGAGGTAACAGGTTCCACTTGGTTACATGTACCAAAAGGTTTCTACAGTTGTAAGAATTCCAAAGGCTGTAGTTTTGGTTCCAATATAGTAGAACAATTTAAATTCAATATCATGGTTTTTTTTTTAAATTAATTAATAGACATATTAATTGCAGGTTTACATTCGTAGCCTTCCTTCTAGAATGTCCATTTGTCTCCACAATGTGTGAAAGACAATCCGACATTGTGTCATTTTCAATGTAACATGGTATATACTGGGACCACCAGTAATTATTTTATAACATGGTTGATCCAAGAAGGATCAGAAAGAGACCCCACAAGTTTCACTCAATGCTCATGTTTGTAATATGTAGTCGGAACTCAGTGGATCCCTGAGATATAGTATCTCTTAGAGGCAGGTCTAATGACATACTGTATGGATCAGCAAAAATAAAATAAAAAACTGCCTCTCTCTCTCTGTGTCTCTCTGCATCTCCATGTCTCGCTCCAGTCTGTGACGTAGGATGCCCTAATATGGGCATATTCATATATGGCCTATACATATTAGGGCATCCTACATCACTGGGAGCAGATTCTGCTGAGAGGTAGATTAGTTTTGGTCAGAAGATAAATACTGTGGAGGCTCCTCAAGGGTTGTGCAACTGCCAGGGGGGTGGAGGGAGGGAGGGGGAGGGAGCAGCTTTCCCTGGTCCAGCAGCAGTACCCCATGTCTGCAGTAGAAGTCAGGTCCAACTTTCGGGCGACCGGAAACACCGCAGGACTCACACCAAGGTGAGAGTGTGTGTGTGTGTGTGTGTGTGTGTGTGTGTGTGTGTGTTTAAGGGGTGTAGAGGTGAAAGTATAATGGGGGAAGAGAGACAGACAGGGGAGAGTAAGGGTGGGGGAGAGGGAAAAAAACGGTGAGAGAGAGAGGGGAAAGTAAGGGAGGGAAGAGAGAGGGGAGAGTAAGGAGGGAAGAGACAGAGAGGGGAGAGTAAGGGGGAGGGAAAGCGGGGAGAGTAAGTGGGGGGGATTGAGTAAGGGGCGAGATAGTAAAGGGTGGGGAGAGTAAAGAGCTATAGAGAGGGGAGAGTAGGGGGAGGGAGAGTGTAAGGGGGAGAGGAATGGTGTAAGGGGGGAAGAGAGAGAGAGGGGTGAGTGTAAGGAGGGGGATGAGAGAGAGATGGGAGAGGGAGGGGAGAGTGGGAATGAGATAGGGGAGGGTAAGGGAGGAGAGAATATGGGTGGAGAGAGAGCGGACAGTAGGTGGAAAGTGCAAGGGAAGAGGGTGGGAAGAGAGAGAGAAAGGAGAGTGTAAGGAGGGGGTTGAAGAGAGGGGAGAGTGCAAGGAGCAGGGGGGGGGAGAGGGGAGTGTTCCCCGAGAAATCCCATTCCCCACCTCCAATGTTTAAAATGCCTGGGTGAGTACCTACAGTATAAGAATAAAATCTACTTTCACCATTGGTCATGACTCGGGAAACTGTGTCACCACAGATGAGTTCAAATGAATTTCAATGGCCCCACAATAAAAAGACATCCGTTTTTAAATAAATGCATGTTTTGTTTCAGCAGTTTGTGTTCTGAAACAGTTTTTTTTAAATGTTATTCACTTTTTAGGATAATTTGTTAAAGCACTTTGTGGTGATGGGAACCTTTGCGCTATTATGTTTTGTGCTGCTACCTATTACTTGCTCCTCATCAATTTGCATATATTTTGGCATGACATACTGTACAGTATAAAAATTCTTGCAAGTTTGTTTGTATACTGTGCCTTTGTGAAATCTTAACTGACACCCAAATATTTATTTTAAATAAAAGTATACATATTCCATGTTCTGAAAATAGGAATTAAACACAGGAATCTATAATTGCAGGTTTGTCTCTGAAAATAAAATACTATACAAAACTGAATTGAGAACAGGAAAATGTGCCTATTAAAATAGCCACAAATCTCTTTTATGTCATTTTACCACTGATAATCTGTGCTAAGTCTCTGAAAATGATACCAGGCAACATTGGTAAATTGAAAACATGGAAATTAGCCTATTAACACAGCTACAAATCTATTTTATGTAGTTTGCCACTTTATTTATTTTAAAAGTATCAATTACAGTATGCCTCAAAAATCTATGGAGCTGACTGCTCTAACAACCAAAGTGGTACATGTGTTTTCTACACAGAAAGGTAGGTTACTTTAAAATGCCAAATCTACCAGTATAACATTGCAAATATACATAGCTATTTCCCATGGTATTTTTTATAAGGGCGGTCCTTAATAATTTACCATTGGGAAGAATATTTCTGTAATTTAAAAGTGGTCAAAACCGCAGTTATATTTTACTGTTACAAAGGGTTCCCATCAAATAATTTACACTTTTTTTTTAAAGTAGACAGCGGATTTATATTAAGTGACAGAGTGTTTGCAAATTTTCCTGACTACTCGATTAGAGAAAGCACAAGCAGAGGCGTCAGCCGAGCATGCATTATTTAAGTGGTTAGTGTCTGGCGACAATCTGGAAGCTGCAATTATTGTGGTAGCTTGTAAGAAAACTCGCACTTTCTGAGAGAAATTCTTTCACCTTTGTGTGCCCACAGCATGGATCGCTCCTCATGGCAGCTGTAGGATACACAGGAACTCTGTGACCTGGAAAATGTGGGACAACTGACACAAGGTGACCCTTGAATGCTGGGGTAGGCCCAATTAATTTAAAATTTTGCTTGGCCTTGTCTCTTTCAATTTTCTAAACCCTCTGGAAAAATGATTAATGCGTACACTGCCAATGTGAAAATATTTTTGACCCTATTAAAGTCGACCAAGGGTAAACCAAGTGTAGGCTGGCATTGTATCAAACTAGCTTTATTAAATTTGATTGGAGGTTTGTATGAGGAAGGGACAGACAAGGACATTATTTTGCTCTGCAACTCCCTTTTCATTGAGACCATCAAGAGGAATACAAAGTACTCATACACTTCTGCTGGGAAGTATTTTTAATCTAGCAAAATGAAACCATACAAAAAATCACTCCACACGATATATTATCTAATAAATGAACCACATATTTTTGCTGTCATCATAACATTTTCTTAAGCATTTACCCAATCTGTATATTAACATTATAACAATGCTACTGTATGAAAAATCCAATATGTTTTCTATATATCAGTGTATGTAGAATTTTCCAGGTATATGTCCCTATACTGTATCTGATTCTAAGATCAGTGTTATCATTGTTTTTTAAGACACAGCAAGAGACAAATTAACTACAGCAAATGTTTATTTTTACCTGTGATCAATCTCATACAGTATATGCTTTCTTTATTCAATGATCTTAGGACTCGACTCATAACCCAGTAAAGATGCAGTGACATTTACTACGTATGTCCAATTTGAAAAATAAATGTCTTGATTCTGCAATCCTTGTTTTTAGTTTGTACAGATATTAATAACACATTTTCCAGTGATCTTAATATTTGATTTTTCTAAGAAGAGCTTTATAGTATAAATTGCCCTGATCACTGCAACTTTAAAAGCATACACTATTCTTGCCTCAGTACTCAATGAGCAGCTCACCAATAGCCCTTCAGAAAAACAGTATGTATAAAACATATCCTGTTGCATACTTCAGATTTAAGCTTTTACACATTATGAACAACCTAAAAATATGGCATTGAATGGGGTTAAACACAGAACAAATATGTGAAGGCAACCAACTTGCTAAAAAGGTTAGGTATGACCATGCAAAATAGTGTGGCTATTAAAATGTAACATTTCATATTTAATAAAGTTAACGTATGCAAACAAACCACCTCTTTTGTCAAGTCATTAGTATGGCTATTCTGCCTCATTTCAAAGTCATAACCACTTCATCTTGCCTCACCGCCAACAAACAGCCTCATTTGTATGATGTGCTACTGCATTATTAATACTTAATAGAAGAGAAAAGCTGTTTCTGCTAGGTTTCAAGGTACAATCACAAGTAACTAATGTGGGGCTATATGATTAATCATTGTAAAAAAAAATTTAAACTATAGAGAAGAATTAGTATTATTATTTTACAGTTAGGGTTGAAATAATTTTTCAGATTGTGATCTCTGGTCTACACTTAGAAACGCAATAGGCAGTCCAGAGATAAACTAGATTGTCTTAGAATTTACAAGTAGGTGTCTAATACAAAAAGGCAACAATATATAACACACTAGCTTCTCCATTAAGGGGGATTGTAACATGGTGGATCCCCTGTCAGATAATAATGTAAAGGAAACCTGTTTACCGAGCCTGTGACAGTACTGAGGATATGAATTTCACAACAGGCTGGCTTAATTAACCTCTTCATCAGGCTCATTAGTTCTGTAAAAAGACTACAGATCTCACTGCAAAAGGGCTCCGTGATCCATGATGCTACTGGACCTGGAACGCACAAGAGATAGCACCCTTCACAGTACAGTTTCACCCCCTATCCCAGCCAGGCGGAAGCCAGAGGCCCGAAGCAAAAACTTGCTTATGACTGAGTAATGTGTTATCGTTGGTAAAGGGCCTAGCCCCCCAACTTTAAAGATAGACTAAACACTCAGCACTCCCAAGTGGGAGCTAGGCCTATTTCATTTGTATCTGTTTGCTGAACCCAAGCAGTATTTGACCTAGCAGAGCTTCTACTAATTGCATTGAATTTGTGGATTGAGTTTATAAAACTTTGGAATTAGATTGCTAACCATCAGTGTCACGGTAGTTTATGACAAGATATAATGAACACCAAATATCTGGGTTGAACTGAACGAGGCTTAGATATAATAAAATATATTTATTCCTTGAAAAAGGTGAACACAGAAATATAGTACAATTAACAGACAAGAAGGTAACACTTACTTAGGGTTGGGGGATGGAGAAGTATCAGCTAGCAATTCTCTAGCAATCCGGTGACATCCCAGGTGGAATCAGAAGCACAACTAAAAACTGTAGTATTGACACAGTTTATATACCTGTGTAACCCTATTCTTAACATTGAATACAAACTATTGGTGAACAATTATCTGTATCCAATCCCTAAAGTGGAGACACAGATTAATCCATGCCCCCCAGCTAATTAGCCCATGTGTACTGGGATTCTATGGGTAGCCCCATAATTAAATCAGGGGCACCGACCAGTCTACCAAATGAAGTATCTGCATTGTTTGTAGGTGTAGATATAACACTTACAAACCACTCCAGTTTGATGATTCTCCACCCTCAGGTAACAATTAGAGTGGCAGAATCTGTTGATTAGTACGTGGTTGGTTGATTAGTACTTAGTGTAAACAATCAGGCAGTTAACTTTTGATCACAGTACTTAGGCTCAATTAGCCGGCTGCCCTTCATGACCTATTAGTATAGCAGATGGAGTCTGCATTGTCAGAGCAGATCCAAAATACCATACATATACACTTTAATATCTACACATATTAATAAGTTCCATTCTGGTGGACTCAGTGGGTCGAAATTTGCCAGTTCTTAATGCCTACAGTGACTCCCCATATTGGCCAAATATCAACTCTCTGCGACCTCCAGAACTGGAGATACAGAAATGCACTTTAAAACATTAAAATACAGGCTTAAAACGAAACATGGGAACAGGGGAACATACATTTTCCTGACATGACAAGGGGTAAGCCACACTCCTGGACCACAGTCCAGTTAACCCCTTGCCTCCCTGGTGAGGTCAGGGGGTGGCCATATGGGGTGCAACCCCTTTAATACCGGGCCAACCCCCTCTCCCTCTACACCTCCCCTTCTTAATGGGTGACCTGTGGCCCACTGGCCCTAACGGGAGTGGGGCACTGCTGGCACCATTAATGAACTCAGTCTCAGAGGGATAGTCCTGACGTGAAAGTCCATCAGCATTGCTGTTTTCACTACCCTTTTTGTGCTGAATGGTAAATTCGAACTCTTGCAAGGCCAAGCTCCACCTTAGCAACTTGGCATTCTCCCCTGATGCCCTCTGCAGCCAACTCAGGGGGTTGTGGTCTGTGAGGACCGTGAAAGCCCTTCCATACACATAGGGCTGGAGTCTTTTGAGTGCCCACACAATGGCCAAGCACTCTTTCTCAATGGTGGCATAGGCCACCTCTCTGGTGAGTAGTTTTTGGCTGAAGTACACCACAGGGTGCTCTCTACCGTCGTCCCTCACTTGGCTCAACACAGCCCAAATGCCATAGTCCAAGGCATCAGTCTGTATAAGGAAATGTTTGGTATAGTCCGTGGCAGCCAGTATGGGGTCCCAAGCAAGCGCAGTTTTCAGTGCCTGGAAAGCAGTTTCACAGGCAGGAGTCCAGGTGATAAGCACAGGCAGTTGCTTCTTAGTCAAATCAGTCAGGAGTTTGGCCACAGCGCTGTACTGTGGGACAAACTTCCTATAGTACCCTGCGGGGCCCAAAAATGCCATGACTTGTTTCTTGGTTTTTGGAACAGGCCACTGAACTATGGCTTCTACCTTGGCTGGCTCTGGTTTGAGGTGCCCTCCACCCACCCTGTGCCCTAAGTACAGGACCTCTGCCATCCCTACCATACACTTAGTGGGTTTCAAGGTAAGCCCAGCCTCCCTGATCCTATCCAGCACCGCAGCTACATGTCCTAAGTGGGAGTCCCAGGAATTACTAAAGACAGCAATGTCATCTAAGTAAGCCCTGGCATAGCTCTGCATCCCTTCCAGTAACCTATTGACCAGGCGTTGGAAGGTAGCCGGGACATTCTTCATCCCAAATGGCATCACCAAAAACTCATAGATGCCACTTGGAGTGATGAATGCTGACTTCTCCCTAGCCTCCAGGGTCAGTGGGATTTGCCAATAGCCTTTGCTCAAATCCATAGTGGTCAGATACCTTGCCCCCGCGAGTTCATCCAGTAACTCATCCATGCGGGGCATTGGCTAGGCATCTGACACCATCCCAGCGTTGAGCAAGCCACACAAAACCGGGTGGTCTTGTCCTTCTTAGGGACTAGAACTACCGGACTTGGCCAAGGACTCTGGGATGGAGTAATTACCCTTAGGGTCAGCATCTCCTCTATCTCCCTTTCCATTCTGGTCTTTACCTCTGCTGACACTCTATTAGCGTGCTTATGCAGAGGCTGCAGATCCCCTGTGTGCACTAGGTGTTTTGTGAGATGTGTGGTCCCTGGCATGTCAGTGAAGAGGGCGTTAAACTTAGCTAGCATGTCCCTGGCTTCTTCCTTCTGCCTAGCACTCAACTGTGCCCCTATCTCCACCTGCTCCACAGTGTTTCCCTGCCTAGCCTCCCCTAGGAGATCAGGCAGAGCATTGCTCGCTGGATCCTCCAGCAGTGGGCTACAAATGGCCATTACAGCTCCCATACTCGGTGCTCTGTATTCTTTCAGCATATTGACGTGATATGTCTTATGCCTCTCAGGCTCTACCTGTACAATGTAGTTGTACTCATTCACCTTTCGGATAACCGGGTATGGTCCCGACCAGACAGCCATCAAATTGTTCTCCCGAGTGGGTTTGAGAACAAGCACCTGCTTTCCTGGGATGAATTCCCTGCTACGGGCATTCCAGTCATACTATTGCTTTTGCTTGGTCTGAGCGGCCCTGAGGTGGTCCTGGGCCACCCCCATGAGCATCTCTAACCGGTCTTGGAGATCTACTACATACTGGATCACGGAAGCATCAGTAGCAGTAGCCTCCCCTTTCCATCCCTCACGGAATAGGTCCAGAGGTCCACGTAGCTCGAAGGGGGAGAAGCCTGTAGATTCCTGCGGTACCTCTCGGTAGGCAAACAGCAAGTGCTGTAAATGAATCTCCAAGTCTTTCCCCTCCGCCTCTATAAAGGTCCGAAGCCTCTGCTGCAGGGTACCGTTAAACCTCTCACATAATCCGTTTGTCTGGGGATGGTAGGGGTAGTGCGCCGGTGCTGTACACCGCATGCATCCCAGAGACAATGTAACAGTTCACTCATGAACTGCGACCACTGATCGGTTAGGACCTCACTAGGGAAACCTACCCTAGAAAAAATGTTCAGCAAAGCTGCTTCCACTGTCTTGGCATCTATGGTGCCAAGCGCTACCGCCTCAGGGTACCGGGTGGCACAATCCACCACCGTGAGGATGTAGCGCTTCCCTGATCTGCTAGGAATCATAAGGGGTCCTACAAGATCCATTGCTACTTTCTGGAAGGGTTCCCCTCTTATCGGTAGGGGTTTCAGGGGTGCCTTCACACGGTCGCCTGCCTTACCCACTCGCTGGCAGGCATCACAAGAGCGGCAGAAATTGCCCACATCTCGAGATGCCCCCGGCCAGTAGTAATGCTGTAATAACCGGGCTCGCGTTCTGTTGACCCCCTGATGTCCCGCTAACGGAATAGAGTGAGCTACCCGTAACAGTTGCTGTCGGTACCCCTGGGGCACTACTAGCTGTCGCTTACCGGTCAATCCCTCCTCTATCCCTGGGTTCCCTTCTTCTCTATACAGGCGTCCCTTATACCATAGGTAGTGCTCAGTGCCTTCCCCTGCCTGAGATTCGGACTCCCGAAGTCTCACGCCGGCCAGGATAGGGTCTGTCTTCACTGCCTCCCTAAACTGGGCTCCTAATTCTGGCCTCCCCCCAGTCATGTCATTGTTCGGAGAATGAGGAAGGGTGAGGGGGAACAGTAAGTCAGTCTGTGGTTGCAACTGATCCTGGCTTACCTCCCCGGGCTCCTCTGCGCCCTCCGCTAACGTTGGTCCCAAAGGCTGGGGGACTGGCGCCACCGCCATTGCTGCTGTCTGGCTCTGGGTAACCGCTGCCACTGCAGTGGGTTTGGGCACTCGGTCGTAGGTGCAGGTCATCGGACCCTGATCATTACCAAGAAGAACATCGGCATCCAAACCGGGTAAAACCCCCACCTCCCGCACACCCTGGCCCTCCCCCCAATCCAAAAAGATTCTGGCCACTTGCAGGAAACGTGGCTCTCCGTCGGCCCCAGTGATATGTATCCCAGGGCCTGGGAGTAATTCCTCTGGCCGGACCATATCAGGTCGGACCAGGGTCACTGCAGCTCCTGAATCCAGCAAGCCGACTGCTTGCCGGTCACCGACTGTGACCGGGGTGAGATGTCTTCTCCGGCCGTCCGTCTGCTGCAGGTCCGCGCTGAGATGTCCTCCGCTCCTGGCTGTAGGCACCGATGAAACCGGGACAGGTGTGGCATGGGACATCTCGCTGGGAGTTGGTTCCATGACCGGTCCGGAGTCTTTGGTGGAAGCCACCCACACGCGGGCTACCGGCTTCGCAGCTGGGGTGCGTTGCCCCCGAGGGGGTCCGCCGGAACGCAGGGGTTCCAGGCAATCTGGTCTGATGTGACCAGGGCGGTTGCAGTTGTAGCACCGGCGCTCGTGCCGGAGCTCCCCCACCTTCGGTGGACTGCTGCCCGCAGGCGGCCTCTGAGTACATTGGGGGGTATTGGCAGACTTTCTGGCCGGTGCCACCACCACCGCCGCCTTGGCTACTGTTTTGGCAGTCATCAGGGCTCGGCTGGCCACATAGTCGTCTGCAAGCCTCGCCGCCTCCTGGTAAGTCTTGGGCTTCTTGTCGTACACTCAAGCCCTCACCGCCAGCGGGCACTGCTGCATGAGCTGCTCCTGAAAGATGAGGTCCAGCAGGCGTTGGTAAGTCCATGCCTCATAGCCCTCCACCCAGCGTATCCCGTACAAAGCCATGCGGGTCACGTAGGTAATATAGGACTCCTGGGGCTGCCTCTCTTCCTGCCGGAATTTACCCCGGTAGGCTTCAGGGGTTAAAATCGTACTGAAACAATAACAGTTCTTTCAGGTGGTCATAGTCATCAGCATACTCATCTGGAAGTGCCATCATCGTCTGCTTAGCCAAGCCGGACAGTAAGGGGTCCAAACGTGCAACTCTATGCTGGGGAAGCACTTTGTACCGCCGACACTGTGTCTCAAAGTTCTTTAGAAAATTGTCGATCTGATCAGTACCTTCCACAAACTTGGTGAGACTGTGCTGATCCAGTTTGAGTTAATCTTTGTTGGGTTGGACAGGGGGGCAATAAGCGGGTCTGTTCATAGCCATAGTGATAAACTGCAGCCGCTCCTCCGGTGTCCCTGTCTCCCCATGCAGTAATCAGTGCAAACATTTCAGGGGTGAATGGACTGGTAGCCGCAGCAACCAGTACCCCTCCTGGTGCACTGCTCCCGGAAGGTGCACTCGTTCCCTCCCTGAGATTCCACCGCCCCAGCACTGGGTTCCTTCCCTGATCTCTGGGATGTTGTATAAGGGCAAACTGAGCCGTATCCTGAGGCTCTTCAAGCCGGGCTTCATAGTCACCGATTGCGTCAACCATGTCTGCGACCTCCTGGTTCTCATAGGGCAGTCCATATTCACGGCACTTGTCCTTCAGCTGAGCTCGGGTCCTCATGTTGGATGAGCCTTCAGCCTCGCTCATGGTTCACGGTCGCAGCAGTGAGGTGGTGTTACAACTTGTGTTAACTGTTGCACTACTGTGTGTTCAATATCGTTAGTCCCAGGAACTCGCAATTACTCTCGTGTTCCCACTATATGACAGAGTCCCGCAGAACACTGTAATATAGGTTCAGTTCAATCCCACTGCTGCCACCAGTTAATTATAGAGCTTGTCACCATAGCTTATGACAAGATATAATGAACACCAAATATCTGGGTTGAACTGAACGAGGCTTAGATATAATAAAATATATTTATTCCTTAAAAAAGGTGAACACAGCAATATAGTACAATTAACAGACAAGAAGGTAACACTTACTTAGGGTTGGGGGATGGAGAAGTATCAGCTAGCAATTCTCCAGCAATCCGGTGACATCCCAGGTGGAATCAGAAGCAGTACTTAAAACTGTAGGGTTGACACAGTTAACATTGAATAGACTATTGGTGAACAATTGTCTGTATCCAATCCCTAACGTGGAGACACAGATTAATCCATGCCCCCCAGCTAATTAGCCCATGTGTACTGGGACTCTATGGGTAGCCCCATAATTAAATCAGGGGCAACGACCAGTCTACCAAATGAAGTATCTGCATTGTTTGTAGGTGTAGACATAACACTTACAAACCACTCCAGTTTGATGATTCTCCACCCTAAGGTAACAATTAGAGTGGCAGAGTCTGTTGATTAGTACGTGGTTGGTTGATTAGTACTTAGTGTAAACAATCAGGCAGTTAACTTTTGATCACAGTGCTTAGGCTCAATTAGCCGGCTGCCCTTCATGACCTATTAGCATAGCAGATGGAGTCTGCATTGTCAGAGCAGATCCAAAATACCATACATATACACTTTAATATCTACACATATTAATAAGTTCCATTCTGGTGGGCTCAGTGGGTCGAAATTTGCCAGTTCTTAATGCCTACAGTGACTCCACATATTGGCCAAATATCAACTCTCTGCGACCTCCAGAACTGGAGATACAGAAATGCCCTTTAAAACATTAAAATACAGGCTTATAATGAAACATGGGAACAGGGGAACATACAT
This sequence comes from Ascaphus truei, assembly GCF_040206685.1. Classification (NCBI taxonomy): domain Eukaryota; kingdom Metazoa; phylum Chordata; class Amphibia; order Anura; family Ascaphidae; genus Ascaphus; species Ascaphus truei. Next base: position 107,940,030 of record NC_134483.1, on the reverse strand, counting down.
TTTCCTGACATGACAAGGGGTAAGCCACATTCCTGGACCACAGTCCAGTTAACCCATTGCCTCCCTGGTGAGGTCAGGGGGTGGCCATATGGGGTGCAACCCCTTTAATACCGGGCCAACCCCCTCTCCCTCTACAATCAGCACTATAGAAGTTGGATCAAGTGCCATACAGATATTGTGGTGTAGGTGTAAATATACCTACACCTTGTGAAATAGATCAGGCAAGGCTTTTTAGTAGGAGCTGCCCTAGAAAAGTGATCATGAAGGCCAGGTTCCAGTAAAGATGGATTTTTGACATCCAGCAGTTATATTTTTGAGGTTCTATAGCTTCATTTATTATGATTTTTTTTAGGGTCAATGGGTACAGATTCCATTTGGGGAAGAAAGTTGTCAACTTAATTTCCTTAACTATTGTCATGTTGTGGTGGCCAGTGGTATTGCACGCCTTCAAACAAAGGTAGGCAAATGTCCTTTTTTTAAACCAAGCTGCAAATATCTGCGCCTGTGAAGAAACAACATGTGTGGAGAAAGCGAATGTATAACAGTGCTTGCCTCAGATCAGGAAGCTGACCTGCAGGGCTACGGTAGAGGTAGAGTCCTGGTAGAGTTAGTAGTCGGGTTGCAGGCAGAGGAACAAGGCTGGTGGCAGAGGTACGTAGTCTGGGTCACAGGCTGAGGTCAATACAGGCGGCATAGGTGCTATGTTAGGGTCACAGGCAGATCAGCAAAAGGGAATTCACAGGCAAGGGACAGGCAATACGGAGTAACATGGCTGAGACTGCAATATTAAAAAGACCTTGCTTGGCAAATTCTTGTAGGAAGTACAGCCTTAAATATAGAATGTCAGGAACCAAAATAAACGTACAGTAAGAGCCAAGCTATGGCAAGAGCCAAGCTATAGCGACAAACCAGACACCAATCAAGCGGAATCTTTATAGAATGTCTGTGAATAATTTCTCTACTACTTATACATTTTCTTGCTAACAATAGGATTGCAACAATAAAGATACTGTATGGTATTTGAGGAAATGGTCGTACATTGCTTTCCACATACAGTATCAAGGCAGTTAAATCAGTTTTATGTTTAAAGGGGATGGACAATCTAACTTATGGGGAGAGGCTAGCTAAATTAGATTTATTTACATTAGAAAAGAGGCGTCTAAAAGGGGATATGATAACAATATACAAATATATTCGGGGACAGTACAGGGAGCTTTAAAAATAACTATTCATCCCAAGGGCAGTACAAAGGACTCGGGGGCATCCCTTAAGGTTGGAGGAAAGGAGATTTCACCAGCAACAAAGGAAAGGGTTCTTTACAGTAAGGGCAGTTAAAATGTGGAATTCATTACCCATGGAGACTGTGATGGCAGATACAATAGATTTGTTCAAAAATGGTTGGACATCTTTTTAGAAAGGAAAGGTATACAGGGATATATCAAATAAGTAAACATGGGAATAATGTTGATCCAGGGAATAATCCGATTACCAATTCTTGGAGTCAGGAAGGAATTTATTTTTCCCCTTATGAGATATCATTGGATGATATGACTCTGGAGTTTTTTGTTTGCCTTCCTCTGGAATAATAGGGAAGTATAAATATCAAAGATATCACTCTTTGACAAAGGGCTTTTGCCCGAAACGCGTCAGAATTTCCTGCTTTTGTGTCCCCCACGCTGGTGCCATGGAATAAAGATTATTTTTAACCTCATCATTGCTGGCGTCTAGCCCCATCTTCTTACAGCTGTGCTCTGCATCATTCCACATGGATGTTACTCTCTTTGACTGCCTAGCGTGATGCACGTAATGGGATGCAATGCCTATCATTGTGAGTACTCTTTTCCTCATTTCATGTACCTGTGGAGATTGTGAGTACCTTATGAGTGCTACTCCTGGGTGACTGTGTCCTAGTGGTAGACTTTACAGGATCATCTATTATCCAGACAGCTGTCTGTTACCACACTATGGATTGTTTTATCTCATCCTATTTACAACTCAATATATTGTTCAGGACTTTATTGAGACATATGTACCCTTGGCTTACTGAGCACCGACTTTTGAAACCTGTTCCAGCTTGCATTCTAATCAGAAAATACGTTCTGGTTTTAAATTGCTGCTTTAAAGTGACACAAAAAAATCACTGTAGACTACAGTGAATACAGTGGTACTTAGAATAGTGGATTAACAGGTGCTTCGACTCATATAGTGAAAAATAAATTAAAGTGAAAAACACACATTATATATATATATATATATATATATATATATATATATATATATATATATATATATATAAAATGTAGATTCCTTACTAGGCAGACCAGGAGTCCAAGACCACGCAGCAAGAACCGAGACAGCACTCAGATTGATATCAAATATAAATGTATTGAAAAAAAAGGCACATACAACCTTTTCAATACATTTATATTTGATATCAATCTTAGTGCTGTCTCGGTTCTTGCTGTGTGGTCTTGGACTCCTGGTCTGCCTGGTAAGGAATCTACATTATATACCATACCATAATATTGAGTTAAGTTATGGTGAGTAAAAAAAGTGACAAAAACCCTCCACAGGGTATATATATATACTAGCTGATATACCCGGCGTTGCCCGGGCGTGGAAGGGCAGGGGGCATTGAGTGGAAGGGTGGGGGGGGAGGGGAGTGGTAGGGCGGGGGGGGGCAAGGGGCGTCGAAGGGTGGGGAGGGCAAAGGGCATGGGGGCAAAGGGCAGGGGGGCAAAGGGCAGGGAGGGGCAGGGGGGGCAAAGGGCAGGGAGGGGTGGGGGGGCAAAGGGCAGGGAGGGGTGGGGGGGGGGCAAAGGGCAGGAAGGGGTGGGGGGGGCAAAGGGCAGGGAGGGGCGGGGGCAAAGGGCAGGGAGGGGTGGGAGGGGAAAGGGCAGGGAGGGGAGGGGGGCAGGGAGTGCAGGGGGGGGTAGGGAGGGGCGGGGGTTGCATGGAGGGGCGGGTTGGGCAGGGAGGGGCAGGGAGGGGCAGGGAGGGGAGGGAGGGGTGGTGCAAAGGGCAGGGAGGGGCAAAGGAAAGGGAGGGGTGGGGCAAAGGGCAGGGAGGGGAAAAGGGCTGGGGGGGAAGGGGCAAAGGGCTAGGGGGGCAGGGGGCAAAAGGCTGGGGGGGCAGGTGGAGGGTGGCAGGGGACAAAGGGCAGGGGGAGGGAGGGCAGGGGGCAAAGGGCAGGAGGGCAGGGGGCAAAGGGCAGGGGGAGGGAGGGCAGGGGGCAAAGGGCAGGGGGATGGAGGGCAGGGGGCAATGGGCAGGGGGGGAGAGCAGGGGGCAAAGGGCAGGGGGCAAAGGGCAGGGGGAGGGAGGGCAGGGGGCAAAGGGCAGGGGAGGGAGGGCAGGGGGCAGGGGCAAAGGGCAGGGGGGGCAGGGGGCAAAGGGCAGGAAGCAAAGGGCTGGGGGGGCAGGGGGCAAAGGGCTGGGGGGGCAGGGGGAGGAGGGGCAGGTTGAGAGTGGCAGGGGACAAAGGGCAGGGGGAGGGAGGGCAGGGGGCAAAGGCCAGGGGCAAAGGGCAGGGGGAGGGAGGGAAGGGGGCAAAGGGCAGAGGGGGCAGGTGGGCAGGGAGGGTAGGGGGGAAGGGAGTGTAGGGGGGAAAGGGAGGGTAGGGGGTGGCAGGGAGGGTAGGGGGGGCAGTGAGGGGGCAAAGGGCAGGGGGAGTCAGGAACGCATTTAATAACCCATTCCCCTGCGTTTACTGACCTTGAACACGGCCACGCTCCTCTTCCTTCGGGTACCGGCCGCCGTCCTCCTCCACCTCGGGCTCCTCAGCATACAGACACTGAGACGCTCCGGTGAGGAGGTGCTGCGCCTTTCGCGGGGAGAGGCGGAGACAGCCGGAGGAGTGCCCTCTGGGACGGGGAGCGGCCTGTGTGAGGGGAGAGCTGCAGAGAGCATGCTCTGTGTGTGTGGGGGGGGATAAGCGGAGCGGGGGGGGGTGAGTTGGGGGGAGAGCAGGGGGAGAGCGGGGGGAGAGGGGGTGAGCGGGCGGGGTGGGGGAGAGCGGGGGGGTGAGCGGGTGGGGGGTGAGGGAGAGAGCCGGGTGAGGGAGTGGCCTATGGGTGGTGAGAGCTGTGGGGAGCGCTCTCGGGGATGGTCAGCTGGGGGAGCGGCCTATGTGAGGGGAGATCCGCAGAGAGCGTGGGGGAGGGGGGTGGGGTGTGTTTGTGTCTCTCCATCTCTCCTTTGGCCTGTCACTCCGCCTCAGGCCAATGAGAGGTGTGCGGGGGCGGGCCGGCCAAGGGAGCAATCTCATTGGCCTAGCCCAAGGTCCAATGGGATTGCCGCTAGGGACACAGGGAGGGACACAGGGAGACACATACAGACACGGAAACATATGACGCTTTCAGAAATATATAGTAAGATATATATATATATATATATATATATATATAAACAGAAAAAGAGAGAGAGCGCACGCCCCATAGCATAATACTGCATGATTTATTATAAAATTGGGGAAGGGATGGAAGGGGGGGGGGGGAATCGCACTCACAAGATAAAAAGTTTTAAAATGCAGTTTGTGAATTAATTCACCACCATCCGGTACTGCTGGACGAAGTCACTTCCAGATAGCTGGTCAAGATCACCGCCAACCGGATAAGGACGCCGTTATACAGTCTTTATGCTGTTCAAATTCAGCTCTCCACTCCGAATGGCCGCTGTGTTTTTCCCGCGCTTGGTATGGCCTCGTGCGCGTGCGCAGCGTCTTCGTGACGTAATCGCGCTTCTCAGTGTCCCTGACGCGTTTCGTCACCAATCGGCGACTTTCTCAAAGGGCTGATGAATCATGGGTAAAAGTCCTGCCCTTTTATACAGCCAGTCCAGTGATTAATGATTGATCGCAAGGGGATGTTTAACCCTTAATTTGCTATTAGGTTGCTGCTCAATTGAATGGATACTACAGATGACTGACAGCAAAAGAGGCAAATTTAGAACCATAATGTATGAAGATAAACACTTACTATGGGAGGATCTAGATCACTAATTCATATATAAAAAACACATAAAATTACATAGTTAAAACTACATTGCACTCTAAAAATAAAATATAAATGGATGTAATTCATATGTTGGGATAAGTAAACTGACAGACAAAATACATCTAACTCTAATAAAAATACCCTATTTGGTTAAATGATTACTACATATAAAAAAAATGAAATAACAATATATTCCTTATATGAAACATATAGATTGAAATTAAACATTGCATTGTACTAATAAACATATAACAAAATTGTTAATAGTTTACAATGTGTTATTCCATCAAGGAACAAGGAGTCTAAGGGGTGTATATGGGAGAGAGAAAGAGTTATAAGGATAGGTGTGTGAAATATACCAAAACTATCTTCTTATATATGTTGAATAATGAACAGATTAATTTAATATATTATATTATTCCTGGGAAATGTCCTCTATATTTATATATGTATGTGTATCATTCTTAATAAATACTGTGTTGATAATAATATTCAAATGTGATTTAAATTTAAAATAAATGTTATATAATTAATTGTGCACTCAGTAATTACTCTAAGAGCCGGGAATGGGGAAGGATGTGATGGTTGAATGGGATACTGTGAAGGGAAGGGAAAGGGACAGATATGGGACGGTGGGTGGTGGGGGATGTGATGGACATATGTGAATTGGGAGGGATATTGCCAGGAAAAGCTATTGGGGATGTGGGAGTGGGGGAAAAAGAGGGCCGAGGGGAGAGCTGTTTACTTACTTCCATAGTTAGAGCGACGAGAGTCCAAGCTGGCAGGAGATCAGACTAAAGTACTAGCATCCAGACACTCATTGAGTCCACCAGGGGTAAGTGTCCCTAACTGGTGGATCCAATAAGTCTCCTGTCTGCACAGGATCATGAACCGATCGCCTCCTAGAGCACAGGGAGAGATGTATTCCAAGCCCATTATTGTCATACATTTCGGGTCCTGGTTATGGTGAATTTTGTAATGTCGGGAAATACCATTTACAATTAATCCCTTTATGACACTCCTTCTGTGCTATCGAAAGCAGTGGCTACACAATATTCCTCTGGGGCAGTTTCATAGAATCAAGAGAAACTGCTCCAGAGATATTGATTTTGTCCAGCAGTCTGAACAACTCAGCCTCAAATTTATACAAAAAGGTTATGACAACAGATTAGTTTCTGAGTCTTTTAGGAAAGTTAATTCCCTTGATAGATCCAAAATGCTACTTGCATCAAAGAATAGGCAGGTCACATCTCGATTGAGATATGATTTACCAGTGATCTCGGAGAAAAATGTGAAATCCAGTTTGAGATTCATCACAACTTACAATCAGTCACATAAAGCTATCCAGAAGATAGTGAGCAATCACTGGGGAATTCTTAGATGTGATCCTCATCTTAAAGGCATTCTTCCTGAGCGGGCATCGATAGTTTACAGAAAGGCTAGAAATATGAAGAGTATTACAGCACCTACCAAATTAAAATCAGATAAAGTTTCCAATAAGTTGGTTGAGAATAGCCTTAAAGGTAACCATAAATGTGGACGAGGTAGGTGCATCACCTGTAAACATCTTAGAACAGGAATTGAGTTCAGTTCTCCACTTAGAGATAGAGTATATCAGGTTAGGAACTTCATCAACTGCCGCAGTACCTTTGTGGTGTACTGCATCCAGTGTGGAGGCGGGTTACGTTATATTGGACGCACCACAAGGCCTCTCTGCACCCGTTTCCTGGAGTACAGAAGGAGTGTCATAAAGGGATTAATTGTAAATGGTATTTCCCGACATTACAAAATTCACCATAACCAGGACCCGAAATGTATGACAATAATGGGCTTGGAATACATCTCTCCCTGTGCTCTAGGAGGCGATCGGTTCATGATCCTGTGCAGACAGGAGACTTATTGGATCCACCAGTTAGGGACACTTACCCCTGGTGGACTCAATGAGTGTCTGGATGCTAGTACTTTAGTCTGATCTCCTGCCAGCTTGGACTCTCGTCGCTCTAACTATGGAAGTAAGTAAACAGCTCTCCCCTCGGCCCTCTTTTTCCCCCACTCCCACATCCCCAATAGCTTTTCCTGGCAATATCCCTCCCAATTCACATATGTCCATCACATCCCCCACCACCCACCGTCCCATATCTGTCCCTTTCCCTTCCCTTCACAGTATCCCATTCAACCATCACATCCTTCCCCATTCCCGCTCTTAGAGTAATTACTGAGTGCACAATTAATTATATAACATTTATTTTAAATTTAAATCACATTTGAATATTATTATCAACACAGTATTTATTAAGAATGATACACATACATATATAAATATAGAGGACATTTCCCAGGAATAATATAATATATTAAATTAATCTGTTCATTATTCAACATATATAAGAAGATAGTTTTGGTATATTTCACACACCTATCCTTATAACTCTTTCTCTCTCCCATATACACCCCTTGGACTCCTTGTTCCTTGATGGAATAACACATTGTAAACTATTAACACTTTTGTTATATGTTTATTAGTACAATGCAATGTTTAATTTCAATCTATATGTTTCATATAAGGAATATATTGTTATTTCATTTTTTTTATATGTAGTAATCATTTAACCAAATAGGGTATTTTTATTAGAGTTAGATGTATTTTGTCTGTCAGTTTACTTATCCCAACATATGAATTACATCCATTTATATTTTATTTTTAGAGTGCAATGTAGTTTTAACTATGTAATTTTATGTGTTTTTTATATATGAATTAGTGATCTAGATCCTCCCATAGTAAGTGTTTATCTTCATACATTATGGTTCTAAATTTGCCTCTTTTGCTGTCAGTCATCTGTAGTATCCATTCAATTGAGCAGCAACCTAATAGCAAATTAAGGGTTAAACATCCCCTTGCGATCAATCATTAATCACTGGACTGGCTGTATAAAAGGGCAGGACTTTTACCCATGATTCATCAGCCCTTTGAGAAAGTCGCCGATTGGTGACGAAACGCGTCAGGGACACTGAGAAGCGCGATTACGTCACGAAGACGCTGCGCACGCGCACGAGGCCATACCAAGCGCGGGAAAAACACAGCGGCCATTCGGAGTGGAGAGCTGAATTTGAACAGCATAAAGACGGTATAACGGCGTCCTTATCCGGTTGGCGGTGATCTTGACCAGCTATCGGGAAGTGACTTCGTCCAGCAGTACCGGATGGTGGTGATATAATTCACAAACTGCATTTTAAAACTTTTTATCTTGTGAGTGCGATTCCCCCCCCCCCTTCCATCCCTTCCCCAATTTTATAATAAATCACGCAGTATTATGCTATGGGGCGTGCGCTCTCTCTCTTTTTCTGTTTGTAGATATCCGTGGAGGTGGTTTATCCTTTGTGAGAGCAGCAGAAGATCCCTTGCACACATCCTATACCTCCTATTATGGACTGATCATTGAAGGACTGGTTGGATTTTATATTATAACTTTACACTTAATTTTTCATTTTTTCATCATTTTTTCATCATTTTTTCACTTTTTTAGCACTTTTTGCACATTTTTTATTTTTATTTTTTCACCCACATTAATGTACTATTCTATAGTGTTGTTTTAAGTATATTTGTTTATTATGCTTAGTATTTAACAGTTTTATCACACATGTATATCTTGATTTTTAAACACATTTAGGAATCTTACACATTTTTTGTATATAAGATATTAGCACTACAGTTTATTTTTACACGTAGCAATAGAGTATTATTCTGGCGCCACATTTTTATATATATATATATATATATATATATATATATATATATATATAAAAAAGATGCAGCTTTTTCTAAAGATGTTTCTCAATATTTACGGGAGCAAGACAGCAGCGGATCCAAAGCACAAATTCTCTCAGGGTTCATAACAAAATATATACATAGTGCAAACTTGATAACAATAGATAGGCAAAGTGCTCAAAGAGTACTACAAATTACCCATTTATGTGGTATAAGACAAATTCCGCTTTTTTCAAATATATGAAGTTTTTTTTTCTCTTTAGGACGTTTATATATTTAGACTTCCATAGAGTATATGGAGAGAAGAGATAGAGAACATAGCCCAAAATTGTTTTGTAAAATTAAAATATACACTAGAGCAATGGACACTGCACTCACATGCTCAGTAATCAAGCTTCCTCAGGTGTAGAGATGGGCACATTTTTGGGGAATCTACTAGATTCCAGGAGATATCAAAAGACAAAGACGATGATCAGAAGAATGGAGGATGACATCAGAATATTTGTTGGAGCAATTTGAAGAAGCGAGGCTTGCAATTGCAGTACCTGGATTATCAACGGCAGGCCTTCATCCAGCATTGGATTGACAAGGGCTGCCTATGATGATAAAGATATTGTATATGTGTAGACACATGCATAAAAATACACATACTGTACATAAAAATATACATGCAAAACAAATATCACATTCCTATATAGAAAACAGTACAGAGAGGCACACTACTTGTCCATCATGGCTCCTGAAAGAGACAACGAGAAAAGAGATTGATGGCTCTGTGGTTGGTGGAGATCAACAGATCCATCTCAGCAGGGGAGGTACCGGTGGCCATGAAAAAGACACTGGTTTGTCTCTTGTTAAAGAAAGTTGGTCATATGTTGAGGATCTCGCTAATTATCATCCAATCTCCAACCTGTGAACTAGGAAAATTATTGGAGAGGCTAGTTTTCACCCAGCTGGAATATTGTATGAAAGGGCCAGCTTCTTTGATCCCATGCTGTCTGGTTTTAGAGCCGGACAAGGAAATGAGTCACCCCTGGTCTGTGTGGTGAATGATTTATTGATGGCCATGGACAAGGGCTATTTTTTTGCCCTTATCATGTTGGACCTCTCAGCGTCTTATGACACCATTCATCATGTAGTGCTGCTGCACCACCTGATGGACTTAGCTGTATTGGTGGGACTTCACTACAACGGGTTGCCTCGTTCCTTCAGTGCAGGAACCAGCAGGTGGCTAGGTGGTCCCATGTGTCATCAATGTGCTTGTGCCCTTTGGGGTCCCTCAAGGGTTGGTGCTGTCACTGCTCCTGTTCAACATGTATATAAGAGTGAGATAATCCGGAAACATGGTCTGAAGTGCCACCAGTAAACTGATGACACCTAGACTATGTTTTTTTCCAGGGCAGCCCAGGGATGGCTGTTGCTACATTGACGGCTTGCTTATACAAGGTGGTGGCATGGATGGAGATGAATTGGCTAAAGTTCAACTCATCCAAATGGAAATAATGATTATAGGTTCGGCAAGATGCCCGAGTATGGAAGAAAGGGTTTGCGAGCTGACCCTAATCAATGGTGTATAGCCGCTGCCATGTACCAGGTTCATAACCTCGGCATTCTCTTTGACCAGAGTCTCAATATGTGTGCCCAAACTGTTTTTAGGACTGGGTTTTTCTAACTGAGGCTGCTTAGGTGTTTGCATCCACTCCTGTCGTCTATGAACCTTAAGTCATTGGTCATGCCTTTGTGTCAACCTGGTTCACCTTTGGGAATTCCTTATATACAACACTACACGTGTGCCTGATGCAGAAACTCCAGCTTGTGCTGAACGCTGTTGCTTGGCTGCCGAGAGGTGTTTTTCCCATATTGTGCAATCTGCCCTTGCTATGATCTCAGGTCCTCAGGGTGGGTCTGCCTCTCTGTGCCTATGCTGGGAGGGTGGGCCTTCTTGTGTGCAGCTTCAGAGGTCTGGAACTCATTACTGCCAGAGCTCTGGTGTACATTGACTTTACCACTCTTTCAGGTGTGCTTAAGACATTTCTTCCTTCTGGATTTTCCTGTCTAACAAAATGAAGTGTATAATTTTAGTTTGGTCTTAAACTGACTGTACAGTATTGCGGTGCTTGCTTATGTGGAGGTGTACTTTTATTTAAAAAAATAGCTTATATGTATTGTGTATTGTACAATGTATCTTATGTCTGGAATTTGCAATAAAATCTAAGTTACAAAAAAAAATAGCTGATGATGAAGGATGGATATGATGATTGATGATGATGAAAAAGCAACACTAAAGAAGTCAGACTACCTGTTAGTGCTCTATTATTTTTCCAAATGGAGATGAGTTCTTTACTAACAAATCCTTTAAAAAAAATACATATTAATCACAAAAAGTGGACAAGTGGTACAGTTTCTTCTATTGTTAGTCTCAGAAAGTAGCACATGAGTACAACAGACTCATGAGTGCATCTTTTTTCCCTCCCTCTGGCTGGCTGTCATCTCCTAACTCCTCCATTTAGCCGCTTACCAGTTGAAGCATGTCTATTTCTCTTCCATTTCTTTCATTACCTCTCTCTTTCTCATTTAACTAGCAGTTGACAGACAGGCTAAAATTATAAGACAGATACCTTCACTCACTCTAGCACCCACCCTAAACAACTCACTATGCTAGACACAAACACAGTTAATCACACCCTTACACAAACCATACACTTCAGCACAGTCCCTGGACACAGCGCAATCCTAATGGAACACTGGAGTTCAAGAATCACTTACTGTGACAAACAGAAAGAAAAGACAATTATTACAGTAAACAAATTATCCAACTGAGAACCTGCATTAACCTTAACAGCCTTTAGTGGATATGCCCTATTTGGGGGAATGCTTCTTTTGCATATTGTTTCTCACTAACATCATTATAGTGCAATACTGTTTCAGACCGAAAACAGGTCTTACGTTAAGTAATTTAACAAAGCTTTATGGACCTGGCCCACTAACCAGGAAATTACTGTACTTTTTTGGTTATGTGTCTGTGTCAATGACGGTGGTTATATTTTAAAAACTTCTCAAGAACCATTTTTTTTTGTTTGTGACAAATTATATATTTTTTTCATTGTGTTTTGGTGTTTTCTCTGCTCTTTCCTATGCTATTGAATTACTTATTTGTGCTTCGAAAAACATGCACAAATAAATCCAATTCTTACTGAATTGTGCAAAATGTTTAAAATTTGTTTTTGAAGCAGAGAATAATACCCTGGATGCCGAAACATTTTTTTCTTTATATTGAAAAGGCCCCGTTGAATACAGGGGGGAAAAGAAGAAATTTGCAAAGCTGTACATTATCTATATATATTCTCATTTACTAAAACATTCCTTGAAAATTGCTATCTACCATATATTGGTAATGTTTTGTCATTTAAAAAAGGTAGATTGCACCCTTATTTAATCTGAGAAGCAAAGCTGCTATTTTGACTTAACATTTCTAATTCCACCAGTTTTACAAATCTTACTAAGAGTTCAAGAAAAAGTTCATCATAAATGAGCCTCCAAACTGAAATAACAATGGACAATTTAAAAAAGAAACCCCATGCAATAGGCAGGGGGTTCATTTAACAACATTATAAGCAATCCAGATGTATTTTACATGGGGACACCAGATGTATGAGTTAATACCTACTTTCAATAACTCAGACCCACATAATCAAAACTGATTTAGATTACTTGAATAACCAATTTTTTAAGTGAAAAACAACATGTGGTGGACTAACTATGATACATTTATAGGTTCCTTGTTCTTTTCAGATGCAAGCTACTATGAACTTTAGATGCAACAAAGCTATTACACTATTGTTTAACATGCCAAATTTCCTTTTATCTGAAATAACCAAATGTGTGGTCACGTGTGTATCTCATTCATGTTTCTAATCCATATTAGGATAAATTAATACAGCACCTCTTACAAATTCTTGCTTTGGGTTGTACTATCTAATGTCCAATTTTGTGGAAACTATTGAACATAAACATTAGTGCTTTTGATTCAGTAGCCAATTACAGAATTTCAAATTCCCTCATGTACAATTTAATAATTAAAAAATCAAAAAGATACTAAAATTATATGTAGCCATGCCACCTGTGGCTACTTACCTGCCCTTGTACTGGCAGTAAACCCTGGTAAGAACAGGACTTGCCAGCAGTTAAGATGGGTTTTCCCCACTCCATGGTGTTGCATTTGAGTGACAGTGGGAGGTGGTGACATCAGGCCTGAGTATGTCCAATTATGGGACAGACATGGTGCCCTCCTCCTGGCTTAAAGACAGAACCATCCCAAATGCAGTAGTGTGCCTCTCCCCACTGAGAGAGGCAAAGTCACACAACTGGGAGCCTGAGATTGGGATGATTACCCGGTACTCGGTACATAACTAGTATACATATATATATAAACGCTTATTTATGTATTAGTAGTACATTTCCAATCATGTTTTAAAGGAATTCTTTCATTGTTGATTATATATAAATCATAAAACATGCACACTGTGGGGCCTTTTCACAAAGCAGTGATAAGTGGTTTAGTGGGCGGTAAATGCCTTTATAGCGTGATACTGCCTGCTCTGCTATTCACAAAGCAGTGATAATAGTGTAGTATCACACTATAATGGCTTTTTAGTGCCCCTAAACAGTCAGAGACAAAAAAGTCATCCGATAGGCCAAAAAATGGCAAACCGCGTTTTTTTGCCAGTAATTGCTATTCAGAAAGCAGTGATAAGTTTATTGTAGTGTAACGGTGTTTCTGGCCCGGCCTGACCCACCCAATCTCACATTGGCCCCTGTGGTCTAACCGGACCCCATTACAGTGTAGGTATGCCTGATGGTGCACCTGTTGGCTACAGGACTCCTGAGTCTCCCGCATGATGGTGTGTGGGGTGGACCCGTCAGACAGGCAGCTGAGGTAGTGTGCTGAGTCTCACCTAGTTCCAGTGCAGCGCCTCCACCTCACCAGGGTCCCTGCGTCCGCATGGGGATGATCCTGACGAGGAACTCCTCGGTGGTGCAACCTCCTGTATAATCATGGGACTCTCACACACAGGGGTTTCTCTGATCAGCTCCATCTTTATTGTCACGGTGGGCATAGCTGCCCTCCACAATGGGTATATTCAGCCGATCATCTCGCCCGTGCTCCCTTTAGATAGGTATATCACCTAGATCAGGGATTCACTTATTCCCGCAGGAATCACTGTCCTGTGCCAGGTCCCTGGACACAGCCTCCCATGGAGTTACTATAACATAACTGACACTCTGATAGAACTTGAACTCCTTCCTCAGCTCTGACAAGAGCTGGAACTCCTTCCTCCTCTCAGCAGAACTAACTCTTAAACACAGTGCTGTGCCTTATGTAAGCTTCTGAGGCTGACACACCTCTGACATCACTAACCATGGAGTCAGAGCATGTGACCAGTCCCAGCCATACACAGGGCACCCCACCAGGGTGTGAGGGGAAACCTCCATAATTACTGCTGGCATGCCCACACTTACCAGGCCTTACTGCCAACAGGAGAGATGACTGTAGGCATTTTACATGACCGCTACATAGTATAAAATCTCGCCATCTTTTTTCACCAGCTAAAGTCTGGCGCAAAAGAGATTGAGACATGCATAAAGGCATTTCTTTTTTCCAGCCCATTATTGATACCAGAGGCCGGTTTATTTATGTTTATGTTTTAAATGAGCAAATGCACTATTATCCATATATGGATAATAGTAATTTTGTCCATTACTGTACAGTATGTATTGAGGGGGGGGTGTATTAATTTGAATGTATTGCATTTTTTTTTCTGCACAGGATTGGTACTGCAGGCCAGCGGGGACCCGCGGACCCCAGTACACCCACGGAACAACCCAAGGACTCCAGCGGGGACCACCCGACAGCTCCCGGCTTGCACTGACTACAATTTGGTCACTTTCTCCCTGAGGCTCAGAAGGGGAGGGAACCGGATCTTTACCAGGATAGGCTGCACACAGATTCCTATGTCACCACCACCTCTGCCGCTCATGGAGTCAGAATGAGGGGGGGTCAATATCCCACAGGACAGCCTGCCACAGCCTGTAACTACTAGGGACTTACACGACAGGAGGCAGAGAGGCAGCCTGGACTAGCCATGCTACATTAAAAAAATGTGATCTCTGGCGAGATTTGTGCAGGTGGAGGCGGCTCTCCCTCTTCAGCAGAAAGAAATCGCCGGATGAGCCCTTTTCAGAGAGGTGATCATCACGTCGCCGGCTACTCGTTTGTGTTGCTATCACAGGTATTCTGGGCTTTCTGCATACAGTGATAGCAACGCTGTCAAAACTGGCGATTTAAACAGCCCAGCGATTTTTATTTTTGGCACTTAGTGCACAGGCCCCATAATGTTTTTACATCTGATCCTTCCTAATTCCGCATGAGGACAACGTGAGAGGGAGAAGAATATTGAATGTTGTACATGCTAAATACAATCTAAACCAATAAAATTAAAATAACACAAAGAACATCAACATTAAACATAGCAGTATCATCAACTTGACATTAACATTAATATATCAATATGAGTAATTTCGGCAGTTTCTTTTCCATATATCTGACCATGTCTCCCCACATCTTATCAGTCCAGCTAAGCTCCCCCTTAACTTTTTACCATGAGGTGCAGTATGATCAACATTTTTGTATAACAATCTTTGTGTGTTCGTGGAAAGCGTATTGATGTATGAGTCCAAGTTTTAAAGAAATGTATATCCTACTGTTTCTTTCTTCTTGGAGAGAATTGAGCCAATCCATCCTCAGTTTAAAATAAAATGTTTCTTGCCAATTTTAGAATGGAGGCTCAATCTCTTTAATGCAGTAATATAAGATGGCCTTTTTGGCAGCATTAAAAACTATTAACTATTTTTGGGACTCTAGCATGATCTCCCTCTGAAGTATTGTAGACTCGCAGAATGGCTGCTTCCGGATTGGCAGAAGAATCCAACACCCGTCTTTTCCTTATTGTTACATACTGTAATAGATGAGGTTGAAAAAAGACATAGTTCCATCAAGTTCAACCTATTTTAAATTTAGATGACAGATACTGATCCTATATTTGTATCTCCAGTATTTTGATGCAGAGGAAGGCAAACAAAAACCCCAGTGAAACATTATTCAATGATATCTAATAAGGAGAAAATATAAATTCCTTCCTTACTCTAATAATGGCAATCAGATTTCTTCCTGGGTCAACATTCTTCCCATGTTTACTTATTTTACTTATTTGGTACTGTATATACAGTTCCTGTATACCTTTCCTTTCTAAAAAGGTCTAACCTTTTTTTGAAAATATATATTGTATCTGGCATCACAGTATCCACGGGTAATGAATTCCACATTCATTCCACTGCTGCCCTTACGGTAAAGAACCCTTTCCTTTGTTGCTAGTGAAATCTCCTTTTCTTAACCTTAAAAGATGACCCTGTGTTGTTTGTGCTGCCCTTGGGACGAATAGTTATTTCGAAAGCTCTTTGTATTGACCCTGAATATATTTGTATTTAGTTTTCATATCCCCTCTAAGACATCTCTTTTCTGTTATAAAGAAACCTAATATAGCTAGCCTCTCCTCATAAGTCAGATTTTCCATCCCCGTTATTAATTTGGTGGCTCTTCTCTGCACTTTTTCTAGTTCATAATGTTTTTTTTCAATGGAGTAGTGCCCAAAACTGTACTCCATATTCTACCGTCTTACTAATGCTTTATACAGTGGCATGATTGTGCTTACTTTCCTTCCATTGATACCCCATTTAATGCAAGATAAGATTGTATTTGACTTTGCAGCTACTGCCTGACATTTGACACTATTACTAAGCTTGCTGTTTACAAGCACTCCTAAATCCTTATCCATCAAGGATAGACCTAATTTTTCCCCAATTAATTTGTAAGTCACCTGTTTATTCTTGTTTCCAAATGCATAACCATACATTCATCTGTATTAAACATCATCTGTCATTTTCCTGCCCTGGTTTCCAGTCTATCCAAGTACTTTTGTAAAGAAATTACACCCTGCTCTGATAATACTACCTTACACAATTTACGGGCCTATGTTATAAGCAGTCATAAAAAAAATCGCCATCAAATTTAAATTGTCATTTTTTGACAGTGTTGCTATCACAGTATGCAGAAAGGCCCAAATACTAGTGATAGCAACATTAGCAAAAATGGCGAGTAGCCGGCGACAAGATGATCTTCCCTCCGAAAAGGGCTTACCCGGCGAGTTGATTCTGCTGCAGAGAGAGAGATCCGCATCTCTCTCTGCGCAAATCTCGGCCAAAAAAAATATATTTATATTTCAATTTCCTTACTAGTGTAGATGAGCAGGGGGTCTCCGGAGCAGAACCGCTTTGATTTAAGGTCCGGGGACCTGCTGCTTCCCGAGATACAGGTCCCGTTATGGGGCGCCGGTATCTCCTATGCATTTAAATGTCTTGGTCCCGTGAAGCAGGACATTTACATGCATAGGAGATACCGTCACTCTATAGCAAGGCCTGTAACCAGGAAGCAAGGGTCCCCGGACCTTAAATAACAAAGGTTCTGCTCCAGAGACCCCTTGCTCATCTACACTACTAAGAAAATTAAAATTAAAATATGTAGTAAAAAACAATACACAACCCACCCCCTCTGCCCCCACATAAAACCATTATTTATTTTTTAGACACAGGATTAATACCACAGGCCAGTGGGGATAGCTGGGTGATCCCCACAGGTGTCCATGGACCACACAGGGCAACCAGGGGGGTTCCCATGAATGTCTAGGGGCCCTTGGGTGGTCCTTGCTAGGCTCCAGGGGCCTCCAGGTGGTCCCAGCGGTTGTCCATGGGCCCCAACAGGGTCAACAGGTGGTCCCCGTGGGTGTCTGGGGATCTCCGGGTTATCCCCATGGGTGTCTGGGGGCCCTTGGGTTGTTCCTACGGGTGTCTGTGGGCCTTCGAGTGGTTCCCACATGTGTCTGTGGGCCCTCACGTGGTCCCTGTGGGTGTTCAGGGGCCCCACAGGGGTCCCAAGGTTGTACCTGCAGGTTTCCAGGGATACTTATGTGGTGTCTGGGGGCATCCGGGGTCCTCGGGTGGTCCCTGTGGGCGTCCGTGGGACCTTAGGTGGTCCCCATGGGTCCCCGCTGGCCTGCGGTACCATTTCTGTATTTAAAAAACAAAACAATTGTGCAAAAATGTTGTATGAAAAAGGCGCTAGTCACCCTACAAGTGCTAACTCAATCAAATATAAAGTGACTTTATGTGATAATATGTGTATTAATATAAACTCGCAAGTGCAAATATATAAATAAAAAGTGTTAACCCCCTGCTTCTACCCTCTGGTGGGGTTGTCTTCACTCTTCCCCAAATAGCAGAACTTGTTAATCACAATCCAGGGGGAGCATAAGGGAAAAAAACACATAAGAAAAAATGCTCTAAGTGTAGATATAAAACTGGTGTTGGGAAAATTCCCTATAGAGTCTTGGCTCGTAAGTCTATCCTACTCACAGAAAAATAGAGGTTTTCAGGCAGTAGCAAACAACACGGGTAGTGGTTGTGATTGCTGTATATCAATTCCGTCACCAGGAAATTAGGTCCTCAGCGAGAGAAAGAGAATACGCACATAGCACAGATCAGATAGTAAAATACAATTTTATGATCGCTAAAAAATGCACACTTACAGTGTAGCCATATAAAAACAGCATTGATGCTAAAAAGCTTATTAGGACGACCGGGAGAATAGCTCGCGCCACCTCTCACCACACCGTCTTCGTCGGAAGCTCCAACTGAATCACTCGATCTTGCGACCACTTGCGGGAGACACCGCTCCGTATCCAGTCGCTCAGTGGAGACGTCACTTCCGACTCGGCTACCGCAATGGATGCAGGGTGCTGGGATGCCTTCCTCCACAGCCTCGTCACAATCTGGTCGGTACCACTCTACGCGTTTCACCAATCGGTGATTCGGCTTCCTCAGGAGTGTACCTCCCCCTTACCATTCTAATGTTTATATGCAACTAGCCTAATGATAATTAATTATACAATTAAAATAAAATGCCTAATCTGCGCTCTGGTTATACTGTATATACAAGTACAAAGAATAGAAATACATACAGTTGACATAGATAAGGCTCGATCCCTAGCCGGAGGATCATAATACATTATGTGATGATTACAGATCAAAACGCATTACACTATAAGCCATTAATCCCCGGTCAGGAATACATCTGGAGTACATATCTAACAACTAGAGCTAATGATTCTATACAAATTACTCTGACATATATCTCTGAATAAAGTGAATATTGCTGCATCACATTTGGGGAATACAATAGATATCATAGGAAACAGAATAATCGTAGATTTCCCGAAAAACAGGCTACAGGCTAAGTGGAAAAGACATCGTACCTCAACAAAACAACAATAGGGAGAGAGGACAAAAAGGCAGATTATCTGCCTTATCTATGTCCAAGTTTATGTATTTCTATTCTTTGTACTTGTATATACAGTATAACCAGAGCGCAGATTAGGCATTTTATTTTAATTGTATAATTAATTATCATTAGGCTAGTTGCATATAAACATTAGAATGGTAAGGGGGAGGTACACTCCTGAGGAAGCCGAATCACCGATTGGTGAAACGCGTAGAGTGGTACCGCCCAGATTGGGACGAGGCTGTGGAGGAATGCGTCCCAGCACCCTGCATCCATTGCGGTAGAAGAGTCGGAAGTGACGTCTCCACTGAGCGACTGGATACGGAGCGGTGTCTCCCGCAAGTGGTCGCAAGATCGAGTGATCCAGTTGGAGCTTCCGACGGAGATGGTGTGGTGAGAGGTGGCGCGAGCTATTCTCCCGGTCGTCCTAATAAGCTTTTTAGCATCAATGCTGTTTTTATATGGCTACACTGTAAGTGTGCATTTTTTAGCGATCATAAAATTGTATTTTACTATCTGATCTGTGCTATGTGCGTATTCTCTTTCTCTCGCTGAGGACCTAATTTCCTGGTGACGGAATTGATATACAGCCATCTCATCCACTACCCGTGTTGTTTGCTACTGCCTGAAAACCTCTATTTTCTGTGAGTAGGATAGACTTACGAGCCAAGACTCTATAGGAAATATTCTCAACACCAGTCTTATATCTACACTTAGAGCGTTTTTTCTTGTGTGTTTTTTTCCCTTATGCTGCCCCTGAATCGTGAGAAACAAGTATAAAAAAACAAAAACATTAAAAATTCAAGTAATAAAAAAAACAAAAAAAAAACAACACCTGCTGTCATAAGAATATTCATATTGTGCATGTCTTATTTGTTAAGAAATCCCTTTATGAGCAAAAAAAAACATGGCCTATATTTCAATAAATACACCCCCCCACACCCCCCCACAAAACACATACAATACAGTAATGTGCAAAATAGCTATTATCCAGATATGGTTAAAAGATTATTTGCCCATTATTAAACACAACATTAGCCAGGCAGCATAAATAAAGTAAACAAAAAACGTTCTTCTTACTCCTACCAACATGAAGGGCGTCCTCGTCAGCATGCATAAAAAATACAATCTAATGGCCCGTAAACCCCTTAATAGCCTTAGCGGTTAATAACCGCTATGGTAATTAAGGGGTTAACCACCCTCCCACACTACCCACCTGTGAGGCCTAACCACCCACACCGGACCCACCATACCTACCCTGTACCCATTGAGTGGCATAGTAGTACATCATACCCATATAATATGGGCATGATAAGCTACTATAGCAGTAAATGGTCACACTAAATCAAAGCATGAATGTCAAAAATACACAATAATAAAACAGATACAACAAGCACCTAAACACCCATAAACAAAAATTAAAAACACTAGCCAACCAAGCAATTAACAAAATAAAACCACTAGCCAATCAATTAAAGAAATAAGACCACTAGGCATTCAATAAAATAATTAAAACCACTATGCAATCATTACATAAATCATACCACAGGCCAAAAAATACATTTAATACCTAAAAGCAGTAACCAACACAACAATTAATTCATACAACCACTAGGCAACACATTAGTTAAAACCAGTAGCCACCAAAATACATCATTAAATAAAATCGCTAACCAATCTTTAAAAATAAAAAAAATAAGCCATCACAATTCAAAATAATTTAATCTAAACAATAAAAAAAAATAGAAAATAAAACAGTCAATAGAAGAAATGCATTTGCCAAAAAAAATGCATTGGCTCCCACTGTATTCATCTGTACCCTAAACAGGCACAGATTAATACATTAGCAGTCAATGGGCAATGAAAAACATATAAAGAACAATCCAATCAAAAAACCTGTAAAAATTAAAGTACTGTACATACATTCAATATTTATCTTACCTTTACAAGCGTTGGCATTCCTAATCCTGGGGAATCAGCAAGCTCTTGTACCGTGACGTCACGAAACACAATCCAACACCATCCACCGTGAAGATCCAGGACAGGTAACAAAATTCTTCTTTCTTTAATCTTCCATCATCTTCTTCTTTCTTCATCTGTGATTATTTCTTGCTTTTCTTTATCTTCAGTCTTTATCTTCATCTGTTAATCCAATAACCCCATATTAAATCTGCAATGTTGACCCATCGGCTTCGTGAGCTCAAATGAGACATCACAGCCTTAAATATGACCTGTGACATCACATTTGGGCAGCCATCTGATTGGCTGTGAAAACCATGTGCCCTTTTTCTTTTAATTTGAAGTCATGAAAGGGACTGAAGCCAGACAATCAGAATGGCTGTGCTTCCTTTACCTTTAACATGACGTCACAAAATCCAACCTGACTGCTGTCACATGGTATTTTAGCCAATCAGATTGTGAAAACTATATCCCCAATCTGATTGGTTGGAGTAAACCATGTGACAGAGTAATTCTTGGGAAGGGATGTGACATTATCCAAAGGGAGTCACATGGTCTACTCCAACCAAACAAAAAGAAAAATTCATACTACACTGGTGGATCTTAACAAGGATTTAAAATGATCTTACATGACCTTTAAATCTTTCAATGCTCAAACGAATAAAGAAAAATACTTTGAAGTATTGTATTGTATGTCTTTATTTATATAGCGCCATTAATGTACATAGCGCTTCACAGTAGTAATACACGTGGTAATCATATAAATAACAAATAATATAAATAACAGGTCATGAGAATAAGTGCTTCAGACATAAATGTAACATTAAGGAAGAGGAGTTCCTGCTCCGAGGAGCTTACAATCTAATTGGTAGGAAGGGAGAGCGTACAGAGACAGTAGGAGGGAATTCTGGTAAGTGCATCTGCAGGGAGCCACGCTTTATGTATCATGTGTCCAGTATTATTATCCACAGTAATATTCATATGCTTCTTTAATCAAGTGTGCCTTAAGGTGGGTCTTAAAGGTGGATAGAGAGGGTGCTAGTCGGGTATTGAGGGGAAAGGCATTCCAGAGGTGCGGGGCAGTCAGTGGGAAAGGTTTAAGGTGGGAGAGGGCTTTAGATACAAAGGGGGAAGAGAGAAAACATCCTTGAGAAGAACGCTAGAGTCGGGATGGTGCATAGCAAGAAATTGGGGCTGAGATGTAAGGAGGGGCAGAAGAGTGTAAAGCTTTAAAAGTGAGCAGGAGAATTGTGTGAGATGCGGGATTTGATCGGAAGCCAGGAGAGGGATTTCAGGAGGGGAGACCCGGAGACAGATTTAAGAAAGAGTAGGGCGATTCTGGAAGCAGCGTTTAGAATAGCTTGTAAGGGAGACAGGTGAGAGGCAGGAAGGCCAGACAGCAGGAGGTTACAGTAATCAAGACGGGAGAGAATGAGGGCCTGAGTCAGAGTTTTAGCAGTCGAGCAACAGAGGAAGTAAAACAAGATTATGAAACAGCGTTACAAAATAGAGCACAAATGTACATAAATTGTCAAGACAATAAATATTATACAGGTTTCAACAAACTGGGTAGAATTATAGTCAATCTAATTAAAGGGAAAAGAGACTATAGGCATAAAGTTATCATTACAGAGAACTCAGGTAAAAGATTCACTGATCCCTTTGAGAGCAACTAAAAATGTGAGTGTTTTATGAAAACCTTTAGACGGCTGATACAGATAATGAATTCAGAGGGGACACGTTTCTACATAAAGCACAACTTTCAAAATGATCAGACACATATAAATCAATGCTACATTAATCTATATCTCAGGAAGAAATCATTACAGCTATTAAAAACTCCAAACTTTGCAAATCACCAGGGCCTGATGGACTTTCAATAGAATATTATATGTTGTTACAAGACAGCCTCTCAACAACATTGGTCACTCTTTACAATCATAACTTCTGGATGTACTCCCTCAGATTTTAATTTAGAAAAATGATACTGTCGTTATTCCCAAACCAGGATGAGATCTGGAAAATAAAGCTCATTCCGGCCAATTTCACTATTTCACTATTAAACATAGACATCCAACTCCTGCCAAAAAATCATGGCCAATAGGTTAGCTACAATAATGCCTAATTTCACCTCAATAGAACAATTTTTTTTATAAAAATATAGACTTTCTGTAAGGAATGTCAGACAACTCTAGCTGCAGTGATGATTTCCCAAACAGACTCTTAGGGGTCTATGCACTAAGCCAACGGTGCGCAAACTGGGGGTCGCGACCCCCAGGGGGGGCGCGAGACTACCGGCGGGGAGGCGTGGGGTTTACAGAGGCCCCGTGCGTTTCCCGAAGGCACTTAAATTAAGTGCCGGGGGAGCTGCAGGGCCTCTGTAAACCTTCACTTACCTAGGCTCCGGCGGCTTCTTTCCTGCATCGCCATGGCAACGTGACATCATGATGCCGGAGCGCAGGTGAGTGGGGGTTAGGGGGGCGCGGAAGTGAGGGGACCGCCGGTTAGGGGGGCGCAGGGAAAAAAGTTTGCGCCCCCCGGCACTAAGCAGCGGAAAATTGCATTCGGCAGGGTTTGTATTCGCCATGTTTTTGGCATGTTACACTCGCTGTATGCATGAAGGACCGAATCCCTGGCTAATGAATGTGCCACCACCATTTGAAATAATGGCAAGTAAACTGTGGTGAGACAGGCTGCCTGGCAAGAAGCTGCCGAGGAGCCGTCCCTGCCGAGATGTGTCTGCAGCAGAGAGAGATCCGCTGCAACATCGGCACATTAAAAATTATTTTAAAAACAATTTTATTCACCGCATTGGTTTCAGGTCCGGGGACCCCCTGCTTTCCGAGATACAGGCCCCTTTATGAGGTGCCGGTATCCCTCTGCATTTAAATGTCACGATCACGTGACGCGGAATGTAAACAAAGCAGAGGGATACCGGCACCCCATAAAGAGGCCTGTATCTTGGGAAGCAGGGGGTCCCCGGACCTAAAACCAAAGCGGTTCAGCTCCGTAGACCCTCTGCACATGCACAGTAGGAATAAAACACACATATCAATAAACACTAATTCCTTACCTTTGCGGCTATGTGCTATGGTAATGAAGCAGCATGAATGTATTTCTAATAATAGTGTACAGTGAGAAGGGGGTCCCCTGAGCTGAACCGCATTGCTTTGTGGACCAGCGACCCCCTGCTTCCCAAGTTACAGGCCCCAGTATGTGTCATCGGGTGGCAGTGTCGTCGCCATCTTTACAGCGTACCATACGCGTCGTACCCGCTATAAATATGGCGGCGACACTGTCAATGATGCCCCATACCGGGGCCTGTAACTCAGGAAGCAGGGGGTCCCTGAGCCACAAATCAATGCGGTTCAGCTCAGGGGACCCCCTGCTCCCGCACAATATTATTAAAATATATTAATGCTGCTTCATTACCATACCGGATAGCCGCTAAGGCAATAATGGGTTTAAGGCATAATAGCATGTTTATTGGGGACAATTGCCCCCAATAAACATTGCAATAAACATTGCAATAAACAACATACCCCCCCTGTGTATTTAAAATACATAAAGAACAATCAATATAATAACATACAGGGTTTGTTCCTTTTGGTTTGCGAGAGACCTCTGGAGACCACCTGCGGTATCCTCTGGCTTCTCACGGGTATCAGGCTGCGTGGTCCACGGGGCCCCTGCAGGGAAGAACCGGTGGCCCCACATCTATGGGGGCACCGCGGACCCGTAGGGACCACCTGTGGGTCCCCAGACCCCCGTGGGAACCAGCCAAGGCCCCTCAGACACATGTGGGTCTGACCCAGGGCACCCAGACATCCGCTGGCCTACCGTGGGGACCCAATTGTGTCCCATGGTGACCTGCGGAGACCACCTGGTGGGCCATGGCGCCTTGCGGGACCCACCAACAGGCCTACAGAACCCGTGTTAAACATGTTGCGGGTAACCTGTAGGTCTGTGAGGTGACCCGTCAGGCCCACCGGGGACTCACGTGGGCCTGGGGTATGAACCCTGTATGTAAAAGAATAAATCATGTATTTATGGGGGGGCTCAGGGGGTGGGTTATGTATATAATAAATATAATGATGTTTATTGTGGGACAGTGTATTGTTTTTATTGTGGGTACTGGGGGTGGGGGAAGGGGGTATTGACCCCAAGGGTATGTAGGTAGGCCTCCCGGCTGGGTAGTGGGTGAAGGTGGTTAGGTCTCACGGGGTGGGGGGTTAGTGGGGGAGGGTATGTAGGCCTCTCGAGTGGTGGGTGAGGGTGGGTTAACCCCTTAATGACTGTAGCGGTTAATAACCGTTAAGGTGATTAAGGGGTTAGGGGACATTACATTGGCTGTTTTCATTCTTGTTCATGTTTTGCAGCATCAGAGGGGATATGGACGGTGATGAAGATGAGGATGGCCTTCATCGTGTCAGCCGGACATGGGTGAGTACTATATGTATTTATTATATTGATTGTTCTTTATGTATTTTAAATGGGCAAATTCACTATTATCCATATGTGGATAATAGTAATTTTGCACATTACTATACTGTAGGTGTTAAGGGTGGTGTATGGATGTGTTGTAATTATTTTTGGGTGCACTGAATTGGTACTGCAGGCCTGCTGGGAACACCCAAGGGCCCCCGCCGGCCTATAGTATCATTGATGTTCATATATGTGTATGTTAGGGGGGTATAGAGGTTGTTGCAGATATATATATATATATTTATTTATTTATTTATTTACTGTGGGGCTGTTGTGTGTGGTTTTTTTTAATTGTGGGTAGGGGAGGGTGGGTGAAGGGGGTGTTAGCCCCAAAGGTGGTTGTTAAGGGCTTGCGGGTGGGTAGTGGGACGGCTTAACCCCTTCGTGACCGTAGCCGCTAAGGTCATGAAGGGGTTAAGCGCACCTGCAACCCCCACCCCCCTGCAAGCCCTAAACAAACACCAAGGGCCAAATACCCCCTTCACCCCCCCCCCCGCTACCCACAATAAACCTGGCACGGCTGGTTAACCCCTTCATTGCCTTAGTGGTTAGCCGTAGCCGCTAAGGTAATGAAGTGGGCTTTAAATGCATTTTTGCTGCCTCGGATGCATGCCGGGGGGCTCCGGTGCTGCTATTAATGGTACTGTATCAGCTCCGGAGACCCCGGCATCAATCCCAGGCAGGAAAAGAGCCTGATTTTTTCTAAGTGCCGATCCGCCGCTCATCCGCAGCCTCTCACCAGCAACTTGCCTACTTTTTGTGGCGTGCCGGATTGCCGTGAAAAACGCCATTCTAGAGTGGCGCAAAGCTACTCGTCACTACTAGAATTGCGCGTGGTTGAAAGAATGGCTAGTTGCCGCGAAAAGTGCCTTTTCGCCGCACCGATGGCGGAAAAAAAAACCCGGCAAACATCGTGGCGGTTTTTTTGCTTTTCGCCAAGTTTTTGCCCCTTACTGAATAGGGGTATGCATTTTTGGCGTGAAACGGGCGAGAAGTGCATTTCCGCCGCTTACTACATGACCCCCTTAAACTCAAATGTCATCATAAATCTGGATGCAGAGGAAGCTTTCGATAAAATATTATGGCCTCATCTTATAAGAACTCTAAAAGCCAGGGGTTTGGTGACATCTTTATTAAGCGTATTCAAACAATTTACAAACAATCTAAAGCTTTCATCCCCACTAATAAGCTAAACTGAAAAGCAAATGTTAAATTGGAAAAGGGCACGTGACCGGGATGCTGAATTTATGCGGCGATGATATAGCAGTGATGGGCACTAGAAACTTTATACATTCAACAGAATCTTTATTAGATACGTCCTTAAGCACTGGGAAGATGTAGTTATTGTGAAGCCCAATTGACAGATACTCTTATGGAATTTGAATGGAATTAATAGAGCAATCCACCAATCAAGAGGGAAAGATCTTGAGTCATCTTAATAGGCTACACAAACAAATTTCTTTCCTATAGGAAATGCACCTCACAGATTGTGAACATAAAACATTGGGTATGGTAATTTATAGCAGTCCCTTATACTTAAAAAAAATGGGGTGTCAATTATTTTCCATAAAAATGGGAAATTCCAGCTGAATAAAAAATAAATTGACCCAGGGGGCAAATATATTGTGTTGGATTACACCATAGATACTTTGAATTTTATTTTAGTTAATCTCTATGCTCTTCATTTTCCTAACCAGGAATTCTGTGTTTTTGTTTATCAGATGCTCATCTAATGGACAAGAATACCCATGGTGTTGGGGAGAAACTTTAACGTTATAGACAATGTCTTACTAAACAGGAGTGATGCTTAGAATAAACACCCTCCAAGACAGGTATACTCAGTTGACTTTCACAAAAAACAAATAAACATTACAGACCTTTGGAAATGACAAATCCCCTCACAAAACTTTGTTTTATTCTGTGGAACACTCCATTTCAACAGAATAGATTATTTATTGACATTGCCAACCCTGCTCCCTTAAATAAAAAATTGTAACATAGAAAACATTTTGATCTCTGAGCACTCGCCAGTATGGTTAGACTTAGTGGTTAGCCCTCAACAATTCAAGTCTTAAAATTGGAAAATGCTCAATTACCTATATAATCTAAGGGATTTCAAGAGCATTTTAACAAAATGCTTGGTATAATTACAGTACTCAAATGAGTGTACCATTCATCTTGATAACCCCACATTGTTCTGGGAAGAATCTAAAGCAGTTCTTGGAAGAACAATGATCTCGTATATGGCCAAACAAAAAAGAAAATTCATACTTCACTAGTGGATCTTAACAAAGATGTAAAATGATCTTACAGGACCTTTAAATTTTTCAATGGTCAAACAAGTAAAGAAAAATGTAGTCTAAGTCTTGGGGAGCACATATATGTGTAAAAATATGGAAAACACGAAAATAGTGTAATATGTCTAGAAATTGACAATTTAGGTTCTGAGTATTGTACAGAGTTTGTACTCAAAAACTCAAAGTTCTTTTAAGCATATCCATAAATCTCTGGCCATGTTGTATCCTTTATCTGATGTCTGTTGTGTGGCACCTTTATGAAGAAATGTAAACCACATAGCTTAAACTGATAAAAAGTATTTATCTAGGATACGTAAAAGTAGTGCACCACTCACATGATGCTGGTTTTAAACATTAATATAATAAACGAGATAAGTTGGCGCCGGCTGGGGTGTATGGCGTGCACAGCACCCTTCTCCACAGCTCACTCGCGTATCCTGCCTCTCCTATGCAACTGAGATCCTGCACTTCCTTGTTGTAGTACCCGGATGTTCTTTGGGTTAGCAGCAGCTTTCAGCAACACCGCAGTCAGTGTCCTGCACAGCGATGATAGTACTCGTCTGGTCACTCAACGCGTTTCACCGGATCACCGGTTTCATCAGGAGTAAAGTCAATATCGCTAGGCTGTCCTTAAGTACCCTCACAGACCACATTGATTGGCCATTATTAGAGAAATTCTCCAGAGAGTGTCTAATTCCTTATTGGCTACAGTTGTAGCAATATAAATGCAACTTCATATACAATGTATCTAATCCTAATCTAATAAACACATATAAAAAGGTCAAAAAAATCACACATAATTTATTCTTAATACATAATAATACATACATACTTAAAATATATATAGAAGGTATACAATTGTAAAATATAATATATAAACTAATAGGAGTGGAAAGTTGGTTGACTGGAATAGAAAAAGGAGAAGCATATCTAAAATATAGCATTATAAATCATTTATAAAACACTGGAAGCAGGGTGACTCAATTCATAGGAAAACACTCAAATCAAAGTAGGGACCAAGGAACCTAATTAGTCAATATAAAAGGTTTCCCTTTTTATTAATTCTAAGTCCCTGTTCCCCCCTCTCCAGTGTGGCAGAATAATTTTAATACCTTTATAGGTTAACCCATTAGGGTTTGCATTATGTACCAGAGTAAATGCTTTGATACACTTTATTTGACATATGCTTCTCCTTTTTGTATTCCAACAACTGTAGCCAATTGTGAATTAGACACTCTCTGGAGAATTTCTCTAATAATGGCCAATCAGTGTGGTCTGTGAGGGTACTTAAGGACATCCTAGCGATATTGGCGTCACTCCTGATTAAATCGGGGATCCGGTCAAATGCGTTGAGTTACCAGACGAGTACTATATTCAAATATATTTTAAATCATACAGAAATCATTCCATCAGGTGAGAGAGTGCTACTTTATTGGGATCATTTTCCTCTATAGTTGCTACATATGCCTTTATCAAACATACTAAAACATACCCAAACATTGCAAACGTAATCCTTTGTTAATAAATACGTGTAAGGCATACCTCTGAAAGGTAATCCTGACTTTTAGGAAGGAAGAGCACATACAGGTACTGTACTTCCTTTCTGTAAATGGAATAAAAAAGAACAAAAATAATTAAAGCTATGATCAACGTTGTTACATGTGAGATGCACACATTCAAGTCTTTAAAGAAAAATATAAACATATCCAATAAACAGTTCTTCATGTACTTATAAGCAAGGCATTACATTAACGAGGTTCTTAGAGAAACTCATTAAACATGTTATTTGTGTTGCCTTGATTCCCATCTAACTGCCTCAAAGACTCTGGGAACTTCCACTTCGTATTTTTACAAGCCCTGTGGCACGAACGTGAACCTAACGATGAGCAAAAGTGCGATCAAATCATGGATTGGAAAATTCACAGATACAACTGGGAAATTATTCGATGGGGATTTTAACACAGATTAAAATCTTCTCCTTCTGCATAATTCCATGCGATGTTATATAACTTACTACATTAGACTTACATTTTTTATTTTAATAAACAAGTACAGTAAAAGTTCAAAAGAAAATGTAGAAAGGGTTAAGAAGGAAAACAAAAGTTCAAGAAAATGTAGAATATCATGTTTTATGAAGATCAATACGACTATACAAAAGTGTCTATTATTGAAGAAAAAATACAAATACGCATACATTTAGACTATAATTGTAATATTTCCCTCAGAACAGGGCATTATTGGTCCTGATTCAGTTAAAGGCCTGAGGCTTCTAGCCAGTGCATTATTGGTCAGTAATAACCTGTTCTAGGGGGATTATTACTTTAAATCATCTGCATTCACTTAAAGACACCACAATCTGTACCGAACTAACCGCTTCCATCCACATATGTCATATGTTTGATAACATCTACAATAATTTTAATTGCTTTATTTTTTGCTGTATAGCACATTCACAGTCTCTTTCTTTGCTTTTACATTTTTCTTTATTCTTTCTTTTTAAGGGTCACAAAAAAATCTAATTAGTTTTTATTTTGTTGATAATTCATATTAGTGAGGAAGCTTGAAAGACATGAGGACATTCTTGGTAATTATCATTAACATATGATATGCAATTGATTGCTGCATTAAAACATAGTCACTTTATATTGTCAGCAATAACTATGGCACATGCTGTGGTAGACAGAGTAGCGCTGCATCAGATAGCTAATGAAATTACTGTAAAAATAGATTTGTGTACCAAATGTCTTGCTTAATGCTTCAATTATTTATCTCAAATACCAATTGACGTATTCTAAAGAAAAACAAAACTACCAAATAAAATAGATTTCAAGTGGTAGGGCTTACATACATAAGTTCATCCATAACATTGAAAGTATTAACATTTCTCGAGACCTCAGAAGTTCCACAAGTTTTTGTGTATGTTACAGTTTAGAATAGTTCTAATTTGATAAATTTTGTTATGAAATATTAATGAACTGGTACAATAATGCAAAAGTGTTCAGTTAACATAGCTAAATGTATAAAAAAAATTGTATTATACTTGTTAATATGCCTTCTTCATGTATACTGTAAATATATTATGTCATTTATAATGTTTTAACAAGTAAAATACTATTTTGATACATTTAGCAAACTTAACTGAACAATTTTGCATTATTGTACCAGTTCAGAAATATTTCATAATAAAATATATAAAAAAGAGGTGGTTTCTGATCTGACTGACCAAGTCAGTGACAGAAATGAAAAGCTTCATTAACTAAAAAAGGTGAAGAAGCAAATGGAACAAGGAAAGTTAGAAGTGCCGTTTGCACTGAATGTAGCAGAGGGGCCTTTGCAGCAGGAAAAGAGCAAATTCCTATGCCCAGTTAGAACTTTCTCAGATCAGAGCAGAATCTGAAAGAAAGAAGAGAAACATTCTGACACTTCAGAAATACTACAGAGCTTATATGTAAGGAAGAATGAAGAGAGAAGACTATTTGCGTAAACGCTTAGCAACTGTCGTTATACAGGCGCCTGCAAAGGAATGAAAACTCATCAGCTTTCTCGCCAGAATAAAGTAGCCTGCCCTCTTCAGTCAGTATGGAGAATGCAACGACAAGGGGGAAAGTATAAAAATGTAATGCAATGTGTAATTGTGGTTTAGTCAAATATTAGAAAGTATCAGCAACAAAGATGCTACAGGAAGGTGAAGGAAGCTGCTTGTGTAGTTCAGTCAAGATATAGGTCTTACATCTTAACCAAGCAAGCTGTGCATTGCTACAAGCACATCCGAAATGCTGTCTCAGTGCAACAATCTACTTTCCACAAAATCAAGGAAAGAAGAACCGAATTACGACTGAGAAGTGCAATGCAAATGCAGTCATGCTACCATGCACAAGTTGCCTGAAACAGGTTCATTACCATGAGAGCAGCCGCTATAAATGTTCAGTCTGTGCCAAAACTAAAGCAGAACTATCTGTGATTGTGCCCATAAAGAGGTTACACGGTTTGTCCAGCCGACTTTGCATGGAAATAAAGTAAGGCTATAGGTAATGATTAGGTGTGATGAGAACTACAACAAGATTGACGTACTGGAGATTAAGGATCCTGAGCCAGACGCAAGTGATCTTTCTACTGATAAGAGGGTTGTGCTTTTTGCAGATAAGCCCTTGATGGATAATGAAGCTGTAGATTGGGGTCCTCTGGTACTTAAATAGATTCAATATGGTGCTACTGTAGCAGAGATACCCCATCAGATGTCACATTTGCCTTCGCCATCCACTGGAAAGCAGACAGACTGAAGAAAAAGCAGAGTTTCAATACCGTTCTTGAACCGTCCCATTTATCGCTGGTCTTTGCCCTAAGATAACAGCAAGGAGAACAGATCCAGGGGTTTCATTATAAGCCAAAAAACTGTCCAACATTGTTAATGTCACAAAGGGATTAAGGTGAAGTTTAAGGACTAAATAATTTTAGTCAAGAAAAAAAAAAGTTTGAACATTGAGTGTACAAGTTAGAAGGACTTTGTCACAGCTGTTCTCTTCAACCACGACTACACATTGTGGCCACAAATTGTTTCTGCCTTATGTTCTGAGTACCAGAATATTCCCTACAAGGGGAAAACCAAGCTTACTGGTAGGCATGAAGAAGGTCTTTGGAAAATACCTTACACTAAGGAGAACCAGATCCATAGAGCTCATAGGATGTTGGAAAGTGTGGAAAACGCACAAAAGACCGAAGAGAAGAATGATGCTTTGATGAACTGGAAGTCAAAGAAGAAAAAGGTAAGACTCAATCCTAGGTTAACTGGATGCTGTCTTTCGCTCCACTGTCCTCTTCCAACCTACAATTATGTCTTGAGAGAGAGTGAAGGGATGGGCTTTGGCCGTGAGTAGCTCAAGCTATCTGTACCACAAACATAGGGGGAGTGTAAAAGGGGAAAGCCTGTTTACAATAGTTAGAGCTATTGGGTGTCGGCCAAGCAGTGGTTTATCCCTGATAGAAGACAACAAAAAACAGTGCAAAACTGTCATGGTGAAGTAAATTATATTATATGATCTATGTGAAAAGGGTGAGTATTGCACGTACATCCAATAAAGTTACTCAAGCATTGTATATCAGGTTTGGTACACCTGATATGTTACCATATGGCACACAGCTACAGACGAGACCACGACTATTCTAAAGCTTACCTTAAACTAGCCCGGTTACATTCTGGGTATGTGCTGGGCGTAACCTGGCTAGTTTAAGGCAAGTTTAAGGCATTTCTGCATTGACTAATGACCCATAGGATTAACACAGCAGGGTCCCTGGCAGTCCCATTCAGTTTGAATGGGACTGCCAGGGACCCCCGCTGTTAATCTGATGGACCATTAATCAATGCAGAAATGCTGGGTCTAGTTTAAGGCAAGTTTAAGGCATGTATCCAGCATGTATCTGGGTCTTTTTGGCGATTGTCACTGGTTTGTGTTAGAATAGTCGCAGTCTCTGCTGTAATCTGCTCATTAAATGGACAACACGATAATCCGCTCCTAGATGTATGGAGGTAAACATCCTGAACTTAGGGGTAGGACTCACGCCTGGATCCCAGTATCTGACCTCCGATGGTGCTGGTTCCTCCGTGTTAGCGTTTGTTACTAGGTTCATATTGCAGTAGGGGGAACTCCCACTCTCCCGAGTCAGAGAGGCTTAGGTGTCGCTGAAACAGATAGTAAGAGCAGTGGTATTGGAGTCACTTAAAGTCAGATATTGACAAAAAAGGAATCCTACGTGTTTCGTAGAGGAAAGCAGTTTATTGATAAATGTCAGTATATCTTTTTCACTGTCACATACCCCATTCCTTTCTAGGTAAGGAACTTTGTGTTTCCATTATTTCTCCTGGGTCTATAGCAGATTTCAAAGAAAAAATGCTGGAGGGCCAAACCAGCCTCAAATGCACCTGAGTAGATAAAGGGCCATGCCAAATCAGGACTTCTGAGAGCTGGGGCTCCATTGAAGGGCTCATGAAACTCTCTAGTCAACACAACTTGGTTGGGAGACCCCTTTTTGTTCACTAAGAGAAATTGTGGAGCTATCAACAGTACCTTACTAGCTAGTGACCAAGCCTTACCATTCCCTAACAAATATTCAAAATACATTTCAGGCTGGGCTAAGGTTTACTTGTTGGATTAACTGTAGGGCCAGTCTTCCTTTAAGAGCTCAGTCTGGCCTTGAACCTATTTGGATGAAATCTACTATGCTGATTATCAATGATAATGTCATCCAAATAGGCGACAGCCTAAGCTGCATTAAAGTTTTGGAGAGGCATCAAAACCTTGCCAATTAACCTCTGGATTGACGTTTAAAGGTATAGGGTTTAATTGCTTTGACTTTTGACTAATTGTCCAAATAGATCTACCAATATCAGTAACCTTTTGTCAAGTCCAGGGTTGAAACAAATCGAGCAGTTCTCCAAAAACTATGCAGAAGCTTGTTGAACCAAGAGGCTTCATTAAAAGGCTACCCAAGGCTCAAAGGGGGAGGGGGGGAGGAGATAGCCAATCAGGTATTATGCCTCCATTCCTTTTTGATGATGTTACAGCACTCCAAAAAAGGAATGGCATCACATGATATATCTACCAATCTGATTGGTTGGTGTACCATGTGATGGCTGCCATTATTGTATTGTATTGTATGTCTTTATTTATATAGCGCCATTAATGTACATAGCGCTTCACAGTAGTAATACATGTGGTAATCAAATAAATTGCACATAATATAAATAACAGATCATGGGAATAAGTGCTTTAGACATAAAAGTAACATTAAGGAAGAGGAAGGAGTACCTGCCCTGAGGAGCTTACAGTCTAATTGTTAGGTAGGGAGAACGTACAAAGACAGGAGGAGGGAGTTCTGGTAAGTGCATCTGCAGGGGGCCAAGCTTTATGTATCATGTGTTCAGAATATCCACAGTGCTATCATATGCTTCTGTAAGCAAGGGTGTCTTAAGGTGGGTCTTAAAGGTGGATAGAGAGGGTGCTAGTCGGGAACTGAGGGGAAGGGCATTCCAGAGGTGTGGGGCAGTGAGTGAAAAAGGTTTAAGGCGGGAGAGGGCTTTAGATACAAAGTGGGTAGAAAGAAGACATCCTTGAGAAGAACGCAAGAGTCTGGATGGTGCATAATGAGAAATTAGGGCTGAGATGTAAGGAGGGGCAGAAGAGTGTAAATCTTTAAAAGTGAGGAGAAGAATGGAGTGTGAGATGCGGGATTTGATCGGAAGCCAGGAGAGGGATTTCATGAGGGGAGATGCTGAGACAGATCTATGAAAGAGTAGAGTGATTCTGGCAGCAGCGTTTAGGATTGATTGTAGGGGAGATAGGTGAGAGGCAGGATGGCCGGACAGCAGGAGGTTACAGTAATCAAGACGGGAGAGAATGAGGGCCTGAGTCAGAGTTTTAGCAGTTGAGCAACAGAGGAAAGGGCGTATTTTTGTTATATTGCAGAGGAAAAAGCGACAGGTTTTAGAAATGTTTTGAATGTGAGGGGTGAATTTGAGAGAGGAGTCGATTGTGACCCCTAGGCAGTGTGTTTGGGCTACTGGGTGAATGATCGTAGTCCCAACAGCAATGTGGAAAGAGGTAGTAAGGCCAGGTTTGGAGGAAGTATGAGGAGCTCTGTTTTAGCCATGTTGAGTTTAAGGCGGCGGAGGGCCATCCAGGACGATATAGCAGAGAGACATTCAGAAACTTTTGTTTGTACAGCAGATGTAAGGTCAGGTGTTGAAAAGTCCATTTGTGTGTCGTCAGCATAGAGGTGATATTTAAACCCAAAAGATGTTATTAGGTCACCTAGAGAGGTGTGTACAGAGAAAAGAGAAGAGGTCCCAGGACAGAGCCCTGGGGTACCCCCACACAGAGATCAATAGAGGAGGAGGAGGTGTTAGCAGAAGAGACACTGAAAGTACGATGGGAGAGGTAGGATGAGATCCAGGATAGAGCTTTGTTCCGAATACCAAGAGTATGGAGAATGTGAAGGAGAAGAGGGTGGTCTATGGTGTCAAATGCTGCAGAGAGGTCGAGCAATATGAGCAGAGTGTAATGACCTCTGTCTTTGGCAGCATGGACGTCGTCAGTAATTTTAGTATGGGCTGTTTCCGTGGAGTGAGCAGTGCGGAAGCCAGATTGTAGAGGGTCTAGGAGAGAATAGGTGTTGAGAAAATGGAGCAAGCGAGAGAATACAAGACGTTCAAAGAGTTTGGAGGCAAAAGGCAGGAGGGAGACAGGTCAATAGTTAGAAAGACAGGTAGGGTCAAGCTTGCTGTTTTTGAGTAATGGTATAACTGTTGCAGGTTTGAAGGAGGATGGAAAGGTTCCAGAGCAGAGGGAGGAGTTAAAAATGTGTGTGAGTGTAGGAATATAGTAGGACCAAGAGGTTTTAGGAGATGGGAGGGAATGGGGTCAAGAGAGCAAGTGGTAGAGGGAGAAGAGGCGATCAACAGCGACACATCCTCCTCTGAGACAGTGGAAAAAGAGACAAGGAAGGCAGGAGGGGAGTTAGGAAGAGGTGTAGGATGGGAGGAAGAAACAGAGGGGATGTTCTGACGTATGGATTCCACCTTTTTCTTAAAATAGTCAGCAAAGTCCTGAGCGGAGATGGAGGAAGAAGAGGCAGCTGAGGGTGGTTTGAGTAGAGTATCAAAGACAGAGAACAGTCAGCGTGGGTTAGACTTGTGCATGTTGATTAGTGAAGAAAAGTAGGCATGTTTAGCTTGCGTGAGGGCAGAGTTGAAATAGGATAGCATAAATTTGTAGTGAATGAAGTCTGCGAGAGTATGGGATTTCCTCCAGAGGTGTTCAGAGGAATGAGTGGAGGAACGCAGCATGTGCGTGAGGGAATTTAACCAGGGTCTAAGGTTAGAAGGGCGAGGGCGGCAGAGAGAAAGCGAGGCATGTAGATCAAGAGAGGAGGACAAGGCATAGTTATAGTTCCTGACCAGGTTATCAGTGTCTGTAGCAGAGCTGAGAGAGGAGAGGGAGGAGCGTAAAGTGGACTCAAAGGGCCTCATGCATTAAGCGTTGATAAGGTATTTTTCGGCATTTTATAGCCAAAATTGGGTTTGAGATTCAGTAAGCGCCGATAAGTGCTTGATTTCGGCAGGTTTCGGAGCCGATAATTTTGTTATGGCCAGTCGGCTGTCGATAAGCCTGTTTTCGCCACTGATCGCCACTTTTTTAAATCGGCTGTATTCAAGAAACAAAATCAGCTTATCGGGGCTGATCGGCACTACGAAATTGAGATGTTATGGCCAATTTCTCCCGCCAACTAAAGTTGGCAGTTTGGAGGGGAGAACGATCGCTAAGGCTGCCGGAACGGCACTTAGAAATAAAAAATCTTCTGTATATCAATGGAGTCAATGGAGCGGGGACGTATAACAGTATAGTACTGTTTACGTTTCATTGCTCACAATACAAAGGGGATTTGCATTACAGTGTGGGGGCATTCCCTGCATTGTGTCACAGCTGACGTGTATTATTTGCATAACATTCTACTTTTACATGTTTTCAGCATTTGCGGGTCACATTACTCATCATGTGATGATGTGTCAAGGGAAAATACTATCCTCAACTCTTAAAGGAGAACCTCACATCATATCACACATTTTACTGAACTGAGCAACAATTATTTACATGATGTTACACATGTCACACATACACTGTATATTCATGTTCCTTTACATTACACAATGCTTGTAATGTGTCACGCATCTTTAAACGTTCATGTACATCTGTCTTCTCATGTTTACATCTAGTTTTGGGTCCTCCCTATTTTCATGACGTCACTTATTGGACGCTCAATCACATTGCATGTTTACATTGTAACCGTTGCATTACAAGCACTTCAACCTTACTTCTACACACATGTACAGTAATTCATCATTGGGACACCTTGTAAACTCATTCTATAGCAACTATCCTCATTACAGAAATGCATGCATATGCACACGACTATTCATTGTTGTCAACATGTGACAATAACATGGCTAATTACACATGTTACAGCAAACTTTTCCCACGTCAATCTCAGCCTTTTTGTCTAATTACATGACTGACTGTTGCGTTCACAAGTGTTACATGCATTGCACATTACACTATTTATTTTCAAGCAATCTTTGTACAAAGCTTCACGTCACATCATTGGCAAATATCATCATTCCCTGCAGAATACACACAACAAATACTTCTAAGAACAACTGCACACAGCTTGCCACAGAAGTACTTTATTATGTTAATGTAACACCTTGCATTTTACTATGTCACCTGACATCATCACATACCTATTTAAAGGACGCCCATTACCTGCTCATTCACAGCTACTCATTTCAAAATGTTGAGATTGTTTAGGAGACGGAGGAACATTCTTTTCTATGACATGCTTGATGATCAAGAGAATGATATAGGGCAAGGGAGGGACAGACCGAGGGACAGTGACAGGGACAGTCACGCGGATACGACAGGGACAGGGAGAGGGACAGGCCGAGGGACAGGTAGAGGGACAGGAGATCAGAGGAGAAGACAGAGGAGACAAGTTGTGCCTCGTCCGCGTGTGTACAGGGAGAGAACCCTGTTAGATGGGATGAGTGAGGAGGAGATTGTAAGTCGCTATCGTTTGAGTTCAGCAGCAATCTTATCTCTTTATGAGGAGATAAGGGGAGATTTAGATTTTTTCACAGCCAGAGGTCGTGCAGTCCCTGGGCTTGTTAAAATGCTGTGCTCATTACATTATCTTGCTTCCGCGTCATACCAGACAACTGTGGGCATAGTGGGCGGGGTCTCGCAATCTACATTCTCGCGGGCCTTTACCCAGTTTCTCTATGCACTCAATAGACGCGCTAGGAATTATATTCATTTTCCTACAGAGGCAACAGAGTGGCTGGAAGTCAGGACTGGCTTTTATAATATAGCAGGGATACCATGTGTGCTGGGTGCAATCGATTGCACACATGTTGCTTTGATTGCACCTAGTCAGAGTGAGCATGTGTACCGCAATTGTAAGCACTACCATTCACTCAATGTACAGGTGGTATGTGATGCGACGATGAGGATAATGCATGTGGTACCCAAATTCCCTGGTTCCAGTCACGATTCCTCTATCCTGAGGAACTCTTCAGTCTTCCATGCGTTTGAAGAGGGACATTTTGAACATGGTTGGCTGCTGGGTGAGTACACATTTACATGTTCTAACACAAAACACATTTTTATGTAGGAATGTTGGCATTTTACAATTTGATCACTAATGTCAGCTTATGTGTGCTCCATTCATTATAGGTGACTCAGGATACGGAATTAGGCCGTGGCTCTTGACTCCGGTGCTAAACCCTCAAACTGAAGCAGAGGAGAGGTACAATGCAGCCCATATATCTACAAGATCTGTTATAGAGAGGACATTTGGCCTACTCAAGACCAGATTTAGGTGTCTGGACAGAACTGGTGGGGCTCGTCTATACAAGCCTCAAAAAGTGTCTGATATTATACTTGCCTGTTGCATTTTGCACAATGTTGCACTCAGGCACAATGTACAATCAGACCTAGCTGAGCCTTTGGTAGACGAGCATCCCACCCATGTAGCTGCTGAAAATGAACAAACAGCCAGTGGTGGCCAGACACGCCAGAATCTCATCAATTCATTTTTTTCTTGTAAGTAAAAACATATATGTTCCAAGTTCTACTTTTATAGTTACATTATGTTATCTTAACAATAATGTTTTTTTATATACCCTTCTGGTAGGACACAGATGAATATGGGTTGCACACCTTTCTTTTCTCTGCTGTGTGCACAAAGGGATGTGGCACCGGTATGTTATTGTTGCACAGGTTATATAATCCCTCTTCAATTGTACTTTAGTTGTGTGTATGTGAATACAACTGGGGTAACAAAGCACTAATATTTTAGCATTGTGTTGTTCCTTATGCTAAGACAATACACATATTATGGCCATACTCATTCATGCTTCTAGTATGCTTACATACAATGTTATTGGTGCAGTGTAACATGTACATCCATATGATGTGTACACCAGGCTGATTTACATTTTGAATGTGATTAAATATACATGGTGTTGCACATTTAACACAAAATACACACTTTGCTGTGTTGTTTACGGTACTGAAGATGGCATGTCAATGTTTGCAATTTATATATTGTTCCTTTGCATTATAGGTATATCTCCAGTATGACTGATCATGGTATGTATATTTGCTGACATCTCTCATAAGATGTGCCTACCTCAATCTTCCTATAATTATTTGAAGTAAAAGCCCAACATATTGGTTTAAACACAAATGTAACATACATGTACTTTCTGTATCATGTATATGCATTTAGCTACTCTTGAGGTTTCATGTGCATTGTATTACAAAATGATTACTCACATTTCATCACATTTTATGTATGTTTCCTTATAAATTCCATTAATGTAATATAGAGGTGTTTGGAGACAAGGGGATAACTGTACTTATTTGTTTACTTACGGGAGCTCATTCATCACGGATGAAATTGACTGATCATAACACTCCATGCATGAATGCCTGTAATCACAACAATGCGTACTACATCTTATATTTAGCAATGTAGGTGTTTATTAATGCTAGGAATTATTAGTCAACATTAATTTAAATTTGTGACATGTGTATGTATAAGTCACACGTGTGTGGATGTGTCCTACAT
This sequence comes from Ascaphus truei, assembly GCF_040206685.1. Classification (NCBI taxonomy): domain Eukaryota; kingdom Metazoa; phylum Chordata; class Amphibia; order Anura; family Ascaphidae; genus Ascaphus; species Ascaphus truei. Next base: position 107,899,398 of record NC_134483.1, on the reverse strand, counting down.
GTACCAAGTGTAAAACTGTTAACAGAAAAGACAATTTTGTCGCAAATGTTACTGTCATTTAGCATTTATAATTTACCAATATGACAATGTTGGTAATATTTTTGGAATGTCAATCACGTCACTTCATCATTATCATGATGATAATTATCAAGTATTCTCACAATTGTAACGTCAATCACGTGCACATTAGCATAGACACACTTTTTAAGACAACTGTTTGTGTCTGTATCAATTTGTGTAGGATCCATGTATAACACCGACAAATGATAACAGCAGCTTTATTATGGTAGCTTATATCATCATATTGACTATACTATTTATTTTTAGAACGTTTAATAAACACAGTAAACTATAGTTAGTTAGGTTAATGAAATATACACAGAAACGTAATTCATTACATGATGTTGATGTCATATTCAGAACATCATGCATTGTAGGGGACCACAACATCTGGCCAATAACATTATTTGCTACAGTCCCAAACCATTTTATCAACATACCCATGTAACAAGAGATTTTTAACAATAAATGGCTAGTTGGTTGTAAGTGTCCTTTACATTGGGAGAAGGAGTGGCTCAGTGAGTAAAGACACACACTGGCACTGAGAGTTTGAAGCAGGGGAGTCTGGTTCAATTCCCGGTGTCGGATCCTTGTGACCTTGGGCAAGTCACTTTATCTCCCTGTGCCTCAGGCGGCAAAAATTAAATTGTAAGTTCCACGGGCCAGGGACCTCAGCCTGAAAAATGTGTCTGTAAAGCGCTGCGTACAACTAGCAGCGCTATACATGAACATGCTCATATTATAATTATTATTATTGTTACATAGTTTCGACAGTCATACGTTCCATTACACAATAGAATACACAAATGTGTTAGCAGAGTGGGAATGGTTGTTATATATAAAACACACCATGCCATAAAATGCTAGTAGTAATTAAAGAACACTCAAGAAAAATTCATGAGGCACTCTTTTGCAACATCATTATGTTAATTAAGTGCTTATGCAATATACTGCACCGACACACTTTATTCGAGCAAATACCCGGTATGTACCTGGCAGATACCTGGAATGCGCCGCTCCTCACCTCTGACAAGCCCCGTTGCATTTGCCTTCCCAGCCTGGGTTCATGCCTGGCTGATGGGCGGCTGATCTGTTAAATGATAATGATTAGGATTTAATAGGCTGCAATGCTTCGCGTGTCTACCAGATGGCATAAATTCATGAATTGTAATGCAGTATATATATATATACTGTGCATTATTGCAGCCAGCGGGAATAAAATGCTTCAATCCCTGCTTGGAAAATACCTCAATGCACTCGGGCAGAAAACAGTCACAAACCTCAATACACCCGGGTATACCCGAATTCGTGGGACTAGCCAAGCTCGAATAAAGTGTGTCGCCAGTGTAGGCATAAGGGTATCACATTTTTAATTGTTTGTTAATAAGCGCTGCAAGCAATATAAAATTAGTTCCATATGTAGTATAGTAGTCGGTGGCTCCTCCTCACAATCATCTCATATAAAGGTAGACTCTTCTGAAATCATACATTGATCCGATTGTATCTTCCCCGACATCTCTGAAATACAGTAAACACATGATGGTCAAAGATGGCACCTTACTATATATGTATCCGTGACAACGCGTTACACAGCTCTATATGATTGTGTACATACACACGTCAGTCACTTATATGTTAGAAGTACAAGTGTACATCAGTATGTAATTTTTCTTTAAATTGGTAGCAGCCATAACTATGTATATGAAGTGAACGTTGCCTGTATACTGAAAAATGTGCGCGCACATCTTAGTGTGCGCACGCACTTCACGCTTGGCTCCACTAACTGTTAGCGCATGCGCAAAACAAAGCGTACGTTGTGCGTTCAATACATCTTGAAAATACCAGTAAACATAAAATCTTTATTTCAAATACAATGAAGACGAAACTACATTCGTTCTAAACGAGTACATCTGTATTCTTTTTAAACAGACGTGTTTGGACAGAAAGCACGGCCGATAACACAATGCGCAAATGCAATACGTGTGACGTCATGTTAAGCCAGCGTGAAACGCACGCTAACACTCCTCCCACTCAATTAACATTCGGCTAACGCCCAGTTGACGCCTACAAACACTGAGCCGCACGCATGACACACTGCAGTTACCGTTACTATAACAAAACATGACAGCCAATAGGCTTTGAGGCACGCACGTCGCTTGGGGGCGGGATTTACATCCGTAATCCTTTTTAAGGACGCCTTGGCCCATGACAAGGGTCCCACGTCATACGTGGTGGACCCGGTTTTAAATGTTGTAGATGGTGCATGATAACAAAACAGGTATGTGTTAGAGTTATGGTAAAATGTTGCTAATATGTTTAAAGGGATAGGAAAGTACGTATATTTATTCCGTCAGCAATGTGTACTACTCTTTCAGGTTCTACTATATTGTATTAGGAAACAATTTCTTTGTGATCGCTACATGTTATGCAGTCTGCAATGTTACGCTGTATCCACGCATTGAAAGTGAAAATGGTGGTTACAAAAAAAAAAAAAATTTAAACGCAGAGTCAACGCATAACGATTGTTATATTTACCATTCTTCTAGAATTAACTCTTCGTCTGCCTGCAACTGGTCGCTCCAGAAATGCAAGGCATTTTCATCCACGCTTGACCCAAACGCTGAATCCAGTATGACACACATCTCCTCCATGAAGCGCTCATAGGAATCGCCACTGCTTTCTTCAAACAATTGGTCCGGAGGTAGGTTCATTTCTTCGGGTACCCATTCCAATGCATTTTCAGCTGAAAGGCTTGCTACATAATCATAGTAGTTTTGTTCTTGTACAATGTGGGTTTCAGGAATGGAGGGTGCAAATATTGCAGCAGGTATCGATTCACACGGAACAGTAGTAGCGGATCTATTGCTATTGGCATTAGGAATAAATATGCCTTTAAGCACAATATGTGTGCCCTCTTTCACGGTGAAATGTTTTTCCTTGGCAATCTTCCAGAAACCATACTTGTCTTCTAGCTTATCCTGCACACGTTCAAAACAGTCATTAGTTGATAAAGTGAATCTTACGGAGGAATTAAAATTGCGCGCATGCCCACGGTCTTGGTAATAAGGATATTTTGCTCGAATCAAATCATAGATTTGGCGTGTGCTCGCTTTGTGTCCGCAAGTGGAAAAAATCGCTTCTGATACCATGTATTTATACCCTAATTGCGGATTCATATTTTTAACGAATTCATCAGCCATTGCAGATTAGCACAAAAGATGTGTGCAGGTATCTGTTCTTTGCTCATAAAAATGAAACTGCTCAATGGCTAACAAATTGCTGTGTTTCCTTTTCAAGGTCAACAAAAGTATAAACTTTTACTCCTTATTTCAAACGCCAATTGGATCTGTAGTTTTAATTGGTTGAACATTTGTGGTTTCTGATAGCCGCTTGTGGGACAAACATGTATCCTTTTTTTATCTCGTTTCTGAAAACATTCCTACACTTTTAATTCAGTAACATTGAGTTTTCTTGAAAAATAACAAAGAGCATTGTGTGAAAATAGTGCTTAGACAGCCATATCAGTAAATACACACACCTGCAAAATGAAATGTTTCTTTCCCGCATACATTTCTGTGTGTATTTGAAAGTCTGGTTAACTCCCTGTCTGCATGAGTTTAAATACGTGTGTATCTATATATCCAGTAAAATCAACCCCACACTGATGAGACCCATCAAGGTCGAAACAGCTGTCTGTGGGTGGTTTTCTGGGTATGCACCTTAACCCTGGCTGTGCTCAAAGCTGTGACCATGCAGCAAGCTTAAGCCTATAGGGAACCATGTTAAAAATGGTTATTGAGGCAAAAAGTGACACTGTGTGGTCATTTGCATGTCATTTCCCAGAATCCCTTGCTGCAGTGGAAGTGCTGTATGCTGGGTGATAATGGGGAAAGGTGGGGTTGCAGACCTGCCTAAGACATGCAGATGAGCATACAGCTATATTTGCATATATATATATATAAATATATCTCTCTCATAAATATATATATATAAAGTGTATATTGTACTATATGTATATTGTGTGTATGTGTGTATATATATATATATATATATATTGTGTGTATATATATATGTATATTGTGTGTATATATATATATATTTTTTTTTTTTTTTTATATTGCAGGAGTACACACAACATATTGATGGCAGTAAGTAGGCCTTGTATGAAACCTATTTAAATGGTGATAAACATGAGTGAATTAAGTAATAAACATTTGTTTGCGCCCAATACTGTTAGAGGCTCACACTTAGTATAGTTCTCAAACATTAGGCCTGTATTATAAAAATACTGTGTTTACACAAGGAAGCATGAAGTGTATGTTTTTTGTAAATACATCTATACCATTTTAGATAGTACTATATATACATACACACACACACACACACACACACACACACACACACACACACACACACACACACACACACACACTGTGTGTGTGTGTGTATGTGTGTGTGCATATATCCATACATACTACATATATATATTAGTATACATTCAGAGATGTTCTTGAAACAAGAACACATAAATGATTAAAGGACAACATTACAATGCCCAAGCAAGGCAAAGGTAAGTAATATTAAACACATAATCCTGCTGTACATGTACAAGAAAGATGTTTGCAGTTAAATAGGTGTTTTTTTAATTGCATGTGAATAATATGCACATGCAATGATTACATCAAGTAACACACCCAAATGCAATGTTTTGCTGCAAAGTCAATGGCAGCTTCTCTAAACTTAGCAACTGGCTCCTGGTGGACCATTACTGAATACACGATTCATACATCAATATTAATAACACTATTCATTAATTACGACTGTTAAAATTTCCAAAACTTCACGTGTACAAGAACATACTTGAAAGTTTGGAAACAACACAGTCTTCAGCATACATACAATATTAATTAGATAATCTGAAGTCAACAAAACAAGGCCAAAGACATATTTAGTGAATTATAACATTTATTTCTTTTGTTCCTTTTGAGAGCGAGTAACAGGCCTGCTTGTTGTCTCTTGGATTTTCCTTTTTCGTTTTGCAACAACTTTAGCCACAACAGAGCCACTTTGACTGGCCTCTGGCACTTCACGGGCAGGGCTTTTGGCCAGTGACTCACCTACAGGGCTTTTGGGCAGTGACTCACCTACAGGGCTTGTGGGCATTGACTGTTCACCTACAGGGCTTTTGGGCAGTGACTCACCTACAGGGCTTGTGGGCATTGACTGTTCACCTACAGGGCTTTTGGGCAGTGACTCACCTACAGGGCTTGTGGGCATTGACTGTTCACCTACAGGGCTTTTGGGCAGTGACTCACCTACAGGGCTTTTGGCCAGTGACTCACCGACAGGGCTTGTGCCCACTGACACATGTGAGCAAGTTGGTAGACACTGCACAAGTGATGGTTGGTTTGTTTCATGTGTGTCTTTTTTTGTTTGTGTCCAAAAACTGGTCAGTAGTAACTGCTTGTGCGGTTTTGTTTTTGTCGCCTCCTTTGTAGGTGTCAGCTGCTGATTTTGTACAGATGGCAGCGGTAGGATGTCGTCAGGAACCTGCACAGCAATGTCTGCTACTTGACCGGTAACATTCGGACCTGGTGAATGAAGATCAGATGCATGTGGTGAAAACTGACCAGCATGTACAGATCCTGCCTGTGAGGTGTTCAAGTTGAATTGTGGTACATTAGTCATTCTCAAGTAATTTGCTTGGGTTTGCTGAACAACTAATGCTTCGAATGAGGTGTTGATTTTTTGCAACTGTTTAGGCACTTCAATGAAGACTCTGTGGAGATGTGCCAATTGTGATACTGTTTCTTCCTGCAGTGCAATCATCCTTTCCAGCACTGTCATCAGGTCAGAATGGCGACGATTTTCTGCTTCCACAATTTTTCCCTCAGAAGCTACAATTGCATCGTATGTGGTAGTTGCTGGACGATTTGGCTGTAAAACAGTTTCAATTGGAACCTCTTCATGGTCACTTGCTTGTATTTCTGTGTCTATGGTGGCATCATCATCATCATCATCATAATCCTCATCATCATGTTCTACAAATAAATGTACACATTATTAAATGGCATGTTAATCTCTGCTGTGTTACTATGTAATTCTACTGTGTCATAAGTAACACCTAACATGTTTCCATACGTTTTATAACCTCACATTAAAAACTACCTTGACTTACGAATAATGTTTGGACTCAGTATGAAATATGAATGAATGAAAACTTGCTCTAAACTCAGAACTCCTACATGATAGTTCACATCACTAACACAATACATGTTGCCTTACACTTAATTTTCACTGACACTAAGTAATCCTATTTAAAGAAGATGTGCAAAACAAATAATGAACATGACAACATAACATATAGAAGTGCACATATTATATGGCCACCAACTGATACACTCACCTTCTAGGTGTGTTGAGCTGCATGACCCAGGTGAAGACACTTGTTCCATCTCAGGTGACACATGTCCTCCAGGGGCAACTATATATAACAATAACATTAGTTTTACATTTACATGTGTAAATATTGAACAAACAGTTATTGTATGTTCTGTATTTATGATTACCTAACAGCATCAGTTCCTTAACCGAAAATGTGTGTGTGAAAGTGAACATAAATAGTTGTAATAACAATGTACATGCCTGTGTACTTAGAACTTTTGAGTTCCCTAACATACAACATACTATGTTTCTGCAGTAATGCGTGAGGATAAATAGATTAAATTTGTACATAAAAATCATATGTTGTGTAGTGATATCAGTATCATAATGTACATAACTATCATGAGATGACCATTCACAATGGTTATCATGAAGATAAAGTAAAATGCAGGATTTTCAGCGCTCGTGCTGCAGATGTTTTGATAGGATTAATCCCTGTGCTGCACGTGCATGGAGCGTCTCCCCAAGAGCTCCCACTTCAGAGGTGATCCCCCCTCGAAGGGGGGGAGGGCACCCTGAGAAACAGAGAAGAAAAAAATGCACAAGAGCGCACAAGGGAAGGGATTAGTATTAATTTATTAAAACAAACACATAAACAGCTGAGGGGATCCAACCCCTCCTCAGCTCAATGGATTAGCTGCCCAGAAATATAAACCATATATATGGTCTCTAAACATATAAAAATCTAACACAGTAAACCATACACAACATAAGAAAAAACACACAATCAATGTAAAATAAACAGAGAGAGTATTAACAGCCCAAGGGAGTTAAGGTTAAAACCGCCATAGAGAGCTATAATACTGCTGACAGGGGGAAACGAACACTCACACTGAGGCAGAGAAGGGGGACCTCTGATGACCGTAGAAGATCCGGATCACGGCATCAAGGAAGATGGAAACAGCCGCCTCTGGAGCCTCAGGCAAGCTCCGTTTCAGCCTCTCAGCAAACACGCGCAGGATGACCTGTCGTGACCTCGAGAGGTCACGACAGGTCATCCTGCGCGTGTTTGCTGAGAGGCTGAAACGGAGCTTGCCTGAGGCTCCAGAGGCGGCTGTTTCCATCTTCCTTGATGCCGTGATCCGGATCTTCTACGGTCATCAGAGGTCCCCCTTCTCTGCCTCAGTGTGAGTGTTCGTTTCCCCCTGTCAGCAGTATTATAGCTCTCTATGGCGGTTTTAACCTTAACTCCCTTGGGCTGTTAATACTCTCTCTGTTTATTTTACATTGATTGTGTGTTTTTTCTTATGTTGTGTATGGTTTACTGTGTTAGATTTTTATATGTTTAGAGACCATATATATGGTTTATATTTCTGGGCAGCTAATCCATTGAGCTGAGGAGGGGTTGGATCCCCTCAGCTGTTTATGTGTTTGTTTTAATAAATTAATACTAATCCCTTCCCTTGTGTGCTCTTGTGCATTTTTTTCTTCTTCGTTATCATGAAGATGGTCATATTGCAAAAAGTTTTGTTTTTGGTACAGGATATGTGTGGTACATTAATAGAAGATGTGGCACACCTGAATGTGGCTGTCACTCAACAAGACAACACATGCAGTGTGTGATAATGTGTCGTTGATAGTAGTTCAACTATAGATATGAGTGAACTAATGTGTGACGTACGGTTTGATAACTAATGAGTTGTTGGGGCATTTAGTAGCTAGAGTTAAGCTTTCAAATGAGTGTGATTAACTTCAGTTGTGCTAGTCAGGTTGTAAGAACGGTATTCCCTTCCCCAAAAAGCCTAATCAGCCACACCTTTCAATTACTTCAAACAGGTGAAAATGGTGTGAACTAAGTTGACCCTAAAATGAGCCTGTAATTTGTGTGTGTGCTGAACCCCACCCCCTCTGTTGAAGTGTATGCTGTGATGAGATATTAATTGCAGCTGCTTTAACACAATGGTAGAGGAGCTAAATATTCGTCTGCAGTGTTTAAGTTATGAACACAATGACATAACATATGCTACGTGTGCCTCATTATGCTGTCTGTATATGACATAAAGCAAAAATGGACCTTTTCATAAACAACTATAGATGTGTTAGTGCAAGTGATGTTTGTAGGCCGTTGCATGCAATATATTTGATGCATGTTTAAAATAGGCAGTAATGTCGTGTTTGTAGGAGTAAAATAAATAAAATACACAATAATATTATACATATTTATGTTCTGTACCTGTAGCTACTAATAATTTCTCATTATCATGTGTTACACATGTGTGCTACCCTGTTGTTCCCCATCTTCGCCCACCATAAATTGCTTCCAATGCAGCAAAGCATTGTGGGAATTCACATGCAAATGAGCACGCAATGCAACGTGGTATATTAGTTACTGCTTTTAGTAGGACTACAACAGATATGTCTAATTTGACACACACACACACTATATATATATATACAGCTAAACCCCGTTATAACGCGGTCCTCGGGGTCCACCCCGAGACCACCGCGTTACTAACGGGGTCGCGCTAATTTAAAAAAAAAAAAATGGCCGCCGCATCAGTGTTTTTACCCGCGGTCCCGGCTTCCCCCTGCCACCGCGTGACAGGAGATGGGAGGGGGGATTCCCCTCCGGTTCCGGCAACCCCTGCCACCGCGTGACAGGAGATGGGAGGGGGGATTCCCCTCCGGTCCGGCTCCCCCTGCCACCGCGTGACAGGAGATGGGAGGGGGGTTACCCCTCCGGTCCGGCTCCCCCTGCCACCGCGTGACAGGAGATGGGAGGGGGGATTCCCCTCCGGTTCCGGCTCCCCCTGCCACCGCGTGACAGGAGATGGGAGGGGGGATTCCCCTCTGGTCCGGCTCCCCCTGCCACCACGTGACAGGAGATGGGAGGAGGGATTCCCCTCCGGTCCGGCTCCCCCTGCCACCGCGTGACAGGAGATGGGAGGGGGGATTCCCCTCCGGTCCGGCTCCCCCTGCCACCGCGTGACAGGAGATGGGAGGGGGGATTCCCCTCCGGTCCGGCTCCCCCTGCCACCGCGTGACAGGAGATGGGAGGGGGGATTCCCCTCCGGTCCGGCTCCCCCTGCCACCGCGTGACAGGAGATGGGAGGGGGGATTCCCCTCTGGTCCGGCTCCCCCTGCCACCGCGTGACAGGAGATGGGAGGGGGGATTCCCCTCCGGTTCCGGCTCCCCCTGCCACCGCGTGACAGGAGATGGGAGGGGGGATTCCCCTCCGGTCCGGCTCCCCCTGCCACCGCGTGACAGGAGATGGGAGGAGGGATTCCCCTCCGGTCCGGCTCCCCCTGCCACCGCGTGACAGGAGATGGGAGGGGGGATTCCCCTCCGGTCCGGCTCCCCCCGCCGCAGCACAGGGCCCTCGCGCCGCAATACAGGGCCCCCTGGCTCTGCCGTAGCGCAGGGTCGTCCTGCCCTCCCCCCCCCCCCATGCCCCCCGCACTGCACTGGGCCATCCCACCAGCCCCCGCAGCATCGGGGGCCCCCGCAGCAGCCATCATCCCCCTCCACCGCAGCACCACCCCCACCCTGCAGCCACATGCCTCAAAAATCATCCCAAAGGTAAGGTAAGGCTGATTTATGTATAAGTGTAGTGTGTGTGTGTGTGTGTGTGTGTGTGTGTGTGTGTGTGTGTGTGTGTGTGTGTGTGTGTGTGTGTGTGTCAGTGTGAGCAGTGTGTGTGCAGTGTGCAATGAGCAGTTTGTCAGTGTGTCAGTGTGTGCAGTGTGAGCAATGAGCAGTGTGTCAGTGTGTGCAGTGTGAGCAATGAGCAGTGTGTGTCAGTGTGTGAGCAGTGTGTCAGTGTGTGTCAGTGTGTGTGCAGTGTGAGCAGTGTGTCAGTGTGTGCAGTGTGAGCAATGAGCAGTGTGTGTCAGTGTGAGCAGTGTGTGTGCAGTGTGAGCAATGAGCAGTGTGTCAGTGTGTGCAGTGTGAGCAATGAGCAGTGTGTGTGCAGTGTGCAGTGTGCAGTGTGTGTCAGTGTGTGTGCAGTGTGAGCAGTGTGTCAGTGTGTGCAGTGTGAGCAATGAGCAGTGTGTGTCAGTGTGAGCAGTGTGTGTGCAGTGTGAGCAATGAGCAGTGTGTCAGTGTGTGCAGTGTGAGCAATGAGCAGTGTGTGTGTAGTGTGCAGTGTGTGTGCAGTGTAGTGTGCAGTGTAGTGTGCAGTGTGTGTGCAGTGTGTGTGCAGTGTGTCAGTGTGTGCAATGAGCAGTGTGTGTGCAGTGTGCAGTGTGTGTGCAGTGTGTGTGCAGCGTGTGTGTAGTGTGTCAGTGTGTGCAGTGTGAGCAGTGTGCAGTGTGTGTGCAGTGTGTCAGTGTGTGCAGTGTGCAGTGTATGTGCAGTGTGAGCAATGAGCAGTGTGTGTGCAGTGAGTGTGTGCAGTGTGTGCAGTGTGTGCAGTGTGCAATAACGGGAGCCATGGGAAAACCGCGTTATAACCGAATCGCGGTATAGCGAGGCGCGTTATAACGGGGTTTAGCTGTATATATATATATGAGAGACAGAGAGAAACACACATATACATATATAGATGTAGGTATGTTTATATTGGGAAGACACTATAAAAAGCTGCGTAAATATGCAAAATAACTGTAGACAACGACACGCCTAGTACAGTAATATTTCTCAGTAATATTTTCCACCTGGTGGAAATTGTGAGGGATAAATTCCAATATCATGGTCACCAGCCAATCCCTCCACGACGACGGGAAGTAATTTTGACCGAAGCAGCTCCTCCAATGGAGTTAATATCAGACGTTGTGGTGTCGGCCCACCTCCAGTGCCAGTAGCATGCACGCGTTGGTCTTGTATTTTCTTTTTCAATTTTGACTAATATCATCAAATCTTTTCTGACAATGATACTTGTCCCTGACACTATTCCCACACGCATTGACACCAATGACTATTGTGTCCCACATTTCTTTTTTGCTTGATGAACTTGTCCGCCCTTGAAAAAAATACAAAATATATGAGGTTAATTAATAATAATAGAAGCACCAGTTTCCTACACTGCTAGCTGTTCCAAGAGATAGCAAACATGCTGTTTTAGGTGTAATATGTGAAGCACATGAGCATTCACTACTAAACCTATACATGTAAGCAAGGTTGCATTAATATTGTATGCAGTTATGGCAAATTGTACGCCTGAGTTTTGTTGTCCTTGTAACGCATGATAAAAAGCTGTGTTTCCAGACTAATTAACATAGAAATATATTCTGTACCCATATTTGCATATGAACAAAACTCAGATGACCTAGGATCACATGTATTTGAAGAATAAATGTAAAGGTACACTTACCTACTAAATGTCCATAGATACTGTCATAGTGCTCCAGAATCCCAGTGACAAGAGCTGTATTTTCCTGGTCATTGAAGCGAGGATTACGTGGCTTCTCCACACGTTTCTTCCGAGCAGGTTTAGGGTCAGAGCTTGGCTGGTGCTGACTGGACTCTCCTTCTTCCAATGGAAGAGCCTCCAAAAGCTGGCCACCAGCAAGCACGCCACCACCAGACACCCCATCAGCAACTGTGCCACCAGCAGCACTCCCAGCACCAGCACTCCCACTCCTAGCACCAGCACTCCCACTCCTAGCACCAGCACTCCCACTCCTAGCACCAGCACTCCCAGCACCAGCACTCCCACTCCCAGCACCAGCACTCCCACTCCCAGCAACAGCACTCCCACTCCCAGCAACAGCACTCACACATCCAGCAACAGCACTCACACTCCCAGCAACACCACTCGCAGCACCAGCACTCCCACTCCCAGCAACACCACTCGCACTCCCAGCAACATCACTCCCCTGAACAGTACGTTCACTCCGATGCGTACTCGCACGAGTAGCACTCCCACTCCCACCAGCATCACTCTTCCCACGCTTTGCAGGCATACTTACAGCACTCACAAAAAACAGACAACAAATGTACAGCCAATCACACGAAACACTTCCACATATAAAACAAGACAAAGATGTAAACAAACCAACAATGGACAAAGCTCACCCAATACACAACAAGTCTCTCAGTCAATATGCAAATCTTCAATCACCAAGCTCTGTGCGTCTCTCTCTCTCTCACTCCCAACAACACAGAGAATGATTAGCAGTACACGTTGCCTTTAAATATGGCGCGCTATCCAATACATGCTTGTTTCGCCTGATTCAGCAAGATTTGTGATTGGGCAACCTAACAGCACCCCGCCACGCACGCTGATACACCTGTGTGTGATCGGCTAATCATCGTGAGAGTGGGCGGATTTGTTTTCGGCTTGATTTTGAATGTATTCGGCACTTACTGCATACGGAGAGGAAAAATCGCCAATAACATGACTAATCGGTAAGCTTGCCGATTTCACATAATCGTCGCTTACTGCATGAGGCCCAAAGTCAGGTAAGTGAATAGAGCGCAGGTTTCTGCAGAACCGGGGGGGTAGATGGAGGTGGAGAAGGGGAGAAGCGAGATAGAGAGAATGAGATGAGGTGATAGTCAGAGAGAGGAAAAGGGGAAATGGAGAAATCGGAGAGAGAGAAGTTTTTAGTGAAAACCAGGTCTAAGTAGTGGCCATCCTTGTGGGTGCTGGCTGCAGTCCACTGTTGAAGGCCAAAAGAAGAGGTTAGAAAGAGCAAGCGGGAAGCCCAAGGGAGAGAGGGGTCATCAATGTGGCAATTGAAGTCCCCAAGGAGAAGAACAGGGGAGTCTGAGGAGAGAAAGAAAGAGAGCCAGGATTCAAAGTGAGAGAGAAAGGCAGAAGGTAGATGAGTAGAGGTAGGTGGGCGATAGATGACAGCCACATGGACAGGGAGAGGAGAGAAGATATCGACAGTGTGAGCCTCAAAGGAGGAAAAAGCAAGAGATGGAGGAATAGGAAGGGTTCGGTAAATGCAGAGAGAGGAGAGCAGGAGCCCCACGCCTCCACCCCTGCCATCAGGGCGTGGAGTGTGGGAGAAAGAAAGGCCACCATAAGAGAGGGCAGCTTCCAGAGCATAGTCAGACTGAGTGAGCCAGGTCTCAGTTATAGCAAATAGATGAACTTGTTAGAAAGGGAGCGAGCATTCCAAAAGGCACAGGAGAAAGGGAGAGAGGAGGGAGGGTGGCAGTGGATGGGTATGAGGTTGGAGGGGTTGACACCAGAAGGAGTAGAGAAGGCTTGCACAACATACGGCCCGCCGGGGCACCCCGTGCGGCCCGCGACGGACCCCCTTCAACCCCCCCCTTTCACCCCCGTTCCCTGGTATGGAAAGAAGGAGCATTAAGTTGGAGAGCTCTCCAGCAGTGTCTGTGTGACTGCGCGTTCTCCCCTAAACCCCCCCCCCTCCCCTCAGCCTGCTCCACGCTCTAGCAGTGTAGCGCGACCCAGAACTTTTGGGTCTGCTGCTGGAGCGCGCTTCCCTCACGCTTCACCCTGCCGCCATCTCTGTTGCCACCACCACCACCTCCTCCTATGTTGCCGACACCACCACCTCTGTTGCCGCCGCCGCCATCACCTCTGCTGCTTCTGCCGCCATCATCATCAGGTAAGCATAGGGGGGGGGTTGTTCATTCATGCGGGGCATGACATGGGGGGGGCGCTGACATGGGTGGGGGGCTGCTGACATGGGTGGGGGCTGCTGACATGGGTGGGGGGCTGCTTACATGGGTGGGGGGCCGCTGACATGGGTGGGGGGCTGCTGACATGGGTGGGGGGCCGCTGACATGGGTGGGGGGCCGCTGACATGGGGGGGGCTGCTGAAATGGAATGGGCTGGGGGGCTGCTGACATGGGGGGGCTGCTAACGGGGGGGGCTGCTGAAATGGAATGGGCTGGGGGGGCTGCTGACATGGGGGGGATGCTGACATGGGGGGGGGCTGCTGAGATGTGAGGGGCTGCTGAGATGGGCGGGGCTGCTGAAATGGGTGGGGCTGCTGAGATGGGGAGGCTGCTGACATGGGGGGGTTGCTGACATGGGGGGGCCTGCTGACATGGGTGAGGGTCTGCTAACATGGGTTGGGGCTGCTGAAATGGAATGGGCTGGGGGACTGCTGACAAGGGGGGGCTACTGAAATGGAATGTGCTGGGGGGGCTGCTGACATGGGTGGGGGGGGCTGCTGACATGGGGGGGCTGCAGAAATGGGCAGTGGGGGCTGCTGAAATGGGCAGGGGGGGGCTGCTGACATGGGCTGTGGGGGCTGCTGATATGGGTTTTGAGGGGAGAGTGATGTGAGGGGCAGGGGGGAGTGATGTCAGGGGCAAGGGGGAGAGTGATGTGAGGGGCAGAGGGGGAGAGTGATGTGAGGGGCAGGGGAGGGGAGAGTGATGTGAGGGGAAGGGGGGAGAGTGATGTGAGGGGCAGGGGGGAGAGTGATGTAAGGGGCAGGGGGGAGAGTGTTGTGAGGGGCAGGGGGGGAGAGTGATGTGAGGGGCAGGGGGAGAGTATTGTGAGGGGCAGGGGGGGAGAGTGATGGGAGGGGCAGGGGGGAGAGTGATGTGAGGAGCACCCCGTGCGGCCCACGACGAACCCCCTTCAACCCTCCCACTTTCACCCCACTTCCCTGGTAAGGAAAGAACGAGCGCGCTCCAGCATTAAGTAGGAGCGCGCTCCAGCAGTGTCTGTGTGACTGCACGCTCTCCCCTAACCCCCCCCCTCTCACCTCCTCTCACCCCCTCAGCCTGCTCCGCGCTCTACCAGTGTAGCGCGACCCAGAACTCTTCCGTGTCTGCTGCTGGAGCACGCTTCCCTCATGCTTCACCCTGCTGCCATCTCTGTTGCTGCTGCTGCCGCCGCCATCATCATCATCATCATCATCATCATCAGGTGGGGGGGGGGTTGTTCATTCATGCGGGGCCTGACATGGGGGGGGCGCTGACATGGGTGGGGGGCCGCTGACATGGGTGGGGGCTGCTGACATGGGTGAGGGGCTGCTTACATGGGTGGGGGGCCGCTGACATGGGTGGGGGGCTGCTGACATGGGTGGGGGGCCGCTGACATGGGTGGGGGGCCACTGACATGGGGGGGCTGCTGAAATGGAATGGGCTGGGGGGCTGCTGACATGGGGGGGCTGCTAAAGGGGGGGGGCTGCTGAAATGGAATGGGCTGTGGGGGCTGCTGACATGGGGGGGATGCTGACATGGGCTGTGGGGGCTGCTGATATGGGTTGTGAGGGGAGAGTGATGTGAGGGGCAGGGGGAGTGATGTCAGGGGCAAGGGGGAGAGTGATGTGAGGGGCAGAGGGGGAGAGTGATGTGAGGGGCAGGAGAGGGGAGAGTGATGTGAGGGGAAGGGGGGAGAGTGATGTGAGGGGCAGGGGGAGAGTGATGTAAGGGGCAGGGGGGAGAGTATTGTGAGGGGCAGGGGGGGAGAGTGATGTGAGGGGCAGGGGGAGAGTATTGTGAGGGGCAGGGGGGGAGAGTTATGGGAGGGGCAGGGGGGAGAGTGATGTGAGGAGCACCCCGTGTGGCGCACGACGAACCCCCTTCAACCCTCCCCCTTTCACCCCACTTCCCTGGTAAGGAAAGAACGAGCGCGCTCCAGCATTAAGTAGGAGCGCGCTCCAGCAGTGTCTGTGTGACTGCGCGCTCTCCCCTAACCCCCCCCCCTCTCACCCCCTCTCACCCCCTCAGCCTGCTCCGCGCTCTACCAGTGTAGCGCGACCCAGAACTCTTCCGGGTCTGCTGCTGGAGCACGCTTCCCTCATGCTTCACCCTGCTGCCATCTCTGTTGCTGCCGCCGCCAACTCTGTTGCCGCCGCCATCACCTCTGCTGCTGCTGCCGCCGCCATCATCATCATCATCATCATCATCATCATCATCATCATCATCATCATCATCATCATCATCATCATCATCATCATCATCATCATCATCATCATCATCATCATCATCATCATGTGGGGGGGGGTTTGTTCATTCATGCGGGGCCTGACATGGGGGTGGCGCTGACATGGGTGTGGGGCCGCTGACATGGGTGGGGGGCTGCTGACATGGGGGGGCTGCTAACATGGGGGGGCCGCTGAAATGGAATGGGCTGGGGGGGCTGCTGACATGGGGGGACTGCTGACATGGGGGAGCTGCTGACATGGGGGAGCTGCTGACATGGGGGGCTGCTGAGATGGGGGGGCTGCTGAGATGGGGGGCTGCTGACATGGGGGGGCTGCTGACATGGGCGAGCTGCTGACATGGGGGGACTGCTGAGATGGGGGGGCTGCTGAGATGGGGGGCTGCTGACATGGGGGGCTGCTGACATGGGGGGCTGCTGACATGGTTGGGGGCTGCTGACATATGGGGGGGCTGCTGACATGGGGGGCTGCTGAAATTGAATGGGCTGGGGGGGCTGCTGACATGGGGGTTGCTGACATGAGGGGGCTGCTGAAATGGAATGGGCTCGGGGGGCTTCTGAAATGAAATGGGCTGGAGGGGCTGCTGAAATGGGCGGTGGGGGCTGTTGAAATGGGTGGTGGGGGGCTTCTGAAATGGACTGTGGGGGCTGCTGATACGGGCTGTGAGGGGAGAGTGATGTGAGGGGCAGGGGGGGAGAGTGATGTGAGGGGCAGGGGGGGGAGAGTGATGTGAGGGTCAGGGGGGAGAGTATTTTGAGGGGCAGGGGGGGAGAGTGATGTGAGGGGCAGGGGAGAGAGTGATGTGAGGGGCAGAGGGGGAGAGGGATGTGAGGGGCAGGGGGGAGAGTGATGTGAGGGGCAGGGGGGAGAGTGATGTGAGGGGCAGGGGGGAGAGTGATGTGAGGAGCAGGGGGAGAGTGATGTGAGGGGCAGGGGGAGTATTATGTATATGGGTGAGGGGGAGAGATGGGGATATGAGAGATCGATGAGAAGTCTTTTTAAGGTTGATGATGGGTTTTGGGGGAGATATGAGGATGATGATGATGAGAGGTGCTGGAGGAGAGATGATGATGATGATGATGATGATGATGATGATGATGATGATGATGATGATGATGATGATGATGATGATGATGATGATGATCTTTTTTCTTTGGAGCAGTTCGGCCCTTCTCCCTGTACAAGTTGTGCAGGCCAGGAGTAGAGGTTGCAATTGGCAGGCGAGGACGAGCGCATGTAGGAATAAGGCAGGGACCAGGATTGGGAGAGATATCCCCAGAAGCAAGGAGAAGAAGCATGGATAGAAAGAGGATGTGTGAGGATGATTTGTAGGGGTGTTTTTAGTGCAGGGAATAGAGCTGTGTGGTGTCAGAGGACGCAGGTAAGAAAAGAGTTCATGTGAACAGAGAAGTGTTTATTTTTATTGCTGAAGTGATGTCATCCTAAATGGATGGAAGCATATGCTACCTGATTGTCTGGCATTCCACCCTTTAATATGATGTCACATCCTGAAGAAAAAAAATGGAAACTCACAATCGGATTTGGGGTTTACAATTTGTCAATCAAATGTGATGTCACAGGCCTTATATAAGGCCTGCAAAAGAGGGGTAGTATACACACTCAATCAACCGGAATAGAGGTGGGGTACTTAGCTGCCGGTGCACTTGCTTCAGGGAGATCCAAGGTTCCCAGAGTGAGTAATCAGGAAGGAAGATGCAGGCACATGGACTTATTCTCAATGAAAATGTATTGTGCCAGTGAAACCAACGTTTCAGCAGGACAGAGCTGCCTTTTCAAGGTGAGGGCACAATAAATTTTCATGGAGAATAAGTCTGTGTGCCTGCATCTTGCTTCCCTTATATAAGGCATGTCATGTCTCAGTTGAGCCCTAGAAGCCATCGAATGAACATCTCCAGGACCCTTTGGATTACAAAGAATAGAAGAAAGAAGGAATAAAAGAAAGGAATGAAGACTACTCACCTGGGCCTCTTCTGCAATCAACAGAGGATCATGAACTATGAGCATCAGGCTGTTGAGGAGCATTGCGTCGTGGGTGAAGACTTGGTGCCACAGTTGGACGAGGAGAGTATCTTTCAGGGTATAAATACTGCAAGCACAGTGACAAGAAATGCATTTTTTGTTTTTATTTCATTGTAATGTGTTGTATTTTTTGTTATATATTTTTTTAGGTTTCCCATTCATTGTCATTGTGGCAATCCATGCCCAAATTTGTGGAAAGGATTTACCACAGTCACAATTAATGGGTTTATTGGCAAGTGTAATATATTGTAGTGTTATATCAATGTTATTTTATTGTGTATTTCTTCTGTTTTACAAACAAATGTGCAAACGTGTTATTAGCCATTTTTGGCTACTAGTGCCTTTCCCATTTGTATGTGTAGTAATGGGAGTAGAGGGGTGGGGGTAGTTGCCAGGGGAGGGTGGTTAGGCTTCCCAGCTGGGTATTGGGGGTTAACCCTTTAATTACTATAGCGGTTAATAATCGCTAAAGTAATTAAGGGGTTTGTGGCCAGTAGTTAGTTTTTTTCTATTTGAATGTTGCTGCCACGGAAGACACAGAGATTGATGAGGGTGACCTTAATCCTGACAGGGGTAAGTACGAATTTAATTTACTTTATGCTAACTGGATAATGTTTTAATTTTTTATGGACAAATGTGCTATAATACAGATCTGGAAAATTGGAATTTTGCCCATTACTGTACTATGTTGGGGGGGGGGGGTTGCAATGTGCTGTGGGGAGTGTTGGGGTTAGAGTGGGTGGGTAGTAGTGTTCCCATTCCTTACTATTGAGGTTATCTTTGCTCCCATCATTAACATTGGGCTATTATTGCTCCAATTGAGGGCATAGGTAACCACACTGGCAATCAATGGATGTATTGGTGTTTGTATCGTATTTTAGTGTTTATTGGGGGTAGAGTGGGTGGGTGAAGGTTGGAGTTGCCTGTGGTGGTTTTTTTGTGCTTACTGGATGTGAAGCAGGAAGGGTTAACCCCTTCATTACCTTAGCGGTAGTAACCACTAAGTAATGAAGGGGTTAATTCCTCCCACAACCCTCCCGGTAGGCATAAACACCCACCATGAGCCAAAACAAACCTTCACCCACTCCCTCTATCCCCAATAAACTAGACACTGGTATTTAACCCCTTCATAACCTTAGCAGTTAGCCGCTAAGGTAATGAAGCTGCCTGTAAATGTATTTTTGTTACATAGGATGGAAGCAGGGGGTCTACGGAGCTGATATTAATGTGAGGCAGCCTCAGAGACACCCGGCTTCAATCCAATGCAGTAAAAAGATTTTTTTTCTTCTGCCACATCGCGGATTCCATCTCGCCACCCTTCAGGTGTTGAGATCAGAATCTGCGAGTTGCTTGTGAGTTGCAGTCACAATTTGAATCTCGGAGCTACTAGGATAGTCAATTTCACAAGAAATGTGAGTTTGAGCATTTTTGGAGCTCCGACACGTTTTTTCTGTGCGGGAGCGCTACCGATCAGGGAGAAACATTTCTCAAGCGAGTTTGACGCGTTATCAAAGCTTTCTGAATAGCTACACATGCAAACTCATTCGAGAAGTGCCCACAATTATTGATAAGTCACTTATTGAAGCTACTAGAATAAGCCCCCTAGTTTGAGTCCTGACAGACATGGTCAATTTTTATCTTAAACTCTCATCTATAGCAGTGATCCCCAACAGGAAGTTGAGGAACCACTAGGGATTTGTGAGGCGTCTCCAAGGGGTTTCCCAATAAAAATAGATAATGGGGGATCCCAACTAATATAGAGGGTTACTGAGCCTGTGGGCGAACTGCACACGTACTAAGGGCACAAACTGTACCTCAGTGTGGGTTATCTTGCTATCAATTACAGCAGAAACTTCCAAAGTAGCTCTCCACAATGCTTTGCATCCACAGCGGAAAGGCATTATGGGGTGTGTTTTCGCAAGTTACCACCCACGCTGCCTGCAAACATTGAAGTGTTGTTTGAACTTTATTAAGCATGTGTTCCCCCCACAAGCTCAGGACACTCTACTGCCTAGGATCAGTCAAACTGCTTTGTTAGTGTAACGGGTTTCCCCCCCCCCCCCCAATCGCAGATTATACTGTGGGTGCGGAAAAACATACGGTGTTACCATGGGTGTGGTGCGTTACCTGTTGGCTCACAGGAGGGCTGAGCTTCCGCCACGGGGAACCTGGGGCAATATATACTAGGGGTAACCACTTACTCAATTCAGCGCCTCCACCTGCGATGGCTCCCACCATAGGGGGAGTGGTTCCTCGCAGGACATATACAAATAATCAATACTCACACACAGTGATATATATATTTACTAATAGCATTTACTGGAAACAGCATATAACACAAGACCATACAAACATATCAGAACAGGTGTCCCTCTCTCGAGGAGACACTTACTGTGACGTCCCGCAGGACGCTTCCCCAACACCAGGTGATCCCACCCAGTGTCCAAAGAACCCCACCCAATGTCCCGCACTCTTGCAGAGATAGAGAATGGGTGACTGCGCAGCCACAATTACACTAAGGGCCCGTTGGTGCACTTATGACTGTATAGTACCTGCCGAGCACTCCGGTGCTCGGATCAGCAACAACTTCACAAAGGATCAGTCGTAGGATGACGTCATCTGATCCCCAACCGGACTCTTTGCACGCGGACCGCCGAGGGCGATCCCACCCTGGAAACCGTCTCTGAGGACCCCAACTTGGATCCGAACCTCTTAGCAGGGTCCCTATCTAATCTACCCTACTGTGACAGGATCCCTAACAGAGGACCTCTCCCTACAGCACTAAGTGACACACGCTATACTATAGGCCATCCCTACAGCACAGCAACCTGCAAGGGCTTTGGGGGAAACTCCTAGGGGTCTACAGGGGTTAATAACCTGCCCCACTCCCCTAACTCTTCCCAGTCCTGACTGTTAATAAACTAGTCCCAGCGCCTACATCAACAAGCTGTGACCCACTGGATGCTGGCAGCCAACGTGTTGCGCAACAAGGTGCCTGCCTGTCAGACCTCACAGCACTGCCAGCTGTGACTCTGACAAGGCAGCACTACACTAAGGGCAGCGTCCCTATCTTGGGCCTCCCTCAGCACTTACCCACTAACCTAGTGGGGAGTTGGGGCCTACCTGGGGTGTGGGTACCTATGTGGGTGCAGAAGCTGCACTCGCTCCCCGCACCCTTCCTTCCCTCACAGCTCCCCCGCTCCAACTGACAAACCTGAGTGACAGGGTCCCTAACCTAGGGCAACCCCTGGCAACACTAACTTTAATGGGGTAACTCAGAGCTATCTCGGGCCCTGGGGGTGCTGGCCTAGTACAGGGAGTCCCTGACTCCTGTACCCTACCTCCTTCCCTGGGCTACTCCTGGATCTGACTGCCTAACATGGTCCAAGCCCGTGAAATGTATCCTTTTGCTCCCTCTAGGGATCCTTGGCCCTCATTGGCCACACGGAGGCACCTGGTGTGCTTGGCCCTAAGCCTCATGGGAGTTGTAGTCCCGTGGAGCCTGCAATTACATTGGGGCCACGTGCGCGCCTTCTCTACGCCTGTGCAACTCCCTAATGGCCGCCGCAACATCTCCCTACCTGTCCCTACTCTCGCGCGACTTTCTAAAGGCTGCCGGGACTTGCTAGCTATCCCTGCGCGGTAAGCCCCCGGCCCGAGATAGTCGCGCATGCGCAAACTTGCGCAACATGGCGGCGCCCTGGACGGGAGCCGCCGAAGATCTCCAGCGCACCGGAGCGCTCCCTGCTCAGCCCCCGCCCTCCAGGAATTGCCGTCGGGTCTACCGCTTGCCTCCGGCAGCACCCGCCATCGATCCTGGCCACGGAGGGGATGGGGGTCGCAAGGTGAGAGGGGTGACCTGGCTACATTAGCAAAAGTCTGATGAGTAGGCAATAACATTTATTAATTAGGGGTTCACAGAACAAATATTTTCTAGCACCGGTGCACAATGTAAAACAACTAGGAACCATTGATCTAAAGTATAATAATATCTGTAGATTACAATGTTTTAGGATTTTAAATATCTATAAAATTCTGTTGAACTCACTGGACGTAAGATAAAATAAGAATCCCTGGCTCTAGCGGAAGCACTGTTTGCTAAGCAATAATAGGGATAGAAAGGGTTGCAGAACTGTCTGAAAAATGCAAATGCACCACAAGTGGTATTTTTATCTACTGGGCTTTCTTTCAAAAGCCCTCGTCCACTTTGGCCAAGTATTTATATGGGATGGGTTAATTGGGGAAAATAATACGAATCTGATATTCTGAAAAAGGATGCAAAAATAAAGGGTAAACCTGTGTAAAGACATAACTTGCAGGTAGTATGACATTTTATTGTTGTTTTAAGGGTAGAAGAGTAAGTAGCATTCTCATACTCTCCTCCCAGTACTACACCTGCACTTCCACCATTGATGGAAGGGAAAAAATTGTGAGTACTTGGCAAACTTTATCACAATTTTTTCACTTTTGCTATGCTAATAAGTAATTAAGTATGATAATCATTTTGGCATGTTAATAATCTGCCTCTTCATTTTAAAAGCATGAATACCTAATTTTCACTGAGCCCTGTTATGTAGATAAACAATATTCACGTGAAGAGCAGCAAAATATATTTCCAAATGTGAATCTCATTATTCAAAGCATGTTGAATATGGCCCTCAGGCTCTAAAAATCAGTCCAGAAGATAAAACAAAATATGCAAAATTGATTTCCGCAAAATTTAGATACATACAGAAAATATTTTAACGTATGTATGTGAAATTAAACAGCACAGAAGAAAAATATAACACTAGTTTATCTTTATTATGCATACATTCAGTGCTGAAATGGCAAACAATACGTTGCTCTGCAGTGCGTGCTGGCCTCTGCAGTAATGAAGGAGTTAATTATACATAATATAAAAGGAAATCTTAAAGTACTCTTCAATTGCTCCGTGGCTAAATTTGTTCTAAATCCGGCATGCATTGTGGAGGAAGAATTATAACTTAAATATGGTATGGGGTTGAGCAAACGATGATTATCCAGTTCTACATTGTATCATCCTATTTATCCAGACAGCTGAATCGACTTTTAAACAATCCAAATGTCTGTTTAATAACGAAGCACCTGAATACAGATCATGTGTGTGTGTGTGATATACATTTGCTCAACAGTTCTGGGATCATAGCTGGAGTGAGGAACCAAGTAAGAAAACCCATCAGCTGCAAACAATAAATATTAAGAAAAAATATTAATTAACACATTCAACTTTTGGACTACGTGACATGCAGTACCCAACACTATTCCTTTCCTCATCAGAATCTGGCACGATAAAGCCATGCAAGAATTTGAGCACTCCAGCAACCTAGAGGTTAACCTTCTTTTAAAATATCAATTTTCCTGTTTCTTGTTGGTTTATCATGGAATGTCACAACTTAGATATCAATAAAACCATTAAGAAAGGCCATACTTACATTAAAAGTAATGTTTACAGATAAACCACTAGGTATTATTCTATCTGATGAGGGCAAGCTTCAAAAGAAATCATAACAATTCCTGAGACATTCCCCGACTAGCAGATCCAAAGGTGACAGAGGAGACACTCTATTTGCTAACTTTACAGATTAAAATTATATAAGATAATGTCTTTACAACCCATATAATATCAGGTATCAATCTGAAAAGGGCAAATGTACACAATGGTAATGTAAAATATCTATATTGTAATTATCAGATAATTAGTTTCCCTTTCAAGATTTAAAGTGGGACTGTCACCGGTCATAGCTATTTGTTCATCGGACGTCTCTCAATACCAGCATGTGGGTACAGGGAGAGAGTTACGGGTATTTTATACTCTCATATTAAATGGAAATTGAATAAATCCCCATTTTTCAGACGAGCCAGGCTTAAAAGTGTCACAGGAAGAGAGACTGATAAATGGGATTTAAGACACACACGCAAAGGCCGGTTCCTGTATCTGGTCTTTGTCACTGGTGGAAGGTTGGGGGGTTTTAAGTGTGGTTTTGAATCCTAAAGTAGAATTCAACCAGAAGGTGAATAACACGTGGATTTCATATTTCCTACTTCATGGCCTTTTAGGATCCAGTATTATTTGATGGGAAAGTACAGCATAAGGTTTTCTGTTTTATTCCTTTTTATTTTGAATCTATGTACTGTATGTTTTTGTAATCTCTTTTTTTCTGTAATAAGCACTTCGTGCGTTTTGTAATATTACATCTAAAATTGAATAAGTAACGTCTTTGAGCTCTAATTGAACCTAGAGGTAGTAACTTTTGAAGAGATTACATGCATTCTTGGACACGTTTTGCTAAATTGGATTTTTGCTTTAAATACATATGTTTCTATTATGTGGGGCACTGAGGACTCCTGAGGTGTAATCCCTAAATTATTCCTGGTGGTGGAGGGATAATTAGGTTGTAGTGTGATGGTTTTGGGGTGTGAGCACTCATTTTTGGTGCCCTGCGGGAAGGTAAGTGGGACATCTGGAGAGCTGGTTGTCGTTAACCAATTTCACATGCACACATACATACGGATAAGCATGTATGTGACATAACTATAGAAGATTCAGAGCAATACAGGACAAAAGACTAATAACAGAACCCAGAATAGCCACCAACAACTTAAAGGAGGTATCACATGCCATCTTCAGAAGTGAAAATGATTATGGAGATGTGAATTGGTATTGCTCTCTGTCATGATCAAAAGGAAAATCTTGGTCTGCTGAAAAGCTTAAAGCACAATCATATAATTGGGTATTTTTTGTAAAAAAATTCCACCTCTTGTGGGTGGTGCAACAGCAAAAATCCCATGGAATTTGTGTTTAAAGTTTTGCAATGCTGTTCAAGGAAAGTGTACATACTTTCCATTGTGTTTTAAAGGTGCAATCCCACCTAGTCGGCCAGTTGAATTTCCTAGGGGCCTTTGAATGGGGAAGTATTCGTCAATCAACTGTTTTCTTTACCCTTATCCCACACCGACCTTATCAGAGAACCAATCAAGTTAAAAGGAGGTGGGGAGAGGAGATTCTGGATGTTCAAGCACTTGCTGAACACACAGTGACATCATACTAACAATCTACTGGAGACTCTCACAGCCACCACCAGTCTAAATTCTTTCAAAACTAAAGCTGTCTCACATTTTAATCTGGTCTGTAACTGTTACATATGCCTATAATATATACAGCTCAACCCCATAATAGCGCAATCCGCTATAATGCTGATCCGCTTATAACGCGGAATGAGCGTGGACACAGAATATTTAATTGAATTTTTTTTGCAAAACTTTACACATACACACACTTACACCCCCCTACCTCTGGGTGTGCTGGGAATCGTGTTAGGGCTGCTGGGGGATCGTGGTGGGGTGGCTGGGGGAAGTGCTGGGGGATGTGATGGGGCTGCTGGGGGGATTGTGGTGGGGATCTGGCTGCTGGGGGAAGTGCTGGGGCTGCTGGGGGGTTCATGGTGGGGATCGGGCTGCTGGGGGAAGTGCTGGGGCTGCTGGGGGATCGTGGTGGGGATTAGGCTGCAGGGGGAAGTTCTGGGGCTTCTGGGGGGATCATAGTGGGGATCAGGCTGCTTGGAGAAGTGCTGGGACTGCTGGAGGAATTGTGGTGGGGATCGGGCTACTGGGGGAAGTGCTGGGGCTGCTGGGGGATCGTGGTGGGGATCGGGCTGCTGGGGTATCGTGGTGAGGATCGGGCTGTTGAGGGAAGTGTTGGGGCTGCTGGGGGATCGTGGTGGGGATCGGGCTGCCGAGGTAAGTGGAACTGAAGAGTTTCTCAGGACTGAAGTCAGCCCTTAGAAAAAATCGGTGCTCAATGAAACAGCATATGTATAAGCATATTTGGTTGTTGGAGATCCTTAAGAGAAGTCTGTAAATAATATCTGTAGCATTTCTGTGTGTTACCACTCCTCCTGTCCCCTGTAGAATGGTAGCGTGTATGGTAACCGTTAATGATGTCAAAAAGGCAACTAGCTAAACCTGTTTAGCACCAGCGTGTTGCAAATATAGTACTCACAGTTGCCCATTTGAAGACGCTAAGGGGAGGAGGGGAAAGCAGAGTCAGCTACGCAGCTCCAGACTGCAACTGCAGCTGTTGAAGAGAAGCCGGCTCAGCGCTGTAAACTTCTTCACTGGGCTGTTAAGTTTCCCAGGATGACATCGGCTGTGGTTCCGTCTGCGTCCACTTCAGTGTTGTATGAGCGACGTCGTGGTGACTGGAGCCGCCGGTGGAGTCAACTGGAAACCGTGTAGCTCTGCCTGTATTAGCCCTCTGCACCGCAGGCAAGGCACAGGAGATGGAAAGTGAACGTAGAGACCTCCAGCACAGCGTGCATACATGCGCATGTTCGATAGAAGAAGAAATCCAATAGGACAAAAACCGGAGCACAGCTATCCAAAAATGAACTGGTAGAAACAGATACCAAACTAAAGATTTATTTGATTAAAAACAAATACATGATAAAGGTCCTGGCAGATCCTGGGGGAAGTGCTGGGGTGGCTGCGGGGATCGTGGTGGGGATTGGGCTGCTGGGGGAAGTCCTGGGGCTGCTGGGGGATCGTGTGGGAATTGGGCTGCTGGGGGAAGTGCTGGGGATCGTGGTGGGGATAGGGCTGCTGGAGGAAGGGCTGGGGCTGCTGGGGGGATTGTGGTGGGGATCGGGCTGCTGGGAGAAATGCTGGAGCTGCTGGGGGATAATGGTGGGGGTCGGGCTGCTGGGGGAAGTGATGGGGCTGCTGGAGCTGCTGGGGGGATCGTGGTGGGATCGGGCTGCTGGGGGAAGAGATGGGGCGGCTGGGGGATCGTGTCAGAATCGGGCTGCTGGGGGAACTTCTGGGGCTGCTGGGGGGATTGTGGTGGGGATCGGGCTGCTGGGAGAAGTGCTGGGGCTGGTGGGGGAAGTACTGGGGCTGCTGGGGGATCGTGGTGGGGATCGGGCTTCTGGGGGAAGTGCTGGGGTTGCTGGGGGGATCGTGGTGGGGATCGGGCTAATGGGAGAAGGGCTGGAGCTGCTGGGGGATCATGGTGGGGATCAGGTTGTTGGGGGAAGTGATGGGGCTGCTGGAGCTGCTGGGGGGATCGTGGTGGGATCGGGCTGCTGGGGGAAGTGCTGGGGCTGCTGGAGGGATCGTGGTGGGGATCGGGCTGCTGGGGGAAGTGATGGGGCTGCTGGAGCTGCAGGAGGGATCGTGGTGGGATCGGGCTGCTGGGGGAAGTGCTGGGGCTGGTGGGGGAAGTACTGGGGCTGCTGGGGGATCGTGGTGGGGATTGGACTAATGGGGGAAGTGATGGGGCTGCTGGAGCTGCTGGGCGGATCGTGGTGGGATCGGGCTGCTGGGGGAAGTGCTGGGGCTGCTGGAGGGATCGCAATATGTTAAAATATAATGTATAACCCTGTTCATTTAATGTAACTATGTATTTATAACCATGTCATATTTGTCATCATAATTCTCTGCCCAGGACATACTTGAAAACGAGAGGTAACTCTCAATTTATTACTTCCTGGTAAAACGGTTTATAAATAAAAATAAATAATACAAAAGAATAAATGAAATCAAACCCCTTGCAAGTGTACCTTTATAAATACTATTATCACACAAGTAACTCCGGTCGCATAGCAATTCTTTCTAAATGTAATTTCTTAATAACTTTAGGTATTCATTTTTTTTGCATAAAAAATAAAAAAATTGTAAGATTATTTTGAGATGTATATTTATTATTATTTTCGTTTATATCCGTCTTTCCACAATATACAGTACACAATTTTTTTAACAGGTTTGTCTTTTTCTTCAAACTGAATGCATATCGCTTCCATTGACAGAGCTCGGGACAATGCCACCACACACATCACTCACCCTTTCCTGTCACTCCCTCATCACACCTTTTGATTAGTCAAGAAGATTTCAGACAAAACCTCCCTCTTCTGTCACTTCCGATCAAGCTCCCCCTCCTTTTAATCACCTGCATCAACACAATTTATTTGGTCATGATGTCAAAATAAACCCCCCTTTCCTATAACTCCCCCTTATCATCTCCCTTCTTCTGTCACTCCCCCTATTGTCCCTCTTTATTTGGTCATGATTATATCAGATTAAACCCCCTTCTCCTGTCACTTTCCTCTCACCGCCCCATCATTTCACTTCTTCCCATCACCCGCCTTTATTTGGTTATGATGAAATTAGACTAAACACCCCATCTCCTGTCACTCCAGCCTCACACCTTCTCTCTTTTCACTCTCCTCCAACAACCCCTTTATTTGGTCATGATGATGTCAGACTAAACCCACACTTTCCTGTGACTCCCACCCATCACCCCCTCTCCTTTCAATCACCTATCACTCTTAGTCATGATGACACAGACAGAAGAAGAGAGATTTTTTTTTATAATATAGTAAGTATAATAATAATAACTAAAAATACTCTTCCAGTAGGGGTCAGATTTGGGTAAAGAAGGTATAGATCCCCCAGTTGAGACCTTAAAACATGACACTGAAATTAATTCACTTTGGTCCTAGGAGGGATTGTACACTTAAAAGGGCATGGCAGAAACAATGAAAAATTATGTCTCTGAAATTCCACTAACAACAGTACTAACACGATCGTTTAGAAAGAGAGACAATATAATATAATAAGAAACAGGGCTTTAAACACTACTCTGTTGGGATTTACTACTCAGACAGCAATAATAAGGTACTGTATGCGCATAAGAGATTAAACCAGTCTAAAACATTAGTTGCAAAAAGATTATTAGGCAACAGAAAGTATGTGGTGAAGGCAGCACTACCATTCATGGACTGTATGGCCTACTTAAATGTAATTGGTGCACAGGATCAAAGAAGAGACCCCAAATCTCTAAACACACTATGTTACACTCCTGGTATTCCCAGCACTCGAAAAGAAAACAAGAAGACTGATGGTGTATCAATCAAGAGTGTATATTGCAAGACACAACATCATAAACCATCAATATGTAAAAGCAAACAGCGAAATAAAAAATGACTGCAGGTTCAACCTGATGGGGAGTAGAGGAGGAGAGGAAGTTGGGGAGGGAAAAAATGGGAAAAGGGTAGGGAAGCCCCTAACGGGGAAAGAGATGCAGGGAAAAAAAAGATGCGGGGGGGGGAGGGGCAACGTTTCGGGGTAGTTTACCCCTTCTACTGGCCTGTTCCCGTAGTCTCAGTGTGGGGACTACGGTACTTCCCTGCACCCTCAAAATCCAACCCTCCTCCTGACAGAGATAAAAGCAAATAGTGACACACACAGAGAGGGTCTAGTGAATACAGGCAATTTAACATGCAAAGGAATAAGTCACTTTTAAACAATGCAGTCAGACCTGTGTGTCACACTATAATACAAACATCTAACACATCCTGCGGAGTGGAGCCAAAATCTACTACAGCAATCCATGGGTTAATGATCATATACTAAGTGAATATTACTGCCAGGCATCAGAAATACTGATTCTAAGTAAATATTATGCAGTAGTATGCAAAGGATAGTCAAGAAGGAGAGTCCTGTGACTCTGAGTCACCAATGGGAGTTATGCAGCTTCAGAGAGCCTATCGGAGACCAGAGACACCTCTGTACTGTAGCTGAGCAAAAGAAAACAATAGTAGGTAAGCAGCCATACAAATGGCAACCTGGAGCACAGAGAATAGCAGAGTGTCTACATTACATGACCCAGTCCATGGCAGGTTGCAAGGCAGTGTGAATCCATTATTATTATTATTAGGCAACATCACATGTTGTGTCATTAAAACGATTAGTTATCTAATCAATGGAGATCAATTGGTCACACATACTGGAGCTGTCTCCCCTCCCCTACACAAACACAATAGTACGCCAAGTTAATGTTTCCAGGATATTTGGATTGCAACATGGCAGTGAATTTTATTCTTAAAAAAGTTCCTACGGTGTAACAGATTTGTTGTCCACCATAAGAAAAGTTGCATGATCTTACAGTATACCCTGTAACTGCCACATAACATTACAAATATTTGTGTGTAAAACCATATTAATATTAAAATATTATGGTTTGTACTCTTAAGTAATTGTACCATTCGATAGCCTCACCACGGCCATCAACAAAGATATTCAATGTGATATCAGCCTGACATATACTGAGATTGCAATACATTTTTTTTGTTTAAAAATGAACCGTGGGATGTCATTTTGTAGACTTCCTGCGGCAAACCAAGAGTGGAATCTCACAGCTTGTCCTGATATCAGGGATATTAAGCCTTGCAACATCTGTAGTTAATTTAGTTGAACAAGGTTAAATTATGCAATGTATACTTTTAAAATACATTTATGCAGCATTTGTTTTGCATACAATTTGCATACATAATAAAATATTTGTAATGTTTATTCATTTTTGTTAGTGTTGTGACCAAAATATAACTTTATGATAGGAAAACAAATGACCTCTTTTTCATTAGCAATTATTGTAATTAGAAAGCACAAATATTCCAAGTTTATTTAGAGTGACATCATTAAACCTGGTATTATGCGAACTGTATGTGTTGTTTGTTCATATTTTCATCACCTAAATAATTCAATTAAAATAAATTCACAAGACATATCAAATCAATATAAAACGGCACATTATGTGAAAATTAAAAATCTTCCGATAAATCATTACTAAGTAACGAAATGGGTAATTTGCTGTTGGAATTTTTTTTACAACATTTTGCTTAATACTGTATGTAGTGGGCTATATAGCAAAAGCTCCCGGCTTCAAAATGACTTACAAAAATCCAACTACTTTTAATAGGATTTTTGTCATTCTTAAATCTGGTACAGAGTTTGCAGCTGGAAGTCTGTGGTGATGGTTTTTAGCAACATGTTTTTTATGCTGCCACCTCCTCCATCTAAGTTTTCATTAAACCCAGACATTTTTTATAAATTACATTTGATGTTACAGTACAACTACAAATAATAGGAAGACAATTTTTAATATAAGGATTAAACAACGTGGTGCGTGGTTAGATTGTTAAATGTCAATTGGTTTAGCGTTGAGTGGTTCTTCCACCTAATATTCTATTCATAACATTAAACAATGCTTTAATGTTTTGAGTGGAAAATAGGTTTGAAGTTTTCTACCTTTTTATTTTTTTCAGGTAGAGGATCATACTTTGCATTTTTCACTTAGTTCATTGGTTGACGTAGTTAATAATGAGATCACACATTTATGGATTTAATTTGCTAAGAAAGTAGCAGTGCTAGAATTATAAAAGGGAAGGGCAGTGGGAACAGCGCTAATGCTACAAATGAAAATAGTGACACATGGGTGACTAACATAAAATAAAATAAACACACTTTAAATGTTAAAGTGGGGGCTGCCAAGAAAAAAGGTTCACACAAACCAATACAAACAGTAGAAACAAAAATACCGGCGCCTCCAAAAAGAAATAAATATAAAGTCTGACCAAATATAAAGTCCAATATGGCTGAGATGAAATCCGAAGTGGAGTCTTCAATGTAGTCTCAGGGAAAGACAAACAGACAAATATGACAAAAGAAAAAAGAAAAGAGAAAAAGATCATAGTGCAACTAAAAACAACTAAAACAAATAATCACTGATATTATTGACAAATGAATAATTACAAATTTAATGCAAATGATTTAAAATAAATATATAAAACAACAGACACTTGAATGCTGGGCTGGAGACACTAATAAAGCGATGACATCTGGTAGGGATAAAATTGAAGCCCTACTTACAGCAAAGCTGATAGGTATACACCCGTAGCACAATGTCCTAGACTTGAAACCAGAGTATGTTGGGTAGTTGTTATTTCACTGCCTCTAGAGATCCACGAAGCCAGGGACTGCCGCTGCTAACACACTCGCAGATGTCCTGATGTGTGGGGGGGTGCCGCAGGTGAATACCTGGACGCGATGCTGCCGAGGGAGTCACCGAGGTATTACACGCAGACCGGAGGTCTCGCGATGACTGGGTGACGTCACTTCGCAGCGCAAAGGCAGGGGAAGTGACCGGACAGAAACCGGGGAATTAGTGCTAGAATTATGACACCTAAACAACTTGCACAATCATGAATTTCCATTAGCCTGACTACAAATAAGAATTCGATTTTTTAGAAGTATTCCCGTTGCTAGTCTTGCCAAGAAAAACAGGACAGTGCTTGGCCTGATGGTTTCAGTAGCTTCATCTAAATATCTCAGTAACAATGCATGTTACATAATAACCCATGGCAGTTCTGCATACTCAGCAAACTAAATAAAGAGTAGCATACATAAGTCCTCTTTCTGCAACACGAGGAAAAACACCACAATATGTTCATATTAATAACAAATTATTTCCAATTTTTGCATTCAGCGCAAAAATATATAAAAATGATGATAGATCACTGGACACACAAAGTCTGTCCATTTTCTTTAGATGCCTTTGACCATAAGATGCTATTTTCTGACAGATGTAAAACTTCTGTTGGATGCTTTTTACCTCAATAGTGGCGACATATTTTTGTTGTTGTTTGATCATACTGCATTTTCCTCCTACTGTTTCTTTTAGCAGGCTGTTCAATGAATCTACACTTTCATTTAAAAGCACTTCATGACAACCATTATTACTCTTCAGCATCAAGCATGATCCATTTATTTTTCTATGGTTCTTTTTCATAGAAAGATGCTTGTGTTCTGTGCTTTATTTATGTTTCTGAGGTACCTGGAATTCTCGATCATACTGTATACTCCCTATGTCTCCTTTTAGAGGTCCAATTTTCGTTTATTATTTCCTTTTAGAGGTAGTCACTTGGTGTTCTGGGATAACTTGCTAGAACACTGCCTCCAGCACAGTATAGTACAGGTAAACCCCGTTATAGCGCGGTCCTCGGGGTCCACCCCGAGACCACCGCGTTAGTAACGGGGTCGCGCTAAATAAAAAAAATGGCTGCCGCGCGCCTGTTCGGGAGAGAGGAGGGAAGGAAGGAAGAGGTGTCTGGAAGCCCTACACCATGCCTGCACAACATGCGGGCCACATGCCTCCTCCCTCCCTCTCCCTCCCAACCCCTCCCTCTCCCTCCCAGCGCCCTCCCTCTCCCTCCCAGCCCGCTCCCTCTCCCTCCCAGGGCAAAGGGCCGTGCCCGTTAATTTAATATATGTAAAAAAAAAAAACTGCACCGGCACTGGTCTCCCTATCGACAGTGCCGGAAGTCAAGTGGCTTAAGCTCCGGCGCGAGAGGGAGGCCCGGCGCGCGCGCGGGAGCAGAATTGTGGAACAGGTGCCTGCTGTGATCAGCCGCCTGGACCCCCGCAGCACCGACCCCCCCATCCCCAGCACCATCACCCCCCCTCGCAGGACCGGGCCCCCACACAGCAAAGGATCTCTCCGGAAGACCGCTCACCCCCCGCCGCAGCACAGGGCCCTCGCGCCGCAGTACAGGGCCCCCTCGCCCCGCCGTAGCGCAGGGTTGTCCTGCCACTCCGCCACAGCGCAGGGCCCCGCCATCCCCCCACCCCCCCACAGCACAATGATGTCCCACCCCCCGCCCCGGGCCGTACCGCCAACCTACCCCCACCTACCTGCCCCCCCGCACTGATTGAATGCACAGGGGGTGATAGTATTCCCCCATTTTGAATTATCAAATGATATCCTGTATAGGGTGAATAGGCAGACACAAACAGGGGAGGTCACCAGGCAGAAATTGGTTCCCAAGGCGTTTGTTAAATATGTATTCACTCTAGCCCATACTGTCCCTTGGGGTGGTCACCTTGGCAGGGATAAAACATTGGACCGTATTTCGTCCCGATTCTATTGGCCAGGGATGCATAGTGATATTGCTAAGTTATGTGCGGCATGTCCGGAGTGCCAGCTAACTAGTCCGAAGGGACAAAAAACAGCCCCTTT
Organism: Ascaphus truei; assembly: GCF_040206685.1. Classification (NCBI taxonomy): domain Eukaryota; kingdom Metazoa; phylum Chordata; class Amphibia; order Anura; family Ascaphidae; genus Ascaphus; species Ascaphus truei. Next base: position 107,865,215 of record NC_134483.1, on the reverse strand, counting down.
GGTTCCTCTACCCTTGGTGTCAGTTCCCTTTGACAGGATTGGGGTAGACTTGGTAGGACCTCTAGAACCTTCTGCGAAAGGACACAGGTTTATTCTTGTAATAGTTGACTATGCAACAAGTAATCCTGAGGAGTTCCCCTGAGAACAGCAATGGCGAAGCAAGTAGCCAACACGTTGTTGGAGATGTTCTCACGGGTTGAACTTCCCCATGTTATGTTGACAGATCAAGGTACAAATTTTATGGCTAAACTGATGCAGGATATCTTAAAATTACTAGAGGTCAAGTCTGTTCGGACATCGGTTTACTATCCACAGACTGATGGATTGGTGGAAAGATTTAACCGAACTCTAAAAGGGATGCTGAGGAAATTTGTAGATTCAGAGAAGAGAGCCTGGGATTAACTTCTCCCTTTTCTGCTGTTTGCAGTGCGGGAAGTTCCCCAGGCCTCCACGGGATTCTCTCCATTTGAACTGCTCTATGGCCTCCAACCCCGGGGTATCCTAGACCTCCTAAAGGAGTCCTGGGAGGAACAGCGGTTCCCTTCTAAGAATAGCAGAGTAGGGATGAATAATGGATTGCACTGCCAGGGAAATCCAACTCCAAATGGAACCGGAAACATGAAACGAAAGCGTACACTCCAGTATAAAAAATGGTCTGGTTTATTGCAGGTGGCTTACAACATCAGGACAACACGAAGGCACCTACGCGTTTCGTGCACAGAGCACTTTATCAAGGTTCTTTCTAAGAATACCCTGCAATATGTATTGGACATTAGGAAGCGCCTAGATGTGGTCGGGCATTTTGCTAGGGAGAATCTTAGATCAGCCCAGGACAGTCAGAAGAGACATTACAATAAAAATGCTCGTATGAGAGTGTTTCACCCAGTCAAATGGCAGGGCCCATTCGAAGTACTCCGCCGTGATGTGGATTACGAGATCGCTCAACCAGGGTCCAGGAAGGGTAAACAAATTTACCATGTGAACTTGCTGAAACCCTGGAAGATGCAGTGGTCTCTATTCATCCACCCGGTGGAGGAGGAAATGGACTTGGGTCCTCAGCCCCCACGGGAGAACATCGTGGGTGACGATAAAATCCCAATATGTAGACAGTTGTCCTCTGAACAAAAAGGGGACTTGTTAGAAATAATTACACAATTCCATGATGTTTTCTGTGATTTGCCAGGGCAAACTAATTTAATTTCACATGTGATCGAGACAGCACCTGGGGTAAAAGTACGTTCCCGTCCTTATAGGTTGCTTGAAAGTCGTAGGGCCCTGGTAGAGAAGGAGGTACAAGAAATGTTACACTTAGGAGTGATTGAGGATCATGCAGTGAGTGGTGTAGTCCACTAGTTATGGTCCCTAAACCCAATGGGAAGGTAAGATTTTGTGTTGACCTCCGAAAGGTCAATGCGGTATCCAAGTTTGACACATATCCGATGCCAAGGGTGGACGATTTAATTGACGCCCTTGGTAACGCGGAATATATATCCACGCTGGACTTAACAAAAGGATACTGGCAAATACCTTTAGAGGAAAAGTCCAAGTGCAAAACAGCCTTTGCCACTCCCATGGGTTTATACCAGTTTGTGACAATGCCATTTGGACTGCATGGAGCCCCAGCCACATTTCAGAGACTCATGGATAAAGTGCTGAGACCCCATAGGGCTTATGCCGCAGCCTACTTAGATGACATTGTCATTTATAGTAAACACTGGCAGGCCCATCTAAATAGGCTGAAAGTTGTCCTCAAATCTCTAAGAGAGGCAGGGCTCACAGCCAACCCTAAGAAATGTGCCTTAGGTAAGGCGGAAACCAAATACTTAGGGTATGCAGTGGGATGTGGAAAAGTAAGGCCACTAGCCGACAAGGTAGTTGCCCTGAAAGAAGTTCTGACCCCCCAAACAAAAACGCAGGTATGCTCTCTGCTGGGTTTAGCAGGGTATTATCGGTGGTTCATCCCCAACTACTCGGAAGTTGCAGCCTCATTAACGGACATCACAAAAAAGTGTGCCCCTATACAAGTGGTATGGTCAAGGGAGTGTCAGAGAGCCTTTGAGAAAAAACAAAATGGCGCTCCGATCTCTACAATGAGTGAATATAAACAACAATGTACATCAAATGATAATAACAAATAAACAATAAATACAACCGTGTGATGGTGATAATATGCTGAAAGAAAAGATAAGGTCCAATATGTCCAAGATTGTGATGTCACACACCCTGCGTCACGGCGTTCTTGCGCTCTATTCAACTTCAATCGAGGATTCTGTGAGCTGCCTCAACTTCATCCGTAGCAGCTCCCCCCGGTGGCGACATCTCGAGAGAGAGAGAGAGGATGGTGGAGCGGTTGAGCTGGTAGCAGTGTCAGAACCTCGAGCAGGAGCAGTCAGGAGGCTTAAAGGATTACTCCCCAGCAGACGGAGGCCCCTTCTGAACACCCAGCAGGTCTGGGTAGAATAAGGAGAGGGCGGTCCTACAGCACATTGAAAGCGGAGGAGTAGCCATCCAGACCATATCTACATGCGCATGACCTACTTGCAGTTTGTAAATAGGAATCCTATAGAACCCGGAAACAGGACGAATGGATGTCTTAGTTTTTAATTTGTATTTTTTCATTGTCCTTAGATTTTGTTTTTAATAAATATCCTTTTAGTATTTTTTAGTATTTTTTAGTGCTTGCTCGATCACTCTAGTTATTTTTGTTAGTCATTTATTCCATATCAGCCATTGTAAGGTTAATAGTCAATGCAATATCATACTATGTTGTTTCATTTATTTCCTTACATGTGCTGAGCCACGACCGGATCCCCACTCCACCATATTGGACATATTGGGACCTTATCTTTTCTTTCAGCATATTATCACCATCACATTTGTTTGTATTTATTGTTTATATGTTATTATCATTTGATATGTACATTGTTGTTTATATTCACTCATTTTAGAGATAGGAGCGCCCATTTTGTTTTTTCTATAGTTCTTTCACTAGCTTTGGGTTGCTAGTGTTGTAGTTGGCAGCTCCAATTATTCATCATTTACAAGTTCACATTTTGGTTAATTTATTTACTTTGATACATTTATTATCAATAGAACAGCGCTACGCAGCACGCACTTTTTTTCGTAGAAAGCCTTTGAGGACACAAAAAGGTGTCTATCAGAGGGTCCCGTCCTTAGAAGCCCAGACTTCAACAGGCCTTTTGTAGTGCAAACCGATACATCAGAGATAGGGCTAGTGTTGTCACAACAGTTTGAGGGAGTGGAACATCCGATCCTTTTTCTGAGTAGGAAATTGTTCCAGAGGGAAAAAAACTACTCAGTGATTGAGAAGGAGTGCCTCGCAGTAAAGTGGGCAATCGAGGCTTTGAGGCATTACCTGACAGGAGTCCATTTTACTCTAGTGACGGACCATGCTCCATTGAAGTGGTTAAATAGTATGAAGGACTCCAATGCTAGATTGACCAGGTGTTATATGGCCCTCCAACCCTTCTCATTTGAGATTCAGCACAGGCCTGGAAAAGAAAATGCAAATGCTGACTTCTTTTCTAGAGAAGGGGTAGATGGTCGGGCTTCAGCCGTGCGTGGCCCCAGCCACACACTAACAGGGGAGGAATGTGACAGGGTGAATGAACGTCACCAGCCATATACCTGGCAAACCTATGTTTAGGCTTGCAGTGCAGCAGTGAGAAGGTTAAGTTTCAGTTGAGAAGGGCTGCTTAATTAATCTGACCCCAGCTGCATAATCAAGGTGTTTTAAAACCCCCAGGCTGTACACACATGCAAGCTATCTGGTCAGGAGACAGGACTGAAATACTGAAGAAATTACTGCTATAAGGTCTGTTTTTCAAAGTACATGCGTGATGAACTGTCTGTGTCCTGCATGCTGAAGAGAAGCTGCCTTGTTTTCTATGCTGAAGAGAAGCTATTTTGTTTTTGTCTGCTGAAGAGAAGCTATTTTGTTTTTGTGTGATGTATATTTTTAAGGCTCAATAAAGAAGCCTTATCAAGAGAACCCGCGTGTGTGGTTGCATGTACCCTTCAACATGCCTCAATTCATTTAACAGTATTACTAGATATGGGTTGTGATGGTAGGTGTACATTTGGCTACTCTTAAATACAGGTAACATGGTGCGTGCATACCTGTGAGGGTTCAGGAGAACTATTTTTAACAAGATGCAGGATTCATGCACCCTGGATGCTTTCCCACAGGGTGCACCCCTATAATACGATTGCAGGTAACAGTGTCCCTAGCAACAACTGAAAGGAGTTCTGGCCCCAGTATTTTCTTTGTTAGCAGATAGAAGTGTACACGCTCCCTGGATTTTCCGTCAGGGTGCGCCCCAACCACTGGTCTGTATTTGAATGAATGGTACACGCTCCCTGGTAACATACCCTCAGGGTGCGCCCCAACTAGCACAGTTCATCGTGCACAGGTACACATGGTTCCCAGCCTTCAACTGAAAGAGCCCGTCCCTGTCTTGAAAATAATGAAGGGTCTTCACGCTCTTTGGTAACATGCCCTCAGGGTATGCCCCAACACAGTCTATCCTTGGTAAGGGTCTAGGCCAGGGGTGAGTAAATATCAGGAAAATTGGAGCACTACTTACACCAGTTAGAAAAAATCAATTGCAAGAGAGTGTGTCCCATAAAGATAAAAATTGTTTAATGGATCATGAGCATAAAGCTACATAACGGAGCACAAACAGCCCCCACCAATGCGTTTTGTGCATCACACACCGCGTGTTTGTGTCACACACCATGGTTTGGGTGTGGGGCATTGTGGGACTTGGACTCTCAAGACACGGTGTGGGTTACACGGTGGTGGGATACAGCCTTATGAGGTGTGTGGATAGTTGTACATTTAGTCCTATAGAGTATAGACGTTGTAGAGTGTCAGATATATTTGTGTGTCAGTAAAGGCCTTTCTATTTTACCTTGTGTGTGTTCATTGTTTGGGTCCTGTGAGGGGCTCCTCCCATTATGTTGGGATCCTTCTCAGGTGGAGGCGCTGCACCAAAGTTGGAAGTATATCGCCCCAGGCTCTCCGTGGCGGAGGCTTAGGCCCTTGAGAGCCAACAGGTAAAGGTGCAGCACCAGTAGCCATCCTGTTTAAGGGGAAACAGGGCTACAAGAGCATTGCACTTATCATAACATTTGGAGCTGTAACATGTTTATGAGATGTCCCATGCATGCAGTATACTAGTATGGGATCACTATCTGTTTATTTGACCATTTGTTGGTATCTGGTAATATTGTTTTGTTTGGGTGGACTGTCACTATCACAAAGGCAATCTTTTTTGGTGGGCATTTATCCACCCCTTTTATACCTTGCTTCCCTCCCTTCGTTTTTTTTCCAATCTTTTTTTCTTTATTGGAAGCATATATAAAAAAAAAGATTACAAAAAGTAATAACAGTCAGGTCAGTACAGAAAGATTAGAAGTCATAGGCACATGACTGCGAGTTATCAGAGATGCACCAAAAAATAATTTTCCTGTTTTTGTGTTGGAAAGAGGGGGAGACGAAGGATGGGGAGATAGATGGGGGCGACAGGAGGAGCGAGAGAGAGGGGTGGGGAGGGGAGGTTGGATGAAGAGAGGGGGGGGGTGGGTCGGGGGAGTCTCTGATCACTCCCAGCCTGGGGTGGGTCAGCTGTTGACTAGGACCTGTAGAAGGGACGGTGCCCCCGAGCCAAGCCATGGTTCCCAAGTTTTGTAGAATTGGGGCATTCTCTGATTCAGCATGGCTGTGTGCCTTTCCATATTCATAACTGTGTTTATCCTGTTCACAATTGTCCTCTTGGAGGGGGCTTTTATTTGTTTCCAGGTCGCCGCAACTGAGCATCTGGCTGCCGTTAGTATGGCAGATAACAGTCTGGTTAATGGGGCGGGGAGGTCTTCTATTGGTTTCCCCAGCATGTATGCCAGAGGATCCATGGGGACCTCCAGTCCAGTCCAGGGTTTTGTATATGAGTCCCTGGACTCTGGTCCAGAACTTCTGGATCTCTGAGCATGACCACCAGATATGGGCCATGTCACCCTTTTGACCACATCCTCTCCATCACAAGTCATCCGTGCCGGGGAAGATCTGGCTCAGTCTGCTCGGGGTCAGGTACCACTGAAATAGTATTTTATAGATGTTTTCTTTTGTGATGGAGCAAATCGATGTTTTGGAAGCTGCTTCCCAGACATCCTCCCAGTCCTCAAGGTCCATTTGTGTGTTTAGGTCCGCACACCATTTTTGCATATAGGTATGGGAAGGTGGGGGGTGGGAGGCCTCGATTATTCTGTAAATTTCAGAGCTTAGTCGTCTCTGGTATTCGCCTTTGCGGCAGAGGGACTCGCATCTCGTCTGCGGGGGGAATTTGGAAGTCTGGGACAGAGCTCCAAGGAAATGCCTTATCTGAAGGAATTTGAAAATGGGGAGGTTGGGGCCTAAGAATTTAGTTTTGAGCTCTTGGAAGGACAGAGTTTCGTCATTCTTCAGCAGATCTGCAACCATTCTAATATCTAGGTCCTGGAATTGACCAAATTAGGTACGGGAGCACCCAGGCGGGAATTTTGGGTTTCCGAAGATGGGGATGAGTTGGGAGTGGGATGAAGCTAGGCCATATTTCCCTTTGTTTTTGATCCAGGTGGACCACGTGCATTTCATCGCCCCAAGCTCAAGTTTTTGGGGTCTTTTTTCTTTGTACGCCTGTGACCAGAGAAAAACCGGGAGGGGGGTGGGGGATGCGTGGTGGGACTCTATTGCTAGCCAGCAGTTGGAGTCCGGGGGATTATTCCAAACCACCGCTTGTCTCAACTGAGCTGCCTGATAGTATCTGACCATGTCTGGGGCCCCCAAACCCCCTCTTGTCTTTGAGAACAGGAGCACTGATCTCGGGACCCTGGGTTTGCGCTGTCTCCAAACGAAGCGTAGGATGTGGGACTGTTTGTTCCTTAGTTCCGCTAATGGGATTGGTACTGGGAGTGTTTGGAAGTAATATAGTAGGCGGGGGAGGATATTCATTTTAGCAGACACAATTCTACCAAACCAGGATATCTGGTGGGAGTTCCAATCGTCCAAGTCTCTTTTGATTTGGTCAAATAGGGGTGGGTAGTCAGTTCGATATAGAGAACTATATGCGTTAGTTATTTTTAGGTATTTTATGTGGGAGGTGTTCCATTTATATTTATAATTCGACTGCAGTAGTTTCCAAATGGGGTCTGGGAGTTATAGGTTAAGTGCTTCAAATTTGTCCGTGTTTATCTTGTAGTCTGAGACCTGGCTAAATTGGTCTAATAGTTTCTGTAGATTGGGGAGGGAAATATGTGGGTCGGCAAGGGTCAGTATAACATCATCGGCGAAAAGTGAGATTTTGTATTCTATGCCAGCGATCGTTATGCCTTTGATGCTTGGTTCGACTCTGATTTGGGCCGCTAGGGGTTCAATTGAAATAGCAAATAATAGAGGGGAAAGGGGGCAGCCCTGTCTGGTTCCATTTTTTATTGGGATTGGATTTGACTGTCCGCCTGGGAGTTTTAGATATGCGGTGGGATTCTGATATAGGGCGCGAACTCCTTCTAGAAAGGGGCCTGTGAAACCAAATGTAATCATAGTTTGGTCAAGAAAGGCCCATTTGATCCGGTCAAATGCCTTCTCTGCGTCAAGGCTTAGTATCATGGCATGGAGTTTATTGAGATGCACGTGGTCAATAATGTCAATGATTTTGCGGGTGTTGTCAGAGGCCTGTCTTCCTGACATAAAGCCCACTTGGTCTATATGAATTAGTCTGGGGAGAATAGGGTTTAGTCTGTTTGCAAGGATCTTGCTGAAGAGTTTAAGGTCTGTGTTAAGCAGGGAGATCGGTCTGTAACTACCCAATTGTAGCGGGTCCCTTCCTTCCTTGTGGATAATGGCTAGGTTGGCAGCCGAAATTGTGCCTGGGATCGGTGCTCTCTCTAGGAAGGAGTTGAACATATCGATTAGGTAGGGAGAAAGGGATGTTGTGAATTTTTTGTAGTAGTCGTTGGAAAAGCCGTCTGGGCCTGGTGTTTTGGCTATTTTAAGAGAGCTTATGGCTTGGGTCACTTCCTCATGTGAGATTTTTTGGTTCAGGGTTTCGAACTCCTCCTTAGTTAGAGAGGGTAGATTACACCGAGCCAGGTATTGTGAGGCTAATTCGGTACTATCCTTCTCTTGGTTAAGGGGGTGAAGATTGTAAAGATCTTCATAGAAGTTCGCAAACTTTTGAGCGATTTCTTTCTCAACATAGAAAATCTGGCCACTTTTTGTGCGAATCGTCGTGATTTGGGCTTTTGCCTTTATACCTCTGAGTTTTGAGGCCAGGAGTTTATCTGCCTTGTTACCCTTTTCGTAGAACCTTTGATTGGTCCATTTGAGTGCTCTCTCTACCTCCTCGAGCTGGGATAGTTTTAGCTCTGTTCTTGTTTTGTCAAGTAATCTAAATAATCTTTTGGAGGGGGCCTTTTTATGTTGTTGCTCTAGGACTGAGATCTTATCCGTCAGTGCTTTCTGCGTTTTAAGCTTAATTTTTTTCTTATGGGAGGCTAGCGAGATAAGATCCCCCCTAATTGTAGCTTTGTGTGCTTCCAAGAGCGTTGCCACTGCTGAGACAGAACCGCTGTTTATTTCAAAGAATGAGGTTAGCTTTTGTTTGATTGATTCCACTATCTGTAGATCCAAAGAAAAAATAAAATAACTGCGCCAACCGTATAAAAATGGGTTCAGAGTTTCAGTCCCTCATAGAGTGTAGTCCTGCTGCCAGAGTTTCGTTCAGAGGTGATTCACCAACCTCTGTATTAGTCACTGAATGGAGAAGGGGGGGATCCTCCGGCGCTGTGCTTCACTCAGATTTCCAGGACACATGCAATATAAGACATAAAAGGGACCGCAATCAGGAAGGGTTAAATCACAGTAGTATGCTAGGAGTAAGATATACAGCAGGCACACTTACATTGAAACACTAGATTCCCCCTTATGTGCAGTGTATACTTCTTAGTATGACCTCAGGGAAAGGGAGAAAACAGAGAAAACATAGTATAACACTGTTTATTGAACAAAATTGATTTAAAAAAGAGATTGCCAACTCCCAAGCGACCATTAAGAAATGGCATAGAAAGGAGAAGTTTTCACTCTCTGCCAGACTTCCTCCCAGGTGGTTAGGTGTCCGTGTGGAGTCTGTCGCAGTCGATAAGATGGTAGTGCAGGGATGTGGATGAAAATTGGGTGGTTTGCCCAGACTTGTGCACAGCCTGGTCTTTCTCCCGTCAGTCAGCCTCCTTGCTGTTGCTTCCACGTCCCACGCATGCGCATGCGCTCCGGTGGTAGTGTTTATCAAAATGGGATTCTGCTTCACTTCTCTGTACGGTGGCTTGCGAGGACCAAAAGACCGTCAGACGCGTTTCGCTAAAAGCTTCCTCAGTGACGTAGATACATGGGGTCAGCAGCACTTTATATATCCTCTAGTGTTTGCATTGTCCAATCTGACACTGTTTGTTGCTCTATCTATTAGCATACGTAATTGCACTGTTTAGATCCATCTCTTACATAACTATAATAAATAAATACATAATTAACACTTTAAAACAATAACTTACATAAAAAATTTATAAAAATGTATTGATTCTTTGTACTTATTTAATATCTCAATTGATGCAGAAATAATGTAATCAAATGCCAGGTTCCTGCATTTAGATCCTAAATGAAGGCTGTCAGTTCCATCTCCAGGTTTAACCCTTTAGGTGCTAGGGTTTGCAGGGAGAAGATCCAAAAGGATTCTCTTTGTGATATTTTTTGAATAAAGTCTCCTCCCCTCCAATCTGTCTTAACCTGTTCTATTCCGAGGAACTTCAAGCAAGCAGGGTTTTTATTATGTTTAATCCTATAGTGGTATGGGTGTATTTATGTATTATAGTTATGTAAGAGATGGATCTAAACAGTGCAATTACGTATGCTAATAGAGAGAGCAACAAACAGTGTCAGATTGGACAATGCAAACATTAGAGGATATATAAAGTGCTGCTGACCCCCATGTATCTACGTCACTGAGGAAGCTTTTAGCGAAACGCGTCTGACGGTCTTTTGGTCCTCGCAAGCCACCGTACAGAGAAGTGAAGCAGAATCCCATTTTGATAAACACTACCACCGGAGCGCATGCGCATGCGCGGGACGTGGAAGCAACAGCAAGGAGGCTGACTGACGGGAGAAAGACCAGGCTGTGCACAAGTCTGGGCAAACCACCCGATTTTCATCCACATCCCTGCACTACCATCTTATCGACTGGGACAGATTCCACGCGGACACCTAACCACCTGGGAGGAAGTCTGGCAGAGAGTGAAAACTTCTCCTTTCTATGCCATTTTTTAATGGTCGCTTGTGAGTTGGCAATCTCTTTTTTAAATCAATTTTGTTCAATAAACAGTGTTATACTATGTTTTCTCTGTTTTCTCCCTTTCCCTGAGGTCATACTAAGAAGTATACACTGCACATAAGGGGGAATCTAGTGTTTCAATGTAAGTGTGCCTGCTGTATAACTATCTGTGGATCGTTGAGAAGGGAGTCATTGAGTTTCCACTTATATGCGGAGCTCTTAACAAAGGGCAGAGAGAGGGTCAGTTCGACTGGAGCGTGATCGGACCATGTGATTGGGCCTATATTGGAGTGGGAGGATGCCTGGAGAACATTTGTGGTGCCTAGAAAATAGTCGATCCACGAGTAGGACTGATGCGGAGCTGAGAAGAACGTGTAGTCCCTCTGGCCTACGTGCTGGGCCCTCCAGATATCTATAAGAGAGAAGTTTTGTATGGTCTCGCTGAACTTTTTGGCCTTTTTCTGACTTTGGGCTGTGTGGGTGGTTGTGGGCATTTTGGATTTGTCATGGTCTGGAGAGAGGACCTTATTAAGGTCTCCAACCACTAGTAAAGAGGAAAGAACAGATTGGTCTAAGGAGTCAAGCAGGCTTTGGAGGAATTGGACCTGGTTTTCGTTGGGGGCATATACATTAATGATAGAGATCGGAGATCCCGACAGGGTGCCCTGTAGGAGCAAGTATCTTCCCTCCGGGTCTCTAGTTATCTTAGTGGGGGCGAAGGGGTCATTATTTTTTATCAGTACAGCAACTCCTCTCTTTTTGTTGGGGGATTATGCGAAGAAGGCTTGTGGGAAGACATGGTTGAACGTATTAGGGGGGTCATTTGAGTTAAAGTGGGTTTCTTGAATGCAGATAATGTCGCATTTTTTTTCTAAGTTCTTGGAGTGCTAATTTACGCTTTTTAACTGAGTTGAGGCCCTTAACATTAAGGGAGATCATTTTAATTGACGACATTATTTGAACATTTTGTTCCCAGAGTTAAATTCTCTGGGCCCCGTATGTCTCCTATGACGGGGGTAGTTTGGCTCTTTGAGGGGGGGTGGGTAGAAGAGGCTCGTGTTGTCTTCACTGGGGTCCTTATGGGTTGGAGAGGCCGGAGAGTGGGGGGGAGGGCGGGGGAGGATGGCTGGGTGGGGGGGGGAGATGACACATATGGGGAGGAAAAGATGCGGGCTTTCTGGGAGCCCAATAGAAATTTCCTTTGGCACAGTGGTGGCAAAGGAAGGGGGTTCAGAACCCCTGGAGATCCTTCTGGGGCGCCAATCATGGGACGCGGCCAGGGTGGGAGGTCCGACACCCTCCAAATTTGAACCGGGTGGGGAATCTGCATATAGCAGGAGGAGGGGGAATAACGTAGGGAACCTGGGAACATTTCTATCGGGGGGTCAGCGAGTTGCGGGGAGGGGAAGATAATACTTTGAACATATTAACCTGTATAAACCTCTGTGCTGGGGGCTGGTGTGGGGGGTGGCAATGGGAGATGGGGGAGGGGTAGGGGAGGGGGGAGGGGAAGAGAGAGGGGGGGAGGGGGAGACATGTGCTCTTTGGGACATGGTATTAGGACAAGTGCAACACATTTTCATCACTGTACAATCAACATCGTATTCTTCTCCTTCATCGTCTGTTTGAGAGATCATCCCATGCACTGGGGTGCGCACATAGGCACGGAGGGGAACTTAGGGTGCCCCTTTTACACATTCGTCTGAGAGGGGGGGAGTGAGGGTATGTGGGGGGGACAAGGGTAGGAGAGGGGTGAGTGTAGGGGAGGGGAATTGAAGGGGGGGGGGTGGGGGAGAGAGGGGGGGGCTGGGGGAAGTTGGAGCTTTTGGGATCATAGCATTAGGACAGGTGCCACGCTTTGCCCTCATTGTTTAATCAATATAGCCTTTTTCACCCTTGGCACTTTTGGGAACTTCGTTTTAGTACAGGTAACCATGAGGGGTGCATACAGTTGTGAAGGAGAGCTTAGAGTGCCCCTTTAACTTGAGTATATGGGGAGTAGGTGGGGGGATGGGTGGGATGGGACAGGGGGGCAGGGGGGAGAGGTTGTGGTCGGGATAGGCATTTATGGAAGCATGGGGGGTGAGGGGAGGGGGGAAGGGAGGGGGGAGAGCGGAAGGGGGGGAGAAGGGGGGAACAGGGAGGGGGAGTAGGGGGACAGGGAGGGGGGTAGGGGACGGGGGGATGGGACCGGGGGGGGAGAGGGGACCAGGGGGGGAGGGGGGTGCGCTAAAAAAACAACAACATATTATTGAAACATACATGAAACTCAGTTAGTCGTGCATATTTGACATATTGCTGTACATCTGTAGTGAGCATTGGGGGGGGGGTCAAACCATTGGGTGCGCCCTCCCTCCATTTTATCCTTCTCCCATTTGCCTTTTTCCCAACCTGCTCTTTGGCCTTCCCCAGTGTCATCCACCCTCCTACTTACCAGTATTATGTTTTTATACCTTTTTTACTGTTGTGTGTTGTTTTTCCTTGTGGTTTTGTAATATTAGACTGGTACATTATGAGTAACATTCACATAGCAGCAGCCTTTCCTTTCTTTCAGTTATCAGCTGTGCCTCCTGTCCTGTGTGGGTGAAGAGGATCGCAGCAAAGCAGGGTGACAGAGCAGGAGCAGAGCTCTGTTGCAGGGCAGGGACGTTCCACGTCACACCGCTGGGGCGTGCTCGTCCCCTGCCGTCCTCCTGCGTTCTATCCACTTCCTCCGATTCACCAGCTTTAACGTTCCCTCTGCAGCCGCCGTACCTCCGCCGTCCCCACACCCTCACCATCATATTCCAACACATCATGTTCCATTGCCAGCCTGAACCATTATGTTCTGCCGCCCGCCCAAATCTCACACCATCATGTTCCGCCGCCCGCCCCATCCACCTGCCCGCATCATTATGTTCCGCCACCCGCCCACACCGTCCACACCATCATGTTTCGCCGTCCGCTTGCCCACACACACCATCATGTTCCGCCGCCCGCACCATCCATCCATCCGCTCACGCACAGCATGTTTTGCCACCCGCCGCCCCAGGCTGCACCGGCCCTGTGCCCCCTTAAAATATCTCGCACACCCCAGTTTGCGCACCCCTGGTCTAGGCAACCCCCTCCCTGGATTTCCAATCAGAGAGTGGTCTCCCCCTTCCTTAACGCGAATGGGTGCCCAGGGTCCCTGGTGGAGCATCAGGGGCCAGTCTCCGGCCTCTTTTACTGCTGCCGGCTGTCAGTGTTACTTAAAAGCCTGCCCTGTTGCTGCATCTCAGCAGCGCCTCCAATTTTAGCCCTGCTTCCCCCCCTCTCTGGAAGACGTTCTGCTGGCTACAGGTAACTTGGTGCGTGTATACCTGTGAGGGTTCAGGAGAAGTGAGTGTCCGCTATGGTGGGGGGTAAAAGGACAGGCTTTTGGTGATCTAAGGGTCCTTCTCTCATGGGTGACAATGCCTCCAGCCACAGCAGGCAATGGCATAGCAGGAGACAGTCCCAGCAATGGCACTGAAAAGGCATACTCCCCTGCCCAATAGCCGGAGGCAGGGAGTAGATAAAACTGGATCCTTTATTCAGCGCGTCCATTGCAGATGGTATTACAGCAATGCCTCTTTGGAGGAGGATCCTAGGCCTCTGGATGGTACTAGGCCTAATGGTAGTTGGGGCCTTGTTATCTCTTGGTAGAATATATCAGCTCCTAGGGGAGCCGACTAGCATGTCTCACTCCCAACAGGGAGGGACTAGCACTGATTACAATTTGAAGAGCTTCCTCTCTAGTCAGAGAAGGTGAGGGCACAAGGTCTGCACCATGACTGGCTAAACATAGACCAAATGTCACCTCCACTCCTGCCACTCAGAGAGGCTGCAAGGAGGGGGTGACCCCACAGGATAGCCTGCCACAGAATGCAGCTATCAGGGCTTATGTGACAGGAGGGCAAAGACGTAATCTGGACCAGCCTAGGCTACATATACAGTACGTATGTAATAGACATTGCTCTGTTTTGCTAATATTTTCATCTTGTATATAGTACTTTATGAACTAGTAGTCTGTTTTCTCTCAAGATTAAATGTTACTTACTGAGTCTGCATTTTTTTAAGATTAATTTGTCAGGAGATCTGTTTATTAAAAATGATTTTCTTATATAAAATGGGGATGTATATTGGGTGATCAGATTTCCAAAAGTAAAAACTGGACACATTAAAAGATTATTTCTAAAACAAATGACATCACTTAAAAATAAATATTATAATGGTAGTTGCCTAATAGCGTTCCAAATTATGCTGTATTAATTATTTACAGTATCTCCCTCTTTTCCCTTTTCTCCTTCTTCCTCTCCTCTGTTCTCCCTCACTCCCGTCTCTCCTCCCTCACCTGTCTCTCCTCCCTCCCCAATCTTCTGTCTCCCATCTCTCTTCTGTCTCCCATCTCACTTCTGTCTCCCTTCTGTCTTCTGTTCCCATATCTGTTCACTCTTCCTTCTCTCTTCACTCTTCTGTCTCTATATTCTATCCCCCATCCCTCTTCACCCTCTCCCTGTTTCCCTTCACTCTCTCCTCCATCTCTCTTCACTCTCTCATCCATCTCTCTTCACTCTCTCCCCTGTCTCTCTTCACTCTCTCCCCTGTCTCATTTCCCTCTCCTGTCTTCTTCCTCTTTTGTCTCTCCTCTCCCTCTCTCCTTTGTCTTCTCCCTTCCCCCGTCACTTCTCCCCTCCACTTTATCCTCTCTCTTCCCTGTCTCTCTTCTCCCCTCCCATCTCTTCTCTCTCTCCCCTGTCTTTTCTCTCTCTTCCGTCTCTCTTCTCTCTCTCCTCTGGCTCTCTTCTTTCTCTTCCCCCTGTCTCTTCTTCTGTTTCTACCTTGTCTCTTCTTTTGTATCTCCCCTGTCTCTTCTTCTGTCTCTTCTCTCTCCCCTCTCTTTTCTGTCTCCTCTCCCCTGTCTCTCTGTCTCTTATCCCATCTCTTCTCTCTCCCCTTGTCTCTTCTGTCTTTCCCCCGTTTCTTCTTCTGTATTTCTTCTCTCTCCCCTGTTTCTTCTGTCTTCTCTCCCCATCTCTCTTCTCTCCCCCCATCTCTTCCCTCCTGTCTCTTCTATCTCCTCTCTCTCCTCTCACCCGTCCTATCTCTTCCTTGTACTTCCACCCTCTCCCCCATTCTCGTCTCCATCTACCCCTCTCTTCTCTCCCCTCCCTCTCTTCTCTCACTCTCCTCCCTTTCTTCTCTCTTTCCCCTGTATCTTCTCTCTCCTCCCCTATATTCTTTCCTGTCTCTTCACCCCTCTCTCACCCCCCCCCCCCCACGCAGACACTGTTACCCACATACAAATCAAATAAGCTTTTTTAGCATGACAAAAGAACATTTCAGTATTGCCAAAGCATGAATAACAGGGGGTAGAGTATAATGATTACACAGTACATGAATTACAGGGGTAGGGTATAATGATTACATAGTACATGTGTAGCCTAGACTGGTGCAGACTACCTCTTTGCCCTCCTGTCACATAAGTCCTGATAGCTGCAGGCTGTGGCAGGCTATCCTGTGGAGATTTCCCCCCTCCTTGCAGCCTCTCTGAGTGGCAGGAGTGGAGGTGACATTTGGTCTGTGTGTAGCCAGTCATAGTGCAGACCTTGTGCCCTCCCCTTCTCTGACTAGAGAGGAAGCACTTCAAATTGTAGTTAGTGCTAGTCCTTCCCTGTTGGGAGTAAGAAATGCTAGTCAGCTCCCCTAAGAGCTGATATATTCTACAAAGAGATTACAAGGCCCCAACTACCATTAGGCCTAGTACCGTCCAGAGGCCTAGGGTCCTGCTCCAAAGTTGCATCGCTGTAATAACATCTGCAGTGGATGCGCCGAATAAAGGATCCAGCTTTATATACTGTCACGGGAAACCAGGTATTTAACCTTTATACCGGGATCATATCACTGAGCAAAACCAAGAAGTAAAACAAATTGTAATTTATTCCATTGAAACAGACGTACACACAGTGAATTACGATAAACAAGAGAAAACACTTACTGGGGGTCTCGGCTGCAAAACAAACCTTTCCTAGTTGAAATAGAACAGAAAACAAAGTCTTTACAAAGTCTTTCAGATGACCGGGACTAAGCCCGGAAATTCCTGGAACTGAAATTGGCATGCAGTTCCTGACGCCACCGTTCTTTCCACTCTGGAGGTGCTGAAATCCCTTGACCGGGAGCGAGTACCAAACATCCTGGTACTCTTTTCGGCATGCAGTTACAGCCGCGACCGCAATAAAGTATTCTGAGAACTTGGCCCCGAAAAGTGGGAAATTCTCACCTTGAAATTTCCAAAGCCGGCTCACTGACATCTCTCACAGAGCATCTTTGAATTTACCGCAGCTGTTTTGGCGCTTAGAATCTGAGGACTGGATTGGCTGCTGGGTTTCTTATAGTATTTCAGATTCATTCATGAAATACTACAACCAATCCAAGCCTGGGAACTTTACAAACAGCCAATCAGAGGGCTGCCAGTCTTCCAAAGCCAGGCTTGCGGTTCTTCTGAATGCAACGAGGGCATGCTTGCGTTTGTCACCCTAGCCACTTGGTATTCAGAAGCCACCCGCTTGGTTAGGTGCCTCCAAGTCTGGGAAGGCAAATGCTGGCCACAATGGCTGGCAGTGTTTCCCGGACGTGGGTACTCCACCTAACCATGCTGCCCAAATGGCTTTAACACCTCTGATAGCATCTGTGACTTTGAAGTACGGACCTTGGGCAGACTTAGTGGCACCACAAATTGGTAGCCCACTAGCCCCCCTCAGAGAACCATCTTTGAAAGTCCCAGCTTATAAGTATACTGGCAAGGCAGGGAGGTGGGAGTGAGCACCGCAATCAGGATCAGGCTGGAGGCATGTGCTGAACAAAAAAAAACTTTATTGCGGCATGTAAGCCAAAAAAAGATAAAATGTCTTCTAAATATCTAATCAATTCTTGATTAAAAAGACTCTAATGCTCAGTTTGAAAAAAATGAAAAAAACATAAAAAATTAATAAAAATCATATATGTGCACAATGCCAAACCAGCATAAGTATAATGCATTACAAATATCTCAGTTTAATAAAAATATACTTTTACACTTTTTACTGTGACGAAAGAGACTACGGCGCTCTCACTGACAATAGATGGAAAATGAAAAATGGTTTTCAATACCGGACTCCTGCGTGCACTATTAATCCAGGTGCATTACTGCGAAGACCAGTAACTGCTGCTCAACCCTAAGGGTCTTTCCAAGAACCCCAAATGGAAATAGAGATGGGTGAGGGGAGCGCTGCACCAGGACAAATAAATCCAACAATCCATAGCCCCGCGAGGGGGTTGGTAAAAAACAATCACCCACAGTGATCAGCACAAGTGGTCAAATGACCACAGTCAGTGATTTGAGCTCAAATCATCAGACCTTTTTGGACCTCGGCGGCCACCGTAGTTGTATGCTATACTTGCGTTCCAGTATTAGTTCCAGCCGGAGACCGGATGCGGTAGCTGGACCTGTATGAGACGCAGGGGAGGCAAACTCTGCTGTGACGACCGAGGAGAATGAAGTTGTTAGTGTGTATATTTATTTTTTAATAAAGTGCTATGTTTTGATTTTAATACACTCTCCACGTTTGCCCATTGATTCCTGGGGGACCCTCCTGAGATGGGAAGGGAGCAAAGTGCAGCACTGGAAGACAACCATTCTGACAGAGGATTGAGTAAAGAGAAAGAAACCTTTACTATGCAGTTTACTTACACATGGCCGTGTAAGTACTTTTATTCACATTTATTCACATATTGCACGTTATTGTCACCTGTGCTATACCACTGTTTACAGGCATTTACTGTGGTTTCCAGACCATGTTTGCTGATCTCAGTGGATGATTGGTTATACACCAACCCATCTCTGGGGATATTAATTGTCTTGTGCTTTACCACTGCTGACAGGCATTGACTGTGGTCATTTGACCACTTGTGCTGATCACAGTGGGTGATTGGTTTTTACCAACCCCCTCGTGGGGCTATTGATTGTGTTGGATTTATTTATCCTGGTGTTGTTCTCCCCTCACCCATCTCTATTCTCTATTTACACTTTTTACTGTGTCTAAGTCTTTTGGGCTATGAGGGGTAGAATGAGACTATATACTTTTATTCCTACTAGCCATAATCCCTCATATACTGTAAACCTGAGTTCGACTGTAAAAACCTTATAACCACATTGGCTAGTAAACATTTTATGAAACATAAAACATATTTCCCATTTTTCATCTAAGTCCTGAAGTGAAATGAAAAGATGCTTAGACCTACTCCCAGGGCTGCATCTCTTTCCTTTACTGAAACTTGGACTTAGGTTTCATAAAACCTCTTGCAACTTAGTACATAGTTGGATAAAACCCCCAGAATCTCTGTACTGATTCTGGGGTACCTGGGCATATACTGGGTGACCCTCACTAATCTAGGTAACCTTGACTGTACCTGGGATACACAAATCCCTATGCCCCCTTTTATCTTTCTGGTCTGTGCTGAAGCAGGGAAAACTGGCGGTGAGTCGCGTAACTGTTTTCAAGGAAGGATTTTGACCGGAGTGATGCGTCTATATGTCCCTGGGAATACGACCTAATTCCCGGATACATTTTTGGGGTTGCCAGCAACTCTGGACCCTGACTACCTAGACACAATCTGACAACACTTTGACTGCATGACCCCCTTGAAACTCATATCCTGAGAATCTCCACTGGTTAGCACTCCTGGAAAGGTAAAACACACACAAATTCTTTATTGCCACACAATTACATTCATTGCAGGTACAAAATCCAGGTTGAAGAGCTGACACTCTAAAACCTGAAACAGGGCTCAGAGGTAACCAGCCGGGCATAATACCTTTATTTATGGCCTGGTTACCCCTTCACCGTCACATATACTCCCTGCCTGAGTCTACAGTCTATTGGGCAGGGGAGTATGCTTGTTTAGTGGTATTGCTGGGACTGTCTCCTGCTATGCCGGAGCCTGCAGTGGTTGGAGGTGCTGTCACCCACGAGAGAAGAACCCTAAGATCACCAAAGCCTGTCTTGTTACCCCACACCATCGCGGACACTCAGTTCTCCTGAACCTTCACAGGTATACATGCTCTATGTTACCTGTAGCCATCAGTACATCTTCCAGAGAGGGGGGGAAGCAGAGCTACACATGAATAACACGGTTAGGGTATAATGATTACATAGTACTTGGGTAACAGTTACACACAGGGATGTGGGGGTTAGTGAGCATGTCTCAGCCTGTGACAGGTGCTGAAATAGTGTACAGCCAGTTCTGCTGTGGTTTCATCTTCTCCCAGAAGGATCGCTATTTTTTGGTTCTCTTCTATATTATTAAAGTTCTGGATAAGAGCATACACACACTCTTACACACACAAACACACTCTTACCCACAAACACACACACACATTCCCTTATTTACACACACTCCTTTACCTTATTAACACAGCACACTGCAGCCAGGGAGTGATGCTTGAGCAGCACAGCACAACCTAAGGGCCGGAGGAGACATTGCGCTGCAGAACCTGCTCCTACTGTACAGTATCTACTCAAAACTTGGGTCATTAGCTAAATTCTGAGGCCATTGGACAGTAGCTTAAAAACTGGGACATCTGGTCACCAGAAACAAATATTCAGTGTGAAACAAAATACTGGAAATTATTAAACAATCAATTTGTTTTAATATTTTTAAATGCACTGCATATATTGTACAAGGGAAATATAAAACTGATATATTATCTAGGAATATACATCTTTCTTTGCAGTACATATTTATTTTAATAAAGATTTTGCTTTCCATTTTGTCAGAAGATATTGTACTTTTAAATTTTCAATGCCTTCCTTTACAAAACTAAAATAACCACAGTTCTGTAAAGGACAAATACTTCTGTTTTTTGTCATATGTCTTTATATGAGATGACATTCAGTAGTGCCACTTATCACTTTTAGCCATTTGAAGCAGTTTGATTATAGTACCTTTGGGACTTGGTTTTCAGATTGAGGACTGGTGTTGCTTTCAGGGTGAAGTCTTCTAACCTCTTCAAAGAAGAGACAGGATTGACCCAAAAGCCTTTTATTTTTTATAACAACCAGCCACAAGGTGACTATCGTACATGACCTGTGGAATGTGTTTTCTGGCTTACTGTATGTTGAAATTGCGCATTCCATGATTGACAACAAATTCCTGCCATAATATAATAACAGTATTACATAATAACATATTAAACAACACATCTACTTTCAATTAAATAAATAGTACTGGAAGTGTACGTATGTTCAGACAGCATTTTCTCCTATGATTTATTTATGATTTAAATTTTTTCGCTGAAAGATTTAGTGCTCTTAGTTGGCATTTGTGTTCATTTTAAAGGATATTTTCCTGTATCCATTATAGTACATGGTGTAGTATGGCCGATATATCAGAATAATTAATTTATCTCTTTTTTTTTCATCATAATTTGCAACATATCACAACAGTTTCATGAACTTTTGAGCAATTATAGGTCATAGTAGATTATTACATTTATGAATTATTTGATAATCTAATAAATATTTTTTGGAATTGGGGATGGCATGATAACCCCATCAAGTTCAAAGTTACAAAATGGTATTTAGCAAAGACGATTTGTAAAGTGCTTGAGACAGATGAAGAATTAAGGTCCAAAACGCTTACATACAATGTTTCCTGATAAAGCATGGTTGCTAGGAGGACTGTAAAAACGTATTCGTAAAACAATGTATCGTTCAGGAGTGGAAGCAGCTGGATCAACACTATCAATTATGCAATCAGACAGTGGCGTTCTCGTCTTCGGGCGGCCGTTTCAGTAGATAGGACATTTTTAAAACACTTTGAACAATACTTTGAACTCAAAATTTATAGTAAAAGAAAAAACACCGATTTCTCATTTAATGAACATGAACCTACAGTACTACAGTATGTCTGGTACTTGTTTATATAACACAATGACATCAATATAGTTAACATCAATTGATTGTCTACATTTTGTTTCTGATATAGTGTTAATCTACTGGATTCAATTACAGATTAAAAGACCAAGACAACAACCAAAAGTAAGATGGGAGGATGAAATCAGAAAATGTGTTGGAGCAACGTGGAGAAGAGATGTTTGCAACCTCAGTACCTGAAATATCCTCGGGGAATCCCATCCAGCAGAATCAATATGTGCTGATGATTTATATATAGAATGTATAAATGAATACCCACCCTTCATTGGATAGGCTGTTTCTTGCATTTGTTTTAAATTAAAAAAACAGCTAAAGCTCACTCTTCAGAGTTATTGAACAGAACCCTAATATTTTCCATTAAAAAAAAATATTAAATTAGACAATACCTTTAGGGAAGAAGTCCAATTTTTGTTCCTGAAGCTGAAGCTTTAGAGTTTACTGAATACAGCCCCTAGTGTTTCACGCTTTTCTTTATTTTGAATGTCATGAATATAAGATTGTGATCATCAGTACTGTCATTTTATGGTCTAGTTATGTGCCAGTGAAATAAATGAAGTCCTTGTAATAAATAAAGGGATTCTAGTTTAGGAATTTTCTGAGGTCAATATTCCTTCATGATTAGCTAATGAGTTTTACATTTTCCACCTTTGTCAAACCTTACACACTATCACTCTATCAATTAACTGGAAAGAAGAACATAAGTAGGCCTGTTGGTATGAATGAACTTTATCATACCACCGTACGTAACTGTGAAGGAAATATATATACATACTGTAACAAGCTAAGGAGTGATATTATACATAAAACATATATGCATATATTGGTTATTTATATTAGCAATGAATAAGTGCCAGTGAAACTTTGCAACCCTTTTCATTGTGTTCTCTACTATTACAAAGTTTTGTTTAGCAACATAAAACTATAAAAAAAAAGTTCCAAAGTACAATTGATGGCCACAAACATAAATGTATACAAAGTGTGCACAATTACATAATTCTATTATACAAGTAGTTCGATTTTATACCTTTTTGAAAATATTTGTTTTCTCTTTTTTTTATTTACCACAAGCTGCCTGAAGTATTCAATGTTTTGATTAACTTGTGACTGCAGTGAAGCCTGTGTTCTGTCTTCTGTGATGTATCTCTGTGCTAACAGCACCACTGTTAGCTATTATGTACCTATTAGCACTGATTACCTTCTAAAAGCCAAGCACCAGTTGGTTCCACTCACTTTGACACACTTGGTGCTTAGTTTAACCTTTAAACTAGTAGGGCAATGACACTGCTGACAGAGTTAAAGAAATGATTAAGCAAAACTTAGGTCCTGGCATAAGAAAACAACTTTAACAAGATATGTCACTTTCTAACATTGTTCCAACTTTGCACTTGCAATGAGAAATGGTTTATCTACGGTAAAGCTTTATATGTATCTACTCTATCTATACCTGTATATATATATATATATTTATATTAAAGCTCGGCTAACACGGTACAGATACCTCTACATAGATATATATTAATTAATATTTTTGATTATTAAGCTCTAACATGGTACAGATACCTCTACATATATATATATATATATATATATATATATATATATATATATATATATATATATATATATATATATATATAGCCTATAGGGAACCATGTTAAAAATGGTTTTTGAGGCAAAAAGTGACACTGTGTGCTCATTTGCATGTCATTTCCCAGAATCCCTTGCTGCAGTGGAAGTGCTGGGTGATGATGGGGAAAGGCGGGGTTGCAGACCTGCCTAAGACATGCAGATGAGCATACAGTTGTATTTGCATATTTGCTTTCCTGTGGAGGGTTTTTGTTACTTTTTTTACTCACCATAACTTAACTCAGTATTATGGAATATATATATATATATATATAGAGGTATCTGTACCATGTTAGAACTTAATAATAAAAAACGAATAGACAATACCGTTCTGTGGCTAACTAAATGCTTTTATTTGTGCGAGGATTCGAGATACACTGATCTCTTCTTCCGGCGGTGTTACAATGGATAAAGCAAGTGAGATTTTTGCTTAAAAACAGTGTATCTTGGAATGTGACTGAAGCCTATCCCTCACCCCTGTGCAGTATGCAATTTATGACTTAAGGTGTTAAATGGTCCCTGAATGTTAGTGATGTAAGAGCATGTGTGTGTGTGGGTACGTGTGTATGGCAATTCTTAATACACTTTCCTCTGAGTGCTGCCTCTTTTTGCTGTTCTGCTGCCCTGCTGGATGGTACCGTAGTATATATATATTGTATAATAGATGTATAGATATGAATGAAATATATGAATGTATATTTTTGACAGCGCCTACACGTGTACCAGCCTCACAGCAATATATCCCAGTGGCAAACAGATCGTTCAAATTGCTAACACAGATGACCTGTATATAAAATATAATTTGTTATATATTGTGATGAACAAAATATATATTTGAAACTCAGGTAATAATATTAATAAGTGAGTGTGAAAAAATAGCTATAGAAAAATACAAAATGGTGTAAAAAATAAAAAACATATAATTGAAAAAACACAAATCTAAATATATAAATAATAAAAATCTATAAAAAAACTATATTGTTGAAATATATAATTAATCTGTGAAAAAAATATATATTGAATAAAAAACAATAAAAATTGATTGTGTTCCTTCACGTTATAGATGAATCTCTTTGTAAGAATTTCAAAACGGCCGGGCTGCTTCTTCTTTGGGGTCTGCAACCTCCCAGCAGATCTAGTAGAGAAAAAAGAGAAAATGCGCCCGATCCATGTGTAAAATCCAAATACAAAGTTTTTAATAAGGAATGACAAGACAAATGCACACTCACAATTTGTCAATGCATTAAAAGCATTGTATGGGTAAACCCATGTGCCAACATGTATCTGCTCGCCGCCCGCTTGTTTCGTGACGTCAGTCTTCACTGCTACCAGTGCACCACGAAGAATCGTCCCTGCGGCAATTCAGACCGACAGTCTATGGTTCCAATCACGTAAGTAGATTAGTCCGTGCGGTTCAGGAAAAGACTTCCTCTTGCTGGCAGAAGGCGTATGAGCTTAGTCCGCCACTGTAGTTTCAGAAAACCACGTGCCCTACGCGTTTCTTCCGATAACGGATTTCATCAGGGGATGACGTGTATTCTTATTGGGCTGCTATTTAAGAATGTCTTTGACCAATGGCCATCCGTGAATGAAATTGCGCCCAATTATCATAAAAATGAGATCATCTGTGTCAGCAATAATATGTGCAATACTGACTAATTGCTAAATAACAGATTTAAAGCTATACATTGTACAATATTACAAAAAGAAAGATAAAATTTAAATAAAGTATGTTAATACCTATATAAAACTATACAAAAACATGTTAGGACTATATATATATATATACTAATAGTCGGATGGCAATTGGTCAAAGACATTCTTAAATAGCAGCCCAATGAGAATTTTTCTGAAACTACGGTGGCGGACTAAGCTCATACGCCTTCTGCCAGCAAGAGGAAGTCTTTTCCTGAACCGCACGGACTAATCTACTTACGTGATTGGAACGATAGACTGTCGGTCTGAATTGCCGGAGGGACGATTCTTCGTGGTGCACTGGTAGCAGTGAAGACTGACGTCACGAAACAAGCGGGCGGCGAGCAGATACATGTTGGCGCATGGGTTTACCCATACAATGCTTTTAATGGCATTGACAAATTGTGAGTGTGCATTTGTCTTGTCGTTCCTTATTAAAAACTTTGTATTTGGATTTTACACATGGATCGGGCGCTTTTTCTCTTTTTTCTCTAATATATATATATATATATATATATATATATATATACTCAAACATAATTTACCGGTAAGTAGTTTACTTGAAATAAAAAGGCACATTTACTTAATAATTAATAGTTGCCATGTGTTAAGTGTCTAATTCTTCTCAAATTACATCACATGAAAAAGTTGTTGATTATATTATTTTTTAATTGACTATGTTGAATAAATGTCATCAGGCAATTGTGACACATTACAATACCCTACTGGAGCTGTAAGAGAAAGCAATTTTTCACAGCTGGTTTTCAGATTGCCTGCCATAAGCATACAAGTCAAAGCATGTTAGACCTAGCTTTTAAATTTACCAGATTGCTGCATGTCCTCAGGGACATGAGATACAGTCCAGGTTTTACAACTCATATCCTATTGCACTGAAGAATTTATTGTCTCACTTACAGTTAGATAATCCCTATCACAAATCAAAGAGTACATATGTGTTCTTAGCTCTAAAGGAGCAGTCCACGTACTGTATCTGATTTTAAAATGCTCAATATTTGTTGATTCAGAGGTTTTTTTTTTTTATTGCTCAGTACACTTTTTCATTTAATTTTTTTGCAGCATTACTTCACATTATGTAGACTCTGGATAACTTGCACATTTGAAAATTGCTTCTGCTTTCTTTTGTAGAAGTAAGAAAATAAGTGTCCGTTTCAGCATTAACACCTATTCAAATCAATAGGAGTTGACACCAGATCGGGTACGCTAACCTGTACCAGTGCTTGATTGATCTGCCCCATACAGTAGTTACTTAGGGGCCGATTCACTAAGCAGTGAAAACTGCTTTTATGTACGATAAATGCCTTTTAAGACCGATACTGCCTGCTGCGCGATTCACTAAGCAGTGATAACAGTGCTTTATCGGACGTAAAAGGAATTTTTTCAGCCAGGGAAAAAAAAATACGTCCGATCAAGCAAAAACCAGCAAATGCGCCGTTTTTTGCCAGTCAGCGCGATTCACTAAGCAGTGATAATTGAATGGTACTTTAAAAGCACGCCAGATTTTTGCAAAAGAAATGGAGCCATGATGAAAATCATTGTATTACGTTTTTTTCAAGACACAATAAAACAGGCCAGCGGGTGTCCCCGGGTGATCCCCGCGCGAGTTCGATGCCCTCGGGTTAACTCCACAGGAGACCGGGGCCCTTGAGTGATACCCGTGGGAGTTCAGGGCCCTTGGGTGATCCCCGCGGGAGACTGGGGTCCTCTCTGGCCTGCGGTTCCAATCCTGTGCCCAAAAAAACATAACAGCCAATACTTTCAAATAAATACACCTCCTCTCCCCCACGACCCCTAACACATACAGTACAATAATGGTCAAAATGACTATTATCCAGATATGGACAATAGTGCATTTGCCCAATAAAAATAAAACTTTAACAAGCAGAAATAAAGTAAATAAAACTTGCACTCACCCCTGCCAGGCTGCCACGATGAAGGTCGTCCTCATCCTCATCACTGTCCATATCATCTGTTTAAACAAACAATGCAGTACAATCAAAAATACAATCTAAAGTCCCCTAACCCCTTAATCACCTTAGCGGTTAGTAACCGCTATAATTATTAACGTGTTAACCCACTCTCTCCCCCTACTCACCCAGGAGGCTTACCACCCTCCCCAGGCAACTACCCCCACCCTTCACCCATGCATTAGTACAGTGGTTACATCATGCTCATATAATATGGGCATGATTTACGCCTATAGCAAGAAATGGTAAAGTAATAAAAAAACAGGCCCAAATAAAAATACATTACATTGCATAATCAACACATTACTAATGCCAATCAAACAATTGAATGGCACCATGGGTACATCATGCCCATATAATATGGGCATGATTTTACACTATGCCAGTCAATGGACAACCTAAACAATATGTATGTACACGTATATATGTATAGCTACAGCGAAAGCATTAATCACCATTTTTGGCTCTTGTCCAAAACACATCGCCAGGTGTGCCGCGATAAACCCCTTATCGGCAGGTTTTGAAACTCATGCAATTCTAGTAGCCTCAATTAGGTTATGGCGATTTCCTCCCAAATTCCTCTCGCCAGAAAAAGTTGGCATGAAGCTGGTGTGAAGATGGTGAGAAGGCGGGAAGAGATGGACTTAGAAAAAAAATGAATTTTTCCTACATCGGATTGATTCCAGGAGTCTACGGAGCTGATACGCATGAATAACAACACTGGAGACCCCCGGCATGAATCTGATGCAATAAAAATGCATTTACAGGCAACTTCATTATCTTATTGTATTTATTTATTTTATGTTTTTAATTCCCCATTGACTGCTAATTTATTAATCTGTGCCCAGGGTACAGATAAATACTGTGACAGGCACTGCATATTTTGGCATATGCTTGTTTTGAATTAATTGAATTTTCTATTTCTGTTTAATGTTTTGACTAAATTGTTTGGTATTTGGATGGCTTGTTTTTATTACATTTTAGGATTGGTTAGCGGTTTTGTTTCTTGAATTGTTTTGTTGGTTAGGTGTTTATTTAATTGTATTCTAGTATTTTGGGATAACATAATTTTTATTCTGTGTTAGAATAATTTTATTGATGTGTTGAGGCATTGTAGTTCTTTTATTCTGATGGTATTAAGGTGCTTGTTTATTTCTTTAATTGTTGTGTATTTTTGGGCTTAATGATATTTTTAATAGGTTGGCCATTGACTGCTATAATGGCTTATCACGTCCATATTATCTGTATAGGATGTAGCACTGTGACAATCAATTAGTAGAGGGTGGGGTATTTGTGCCGGGATGGGTGGTTAGGCCTCCCGGGTGGGTTAACCCCTTAATTACTCTGGCGGTTAATAACCACTAAGGTGATAAAGGGGTTATGGGCCATTAGATTGTATTTTTTTATTTTTATCTTGCTGCCAACTGAGGACATGGATCTAGAGGATGGTGATGAGGATGCCCTTTTTCATGGCATGGGTTAGTAGAAGTTTTATTTACTTTTTTTTATGCTGTCTGGCTAATGTTTGATTAAGAACGGACAAATGAGCTATTATCCATATCTGGATAAAAGTAATTTTGCCCATTACTGTGTTGTATGTGTTAGAGGGGTTGTTGGGGGTACAGGAGGTGGGTAGTAGGGTTGTTGTGTTTATATTTGTTTCTTGGGGGTAGAGGAATTGGGTGAAGGGGGTAGCTCCCCCAATGGTAGGTGTTTAGGCCTACTGGGGGGGTCACGGGACTGCTTAACACCTTCATTACCATAATGGGTATACTCCTCCAGCAACCTTCCCAGCAGGCCTAATCACCCACCCTGGGACTACTTCCCC